>NC_137622.1:18520233-19102733 GCF_963280865.1 Gymnoscopelus braueri
AGGAGTAGGACGAATGCTCTACGTCCTCCCGGTGGGCGCTCCTCACTGGTAGTCGAGTCAGTAGGATACAACAGCAGTGACAACACAATACATTTTTCTTTCATAGTTTTGGAACACCTACTTTTATGACATTATTTCTCAAGTACAGTAAGACAAACTTTAGCACACGACCGAAAGGTTTGGTACGACCAAAGGTTTGTCCTTTGTTACTGGCCACTCTAAAAGACTTTTATTCCCAGATAAAGTACATGGAAATGAACTCCTCTGTATCAAAACATGAATGATAGTAACCCTTTAATACCCTTTAACTTAGATAATCAGTAGGGGAGCCAGGAGACGGAGACTAAATCGTCAGAAATCATAAACAAGCCAAGTACCTCTTTCACCTTGTCAGGTGTCATTATGACCCAAACCATTAAGAACTGGCACCCTCTCAATCCTTCGACACAAAAGTCACATCTGCAGAACCCCAAACCGCAAATCTATCACTGAATGGAGGCATTTGAATACGGGGCCCGTATTAACGGAGCAAATTTAGTTCTGCATGTATTCGCAGGCTAAGGCGGCATCGTATTCATCATTGGAGTCAAACAAGGCCGTCGATGAACTTTTCTGGTAATGTTGTGTGCTTGATGAATGTTGACCTCTTGGCAGGGCAAATATATAAATGGTTCCTATACATGTGCAGAGCATGCAAGGTATGGCTATGGCAGCTCCTCCACTTATGATATAAAGACACTGAAGCCACACCTGCAGATGCACGTCTGAGGAGATAATTTATGAGTCACTTTCCGTAAAAACCCAGCAGAGACAAAAGACACCGTCTTCCTGGAATTTGTCTTTGTTTTTGATTTAATGCAGAAACTTAAGACCGACTTTGTTCCTGTTTAAGCCAGTACGGTGACGCCTTGATCCACTTTATGATGGAGGCGTCTGTGAGGAGCCCTGACACTTCACATACACACTGCATACGGGTGCATGTGTCCATACTGTATGTAGGCGCACACACACACACACACACACACACACACACACACACACACACACACACACACACACACACACACACACACACACACACACACACACACACACACACCACAAAAACACCCCACTTCCACAACTTTAGTCAGTCGCTCTTCCAGGGCCTGGGGGGGATGTGATGCGCTGTTTCACTACGACGAAGAGAGTGATTTGGAGACCCAGTGAAGTGTGACAGCCAGGGGAATGACTGTATTCCAGGACTCCGGTTACTGGAATCTTCGGGATCTCAGGACGCTGTATCGAGGACCACACAGAAGAACGGATCCTGTCAGTTGGCCCGTCTGATGATTAAGCAAGACGTAGTGTATTTTCATACGGCTCCATAAAGGCACAGGCTGGCCAAGTTGTAAAAAGGCGGTGTGGAAAGACAGTCGGCTAGAAATAAATACAGCAGAGAGAGGAAAGAGAGAATAAGGGTGAACACTTTGTTCCTCACCAGAAAGCTCTGAAAAAGGGCAAGAATACCTGGCTTATAATTGTTTCTGTTTATTTGTTCAAACCTTAGAGCTTGTCCACGATGAGCTCTTTGGTTGAAGAGCGCATGGAAATGACAGTATTATATCCTAAAATCAAGTGACGCATCCTTATTTTGGCCCGCTAGCAGCGAGACTTTAAGGATGGCTGTGTCGGGCTGTCAGTCTGTCAACGTTTTGGTCCCAAAAAAAGAATTCTCAAAAACTACTGGCTGGATCGTCATGTAGTGCACCTTCATGATCCCCAGAAGAGGAACCAGACTGATTTTTGTGATCACATGATCTTTCATCTAGCACCACTATTAGGCCAATTTCACTTGCTCGCATTTTCGATTTGCTACAAATCGAATCATGCAAAGTCCAGAAAAATATATTCAGAACGTCACACAAACAATGTATCTAAAACTACTGGCTGGATTGCCATGGAATTTGCTGTGCCTTCATGCTTCCTCTAGCTCAGGGCTACTCAACTTAAGATGGCTCAGGGGCCACTCAGCAAAATACCAAGGGGCCGCAAGCTAAAAATGACGGTCCTATTTTGGATTTTTCGATTTTGTAACACACACTACGCATTGTTATTGTTATAAGAAAATGTACATTTTGACATATTATTTTCACTGTACCTGTTTATTTTGTGTGTATGTCCAGTGGCATCAGTTCAGCAAAAGCTAAGGTATGGCAAGGTTAGGGTTGCCAACTCCCAGAGATTGAAATAAGGGACACCTACCCTGAGCGCGCGGCAAAGCCGTGCGGCCGGAAAAGAATGGGGTCAAACCCCCCAAAAAAACCGAAATGCATAGAAAACTATGCATTATACCTGTAACAATTGATGTTTGTTTTTGAAAAAAAAATTAGCAACCCATATATTTGAACGGAAATGTATATTTTTATCCTGTGCGTAATTTATTTATTTTTTATTTTTTGGTTTGACCATGAGGGACCGCCAAGACGCTGCGTTGGGGCCGCAGGTTGAGTAGCGCTGCTCTAGCTCCACCATTACTAAAGAAATTTCCCACTTGTACACAAGATATTTCAATCTACTGGTCAGATTGTTATGAAACCCCATACTTAACCCATGGCATTTACCCTAGCACTACCCTTTTTTGAATTCTGGTATTTTATTTAGCTTTTAAGCTTTTGCTGTTTACAATAATGTATTGTTCCATCAGTGATACAGTATACCCTCCCTCCCAATTCTGGAAACAATAAAAAATGATTTCTAGCCTCTCTAATGAGAGTGTGAGGTGCTGAGGATGCGTCATCCCAAAACCTATACCACTTGTGCAAGGACACGCTGTGATTGGCCAATACGCTTGTTTACGGATGCGCTGTGATTGGCCAGTAGCCACTTTGAGTGGCAGTTGGGGAAAACGCTCTCACCAAAACATAATTTACTATTCTGTCCCTATCGGTTCATAACTCGAACAGGGCTGAGTCGGCCCAAGCGAACTCCGCAACGTTCGGCACGGCAACACGCTCGCTTTAGCTCGCTCGGTGGTGCCTCACGTGGCTCAAGTTCGCTTGAGACGGCGTTCCTCCGTCGCGGTCAAAAACTATAAGGGCAAAAAAAAATAGCCCGCAGTTGTTGAAGGCAGAGGCACTTCCATGTTGGCCAGAAGGGGGGGGGGGCGTGGTTATAGCACAAGTGGTATAGGCTTTAGTATGTCGCGCTGAGGATGGCAGTGGCGGTCGGTTAAAACCACTTTGGTATGTTTGGGCGTAGTTGGAGCTGTTAGGCTTTTAGTCTTGTTTTTATCCAGCCCATTTCTATTATGCATAAATATTGTAGAGGCACATCAATATTTCGCACATCAATTTTCGTGGTACTGTGGCTCAGAGTAATATATACCATAGAGTTGACTGCTTGTAATGAAGGTATTAGATTTTAGTTTTTTTCTATGGATACATTTTAAGCCATGCTGAAGTTAAGTTTGCAGTCTAAAATATCTACAAGCAAATAGTATTTGTTTCCTATTCTAATAAACATGCATAAGCTGTGATAATGAACAAATAAGACATTTTGTGTAATTAGGTTTTGCTTCACATATTCCAGTAGAGATGAAGTGTGTGTTAGATAGAATGCACCCCTATGATCCAACACCTTCCAGTTCTTTGGCTTAATGAGCCGTGTTGAAAAAAGTGTGCAGTGAGGCGTTGAGCATAAATAAGGTCTTTAAGTAGCCCGCTATGACGGCTGAGGGCCCGGTGGGTCACTCTGTCTACACAGAGACAAAGGCTGAGACGTGATTTACTATCCATACATTATACCTCGACTAAGAAAAAACAGTGACGGGAAGAATGTATCCCGTGTCTGACTGTATTTGATGTCACAAAGATACATAAACCTGAGGTGTTTTCAGTGGAATAGTGTCAACCTAGACGGGAAATTCTGATGCTTAGACAGACAGCCTTTTATGTTTTCTGAAGCATACAGTAGGTCATGTAACTTGTAAAGTAGCTGTGTGGTTTGTATTGGATGATATGAACTGACTTGGTTGGAATCCAGACTCATATTGCCAGCCCTGATTCAATATTTAATTCTTACTTTGAATTTATATTCTCAAGAAGCTCATCCTCTGTGGTTTAGACTTTGGGTTTTGCTACTTGCTGCTATGTGACATGAGTTAACTGCCTTACAGCTCAACTTGAACGCAACTTAACGCTTCTCCATAAAACTGATACTAGTTATCTTACAACACCGCCTAGTACTATTTTATAGTTTATACCTAGAATTTAAGTTGAATTTCCCTACAAACGATTTTTTTCACTGTTATGTGGAATCCTATTTGGTCCTATATAATGCACCTTTAATTACTTTCCAATATCCCTGTTTATGTCTGCCTGCAAATAAACAGGATTTTATAATGATAATAATATATAATGGTGCATAGCTATGTAAATGTAGAAAGAAGTTGGTTCTGGTTGTCTCATGTACTGTAGCCAGATCACGCCCACCGATACGTCTGGTCACCTGGTGACATATCGGTTTTCAACATTGTGTCTAAAACTGTGTGGAAACAATTTGGAGATTTAACAAATTACTGCATTGCAGCACCAATGTTGGTTATGCACAATATGTAGCATTAGGGTGGTCCTTCATATTGGGAACCAGCTCAGTGGCTTTGTGGTTAGAGTGTCCGCCCTGAGACTGGGAGGTCGGAGGTTGGTTCAATCTCTGGCCGAGTCATACCAAAGACTATGAAAACAAAATGTCTCCCTGCTTGGCACTCAGAGTCAGCATCAAGAAGTGGATTGGGGTAAAAGTCCCTGTGACATACTAGCTCATGTCCAGAGGCTGTAGTTGTACGTCAAGCTGCCTCACGCGGAAATAGGAGATAGGCTCCTAACCTATGGGCCACATTGTTCGGAAAGTTCTGGAACAGTTGTTCCCTATAGGCTACTTACAGTAGGCTACTTATTCATATTAGGATATTGATATGATTTGTTTTCAAGGCAGTAGGCGTAGGTTTTTCTTTTTAGATGTCACCAGACATACCAGTAGAGACGGAGAGCTCCAAACTGTGAACCTCTGAACATAATTTTACAATAATTGTAAAATTATTGTTTCCACTGTATAACTTGAGTATAATAGGCTATATGTACAATATATGATATTGTAAACATTGTAAACATAATCATTGATTTATTAGCATATTGTAGCAGAGAAACGGGAATGTGGCGGCAGAGAGCAAAATGATATCGCAGCTATCGGCGGAAATGTCCAAATGTCCATTGTCCAAAACCATTACTTTTCAGAAAATGGAAAAAAAAGAACATGTGTTCCAATGGAACACTTTGGTTAAATGTAAACCCACAGACAAACATAACCTGGCGTCCCTATTTTGGGCGTGTCATTATAGGCCGAAATGATGATTTAAGTCATACAAAATATGAAAATGGAGATACAAGGTTTCTACCTGACATCGACAATATGCAGCACAGGCCAGCCCAATTCCCAATTTACAAGAAGTTGCTGTATTACATGCTTATGAGTCATACATGATGAGCTTGCATGGAAAATCATAAACTATTGTATGGTATGACATTCTGTACAGCATATGATATGCCACACGCATATTAAATGGATAGTTTGAGGCATATAAAACATCTCGGAAACTTTCACAAGAATAGCTGTAAAACAGTTTTACCTGGGGAAACATTTCAGTTAGGTCTGTGTCTATGTGGTATGTGCACTGAATAGTTGAGATGCCAGCGTCCTCTGAATAAGGGCATTGCAGTCGGCAAGCAATATGTGATTATGAATCCTTGCAGATTTGTATTATTAGGTCTATTTTGATTTTTATATTTTTTATGCTGTGGAACAGGTTGTCCGGGACACCCAATTTTTACGCCATAGGGTCAATGTAAAGATTGACCCTATGACCCAAGTTTGTACAGCGTGGCTCTGTAGGAGGTGTGAGCCAGCTGGAAATTGGTCTCTAAGTCTATCTGTCTGGGGCTAATCTCGCAAACCGCTGCACTGATCAGCACTGCATTTATTGTGCACGCTGCCAGTAGGCCTTGGAAGTACCTCCATGCATTTTTTCACATGTTTGATTATTATTTATTTAAAAAATATATATTTTAATTTCATAATGGAAGTTAATGGTGGTCAGGTCGGGCTGAAATCTTGTCCAAACTCCAAACATGGAGTCATATGTCATAGATACGTCATAGATTGGCCACATGAAGTCCAAGACATGAAGCTATGCCAGGGGTATTCAACTAGATTAGACAGGGGGGGCAAAATTGTTAAATGAATTGAGATCGGGGGCCACAGGCCTACAGTATGTAAGCAAAAAAAATAAAAAAATCATGGTTAACCGTTTAACCTGTAACAGTTTTGTACATTTGTAACCAGTTAATACCAACGGTTAAATGGTTAATAATATTAATTTTTCGTTTAATTGTTAGTGCAAATGCTCTTTTCCCAGGTGGTGCCTGGAGGCAGATGCACGTAAGACTGCAATTCTGCCTTAAGTTAAACACAGGGAAATAAAGTACCATGCGCACTTCAAGAAGTTGACAAGCTGACATACTGTAGACCTGAAGGCTGTGGGATTTCCTTTTCAAAACGTTGTTTCACAGAATAACACCATCTTTTGCAGTAAAACTATGATCTGAATTCATATTTTTTCTTCAATCAAAAATCTTGCAGTTTGATAACTGAGGCAATTATGTACTATGCATGATAATGCAGCATGGCAGATCTACAGTAGTAGGAATACATTTCATACCGAGAGTATGTAGAGCAGAGTGGAGGATCGTCCCCAAATATTCTGGAATACAGCTGCTTCCAATAATTAATTAGGCTACATTGCACAAAAGTAGGTCAAATCAATTAAGCATGTGTCACTCCTCCAGCTTTAACAAAATATCTATAAACCAAGAGAGGGTTTCTTGTAAAAACAATTACGCTTTGGCTTTGATGCTATCTTAGAATAGAAGTAGACCTATTTGACAGTGCAGAAACATAATTGCCTTGACATTAACAAGCGTCAACGAGCATCAGCTTGACACGGAGACACACACCTCCCCTCTCCAGTGCCCTTGAATATGATTGCATATGATAAAGGAATACTGTGATTATGTTAAGGTCACATTTCATATTGCACACATCATACCTGTAACTTTCACAAACCCCCCAAAAAAATACAATTTTGAAAAAAAAAAAAAGAAGTATTAATTGAAAATCGATAAATTGCTCCAGGGGCCACAAGAAAGGTTCCCGCGGGCCGCCAGTTGAATATCCATGAGCTATGCCGTTAATATACTGTACCTCGTCTTGTTAAGCACTAAATAAAAGACAGAAATACATAGTAGAGGTTGCTTCACCAATACTGCAAGCACACAGTAAAAACGTGAAATGTCTACATCTGTATGTTTCAGATCCCTCAGTGGATTCCTCAACAAGGGGGGAGAAGAAAAACAAGAGCAGTAGAGTTAATTTAGCATTAAGAGCAGTTCTCATCTTTAGTAACCCCAAAACATTGAGGGCAGATGTTCATTGGGGTGCCTGCAGCTGGGTGTTGAATACATGGGAGATGTTAAGCGAGAAGGGGGGGGGGGGGGTATGGGGGCAGTGGAGATGGCTACACTGACAGATAGACACAGTGGACGGGAGTCAACACACTTGATCCGTGAATTTTAAGAGCCAAACGCTGCATACCACCCACCAAATACCACACACAGCTGTGCTGCCTCGCCGCAGTGCTAAGCTGCACAGAGAATGCTGCTACGCTACCACGCCTTCACGCCCCGAGCGAGAACAGATGGCGATATGGGAACAGTTTTGTGGGCCCCCGATGCTCCTGATCCAGAGGTGTTATGTGCTTGCGTTAAACTTGTTTAACCCCCTTCACTGTTTTGCTGCAGTGGAAGAGAAGAGGGGAGATGCTAAGTGGTCTAATCCTCTCTTTTGTCTGATGTGTTTTGATGGAATCTGATCTGGCCATGTGGTCCACAGCCCAGATATGGAGACCACATAGTGGTATAGTGGTTTCTATACGTAGTTCTGTGGCAGTCATTTAAAGACTAGCAGCACTGTAGAATGGCTAGGGGCCTGTATAGCATGCAACAAGCATCATTTTGAATTAGTGATAGTACGTAGATCCAGTGTATCACTTCTTGATGGGTTTGCAGCAGCAGAAGTGATACATCTGTGTGGCATTTAGCTTACATACTGTAGGTTACATTGATCTCAACAACATATAGATGATAATCAAAACACATCTGCACCAAGAGCTGGATGCTGATAGTGTATTGCTGTTGATTGTACAGTAAACATAAATGGTAATGCAGTACAACTTTGAATGTGGAACTTTTCCCCAGGGTAATAGTCAACACATTTATAGATCTAGTTCCTCTTAAGATTTCAAGGTTTTGACATCTTTCCCAATTCAGAGAGTTGAAGACAAAGCATGAGCACTGTAACAACGTACTACTGTATCACATTGTAATAGCTTAAGTATTACATTGATTGTAATAGTTTACACTGCCATCATGAACCATGGGACCTTATGGAAAAGATATATAGAAGACTCAATCATCATTACTTCAGACTGCAACTGAAATGTCTTGATTTTGCCATCAACTGAAATAACAGTGGGGTGCCAAATGGCGCTTTGTGTTGATAGATTACTTTAGCGAGTACCATGATGAATGAACGGCAGTGATTTATGGTTTTGAATTTCACTGTGATCGGTCGCGGATCAACTGTGTTGCAATGAATTACCTCACTTTTTCAAGGGACAAATATTATCTTTTCAAAGTGGAATGCTTACAAAACATGGTCTGTGGAGACCCTCTCCTGTGGCTTCCCGCTATTAGTATTTACTTTAAATGAGAAGCTCAAGTTGTTGTTAGTAGAGCAAGTTGAATTGAATGTTGAATGATTTTATGTTGTTGAATGATTTTATGTTGTTAAATCTGTGTTGACGAAGGTTTTACAATGCTTTCACAAATTCTAAATTGTATCACTTACTAGTCTTTGGTCAGTCACACAAGATTGTTACACTTTATACACTTACAGCATACACTTTACACGATTAACACTATTACTTATTACCACTTAGTACTTGTATTATAACTTTTATTAACCTTACTTGTTTACCTTGTGTTATAGTCTGGCGGAGTCTGCTACACCAACATTTCACTGCACAAACATGTATGTGCATGTGTCAAATAAAATCTTGACTCTAATGCATAGGACTGGCATAGATAGCATGGGCTGATATATTAAATGAGAAAGGAAATGGAACTTTCATTTTATTCTGAAAAATATCAGATCAAGGTGGGAAAAATGGGCTGAATAAGTTGGGTGCATGTGGTACAATTATAGGTTCTGCTAAGTGTGAATGCTCATTGCTCAATACTCGGTAGTGTAGTAACCTGTCCACAGGATGGAGCCAAAGCATTGTAGCTAGTTAGTAGAAAATACATTTATACGCAGGTGAAACATCTGGATCTGTAAAATTTAAATAGATTGTGTACCTACAGTATCTTCCTGCCTGTCTGTCTCTCCATCTGTACATCAGCAGTAATTGTTTCCATTACTTTGGGATACAGTGTTTACTGTTTACCCTGTGTTTCTGCCTTGTTGCTTTTGTCCATAGCCTTAGATCAATAAGGGTTTATGTTAAGAAGATTCCCCAAGCCCTATATTTATGATTATTATATACTTTTTATAGGATAGTTGTTTCCCATTGATTTCTATATTGATATGTGCTGAGTGCAGAGTAGTTAATTGCTTTGCACCTGCTGTTAATTTGATTACTGATTTCTTGCACCTGTATTAGGAAAGGTTTCAGGGTGTCATTCTTGTTGTTCTTGTGCAGAGAGTAGAGTAGTCTTGTTTGTTTCCTTCCTTTATATTATGTAAGTTGTAAGTTCTGTTATTTGTTTCTGAGTTTCAGCCATGATTGGTAAGAATTAGTTTGATGTATAAGTGAGTTTATATTTGATGTTACTGTAATATTTCATGTTACTGTAATACATGTGGCGACTTGTTTTTCGTTCTGTATTCTGTGATTTATATATATATATATATATATATATATATATATATATATATATAAAACCACACAAAACCTGTAAGCCTTAACCCCCTGCGCAGTGCGTGAATGAATACACCCAAAGCAAAGAAGTGCATTTTTATTGATGGTCCACAGTGATCACACCGTACTTTCTAAGTATACAATTTTACAGTTTATCTTATCTCATGTTTTCTTTCCTTAAAGTGACGTTAAGGTTTTGGTATTTTATGCCCTTTTTAAAATGAGTTCATTGTTTTTTCTTAACCACATGAACCCTAGCATCCCTATTCTGCGGCAAACATTCTGCAAAGATTTCAGATCTATAAGCTCCCAACACGCCAACGATGGGCTATTTTTGCCAAAGAGATTTGGTGTAGAGGTAAAAAGGAGGAGACCAAGTATAGACTGGGGCACCCCAATCAATGGCATATATAGAGTTTAAGTGGTTAAGCCTTAAGGTATTGGTAGGTAAAAATATTCAGCTGTCGGACAGCTTTGGTAAAGGAAACCCTGTTAAACCATGGATACGCTGTAGAAACCTGTCTACTGAACAACCTTGCCAGATCGTTAATCTAACCTCCTTAACTACTAACCTTTACAAAAATTAGTCAATTAAACCACACCAACCCTCATGCATAAAATTAAGTTGCTGTCAGCTTTAACCATCTTATTGGTTGGACCAAAATGGTGTAGAATGCAGAGGGACAGTTGACTTAATATCGACTACATTACATGTTTAGCCCTTGATGACGTTTTGCTAAATGAATTGTCCTCCTATGACAACTTATAGTACGACTAAACCTACAACAGACTAATGATAATGAACCTGAACATACCTGTTCCATTCCATTCCATTAGGGGGAGACAGTCACTGATATTAGAGGCATCTAGCCATGGCAGACCTAGGAGACCCTTCAAGTAAAACATGCAGACTTCAAGGCTCTTATGTGCTCTGTAGAATGACAGTTAGTAATGAAGAAGTCAAATATTTTAACCTTTGTAAATATGAATGATACCCTTTATTGTTCCGTGATGGTGAACATACTTTTTCTTCTACCATTACTACTATTTCTGCTATTTGTTTTAATTACTGCTGCTGCTACTGTTACTGTATAACTGCTACAGTGTAACAAAAGCAATGTAGATAGGCAAACATGCATCATCGGCTTTAATACAGACTACTATCTATATTAAGTGGTTAAGGTCCGTTCAGCAGGACAATCATGAGAGTAACACACATTTGTCCACTAAACAGGCAGTCAACTTCACATTCTTGGAGGGTGATCCAGAAATAGGTTTGAATGTGACTCTGGCTTTGTTGCATCTCATTTCCCTTGTCATAACGTTAACTGGCATAACGACTGAATTGTGAGGAAAAAGGGGTAAAATAAAATTTGGTACTAAAAACTGGATTCAATGATGAACAAATGACTCAAATAGTTAAACAGGTATTTTGCGCCACAAATCCAGAATTATATCAGAGTGCACAGTAGCAGCTGCCATGTTTTGTCAAACAACTCCATGTTTTGCATACAAATAGCTCGATGTGATCCAGACACTCTAGTGATCAGATAAAGGGAGTGATCTGGAGATTAAGAACTAAACCTAAATGACTGTTTCAAAGCTTCCCCTTCACAGCAAGCCTGAGGCAAGGAAGTGCCAGGAGAAACGGAGAGGGGGGGGGGGGTGGGGAGGAACCCATTATTTCATACATAGTAGTAAATTACCTTCACACACACAATCCAAAGTCGAGGTTGTTTTGAGTGGAAGGTTTGAGGGTTTTTTTTTATTGAAAAAACTAAACTAAACAAAAAAACAGTATTAACAACCTCAACCCATTGTACATTTGTCTCCACATCTTCATAATGTGATGAGAGGCCCATTGGTTGTTTAATTTAAAGACGTAGACAGTGTGCTTGAATATGATTTGACAAGGTTCAATAGAGGTCCTTTGGGGTAATTCAGACCACTGCAGTTTTCTCCGCAACCTTCCAATGCACTGTATGCTCCATTGTACGACGGTGTGGTGCACCAAAAATAACCGATCTACAAGCTCACAATGCATTGTGAGCTTGTAAATTGGCTATTGTATTTATACAACGACTATGTTGTATGAACAGTATAAATGGGGTATGCATTTTTGCTATCACTCCTCCTCCAACATTGTTCGATCTACCTTTTAACCACAGGTAACTGAACATTCTGTGACAGGGCTCTGTGGAGTTAAATGAGTCGTCACCTTTTTGTGTAATAGAGAAAAACGTGAGACATCTAGAAGGTCTACTTTCTGGACACAAAACGGTACTTAGAAAAATGTCAGTCATTCAGTTTGCAACAGTTTGAATATTCCGGCTAGAGTAGACAATGCTAAGCATTTTAGGTAAGCACTTATTAAACCGCTTGTTGGAAGAAGCTCTGATTATGTGAAGGGCCAAAGTCACATTGGTATGTGATTGATTGTTGTTATTGATTACCAATCTCACTGAAAAGTTCAGCATTTCCAGGCTTTTCCCCCTTGCCTCACTCGACCCCTTAGTGTTCCATTTCCCTGCAGTTGCTGAACAGGAACATTTTTCATACTGACATATAGGCGTTTAGCTGACACGCTTACCTAAAGCCACATAACAGCAACTGCCACAGTAGAATAACACTAAATTACCAGCAATTATTATTACAGGGGTCAACGTCATTATAGTTCGTAACCACCTAGATTTGAACCTGGGTATCCCACATAGGAATTTAAACCATCTACCACTAATGTAAAGGAGAATCCCCCCCTGGCCAAGGAATATAGTATGCTTCAGGGCATCAGGCAGGGCTACACTGCTACACCACTAAACCTCGCGTCACCAGCCTTTCCACCGCGGAGGAAAGCCTGGTATTCGTTCTAAACTGGCCCTTGTGATCCGGTTTAGAAAAAAGGAAAAAAATAACATACAACACACAATGCGAATTAGTTTAGTCTCACTAGTCGGGTTAGACGAGTTAGAATAAAAGATGGACATACCAAACGATTATTTTACCAAACGAAACGATTATACCAAACTAAACACATTTTATACTAGGGGAATTATTTTGGAGGTGCACGGTGTCGGAGGTTCCGGTCGTGGGTTCAGGCCGCCCGATGACGTAAAGTTATTTCCACTCAGTTGGATCAGAAACCCGAAAATGCTATTGATCCCAGGCCACTACACCCCCAAGCCCCCGATGTAACCACCTGGAATCAAACCCTCTCACATGGGAAAGTACTACTCAACCAAATCCACTTTGGCTGAGCAGTAAATGTTTACCTGGCCAAGGGAGATATTAGGCTTCTGGGTGACAGGCAAGGTTATGCTGCTACACTTACACAATATTCTTGTGATCCTAATCCTAATCGCTACACCAGGTGGTTCCCAAACAGGTGTGCTATGAAGTCCAGGTGTGCCTTGGGATTTTGTGACGACCACACATTATTATTGCAATATATGCATCTATACAAATATGGATGATTTTATTTCATTTCTTTTTTTATATACTAAATAGATATATTTTAACCACTTTCAACATGGTTTCTCTATTTTGGTCATCATATCCATATCAGCCATATCCACGCCCATCCACTTGTATGGAGTTGCTCAGCCAGCACATACTCCCTTTTTCCCCCCCTTCTTCGGGGTTGGGAAATGTGTATTTGGGGCCTCTGTGACACGTTTTGCGTAACAGAGGTGACACGTTTTGCGTCACCGCATGCACAACCCTGTGCGCAAGCTCGTGCGCAATCTCGTGAGTCGAGCCCATTGGTCAAAAAACGTTTTCGCTCGTTCATGTGTCGTGAGCCGGCCGCAATAAGCTGCAGTACCTATGAACAGCCAGCATGTCCAATGCGCTTCAATGCAACCTCGAGGTTCTGGGGGCTTGAGTGTGGTGCCCGCCGTTGAGTACTTAGGATATCCAGTTGTCCAGAACCGCCGATCCAACCAATATGCCCATATATGAGCATAGTTAGTTTCTCCATTATGGGCATAAAAGGGACACAGGTAGACAGACAGAAACAGACATCTCCATATATGGGCCCAAAAGGGACACAGTCAGACGGGTACAAAGGGTACTTCGACAAATCCCCCGACACTATGACTCAGACATATTGGTCGGATCGGCAGTACCACGTAGGTGTGAGGGCCCGAACTCTAGATGTGAGGGCGAAAATAGCTTCAAGCTCACAACTCATCACAATGCAAAATGTTATGTTGTGAGGTTGTAGATTAGCTATTTGCGCTATGAATACAGGTTTGCCTTGAGATTTTGACTCACGTTTGAAAACCACTCATCTACTCGATTTGAAAGCAATAAAGAGCAGTTCCAAGCAGGACATGTACAGTTCAATACTATACAATGCTCCTCACTCCTCACTACTATACTAGAAAGGCTTTGTGGTAATCAGAAGGTCACTGGTTTACACTGGTATACTGTACATGTTGAAATGTCCCTGAGCAAGAAACCCCTAACCGCTCCCCCTGAGCGCTCATCATGCATCTGTGCAGCCATCAGCTGGGTGGACCGTGAACCTGAATCTGAATTTCCCACGTGCGATTAATCCATTAAGACCTGATGCCGTTTTTCTGAAAAACGTATGTTGCTAAATCAGTGGTGCTCAAAACGTTTTCATGTCAAGGATGGCCAAAATTCAATTAAAATGTATTTGGCCACCGACCCCCATCTCAAAATATTTTGTTCCAGGGACCCCAGATGCAAAGATTTGAGTTAAAAATGTTTGCTCTTTAAGGCAAAGATTTGCACACATTTTCATTTTTTTTCTAAAATAGCAGATCTAGAAGCTCATAGTGCGGCACCAAGTGACATGCTATGAGCTTGTATATCTGCTGTTTCAATGGGTTAATAATGGTTTCTTCTCACATAATCATACAGTTCAAGCTGCAAGCCTTCTGTTCCTTTTCATCAGAATGGATGCTTCTGTTGTTGTGATATGTAACCGTAAGATAAGTGAAACTTAATTTTGCATGCGTCGCTTCTTTTGATATTTTGATAGGAGTCCATTTTTTCCCATTGTCTTCCATCTCTGAGGGATTACATTTCAGGGAATTCTCACAAAACCCCATTTAGGCAGCAATGATGAGAGCCTATCCACACACATTATTGATCTTTGCCTGATCCGTTAGTGGTAGGAAAGCTGGGCGGGAGGTGGGGGTAGAGTTGATGCACTTGTCAAGCAGCGGAGCAGTGTCATGGGGAGAAGAGGTGAAAAGTTTAGGTATAAAAAATGTAAAGGGGGGAAAAAAAGAAAGCATGTAATAGTGACCGTATGTGTGATGGGGATAGGAGAGAAAGAGAATGTTGTTTTCATTTGTTCTCTTTAAGGGTGTGTGACAACAGTAGTTAAAAGACTCATTTCTAATCAAAAGAGACCTCATTATAATCTGATGTGGGAGTAATACTCTCATGGAAGTATATTGGGATATTTAGACCTACAGTACATGTATTGTGTTAGAGAAGTAGGCTGTAATGTTATTATTTGTTCCTCTGCTGTCACTCTTCCAACATGGCCATGTGTGTGACATAACCAACCAAATGGTGACCACTCTCTAAACACTCCATGATAATCCTCTGTTGGCTTTCCCTTTGATCCCCCAATAGGGTGAAATCTGGTACAGACACCAGACCGGTCTGTGGTACACATGGTGTAGATCAGACATCAGGTGCAGATATTGTAAACAGAAGGAGGAATTACGGAGTTCAACTGTAGTGGAGCTTGCCTTTCCAGCATATGGCTGAAAGCTCCTGAAAGCATAATACCCAGCTATGATATAGTCTAGGCACATTTGTAAATAGCAGTAAGCAGTAAAAAACGTATTGACTATGCAATAGGAAACTAGCACATGCAATAAAGATCGTCGGGAACGAAACTCAAACTCGCGATGCACTATCAGGCTACTATAGAGCCTAGGTGCCCAGCCCCAGACTGCTAGGCCAGCGGTCCGGGCCAGGCCATAGCTCTATATTCTGATAGCAATCATTGCTATAGTGTTTTTTCAGTAATAGGGGTCTCCCTGTCCCTTCAGCTCTTTAGTAAACCAAAAAATACATTTCAGGTCAGTATATACATGGTATCCAATCATACAGGATACAGGATAAACAAGGGAAATTGGAAGTGATGACACAAAGCATCGTTCCCAACGGGCATCGGACTATAGGTTCGACCGCTGTATGCGGCCCTCATACCTACGTTGCACTGGCGATCCGACCAATACGTCTGAGTCATAGTGTCAGGGGCTTTGTCAGAGTACCCGTTGTACCCGTCTGTCTGAGTCCCTTTTGTGCCCATATATTGAGATCTCTGTATCTGTCTGTCTACCTGTGTTCCTTCTATGCCCATATATGGAGATCCTATGATGTCATTAGTTTATGCCCATACCCTGTATATTGGCATGCCCATATATGGGCATATTGGTTGGATCGATGGTCCTGGACAACTGGATATGCATATATGCCCATATATGGACATTTCGGTCGGATCGCCGGTTCTGGACAAACGCATATCCGAACGACTCGTGGCGGGCACCGCACCCCCTGGAGTCCTGGCCGATGCGCGGTCGGTCGGTCCCATAGCAGTCGGATCTGCAGCTCTGTCTGGACAACCGGATCTCCAGTATGCCTATATATGGGTATATCGGGTTTGTTTATGGTTATGTCTGAGTCATAGTGACATGCCTACAGTATATGGGCGTGAGTTTGTTTATGGTTACGTCTGAGTAATATTGGGAGCGTTCGTAAATATAGGACTGAGCGCACGGGCCAATACCTACTAATAGGCGAGTGCGCTCCGGTGCACAATTTCCGAACGCACCCATTGACATGACTATATACTGTATGTTGGTTTGGTTTGTTTATGGTTATGTCTGCGTCAGAGTGACGTGGCTGTGGTCCGCCGGCCGGCCAACCTGCCCGCCGGCCCTCCCAGTAGCCAGTTAATATAGGAAGGATAAGAGCAAGCTGTGAGAGACGCTTCTCATATGATAGTCTAGTGCCGGTACTGTAGAGTAGGCCTACATTTTAAGTAGGTTTAGTCTGCTGTTCATGAAATGAATTATTCATGGTAAATAGTGGGTAGTTGTTCATATTTATTCAACATATCAGTATACAAATACTGTATTTCATAGACAAACCAATAGGGATTTTCTAGATTGCTGGTTGTCATAGGTGCAGCTGTCACCCACTGGCCACATTGAAGCTCCCCTTATGGGGGTGCTATTATTAACCCAGTAGCGAGAAAGTAAAGTCCACATGCCACAATAAAGCAGGATAAAGTGCAACTTGAAAGCACCCCACAATCTGCCATCTGCTAATGTGCTTGTTAATGGCCTCCCAATGCCCTCTGCACTTGTAAACAACGTCTGTGTATGTTCAGTGCGGTTCAGAGTGAAATAACTGACCCCTTCTCAATATGACCCAGGATTTCTATGGTCGAGTGAAAATGATTTGCCTCTGTCACAATACCCCCCAACCCCCTGAAAAAAAAAAGTCTTTAAGTTGGATGCACAAAACAATGGATTGGCCCATGGCCTACGGTGGGGGAAAAAAAAAACCTTGTCGTGTAGTGGCACGGCAACAGTGCACCCTTACTGTGTGTTAGATGGCAGACGCTCACTGGGGGCCGATGCACATGACCTTCTGCTATCGGCGCAGACACGCTCATTCATCACCACAACCTTGAATCATTGTTTTACCCAGCTTGAAGCCCTTATGCTTCTGCTCACGCAAAAGAAAAGGAGAAAAAAAAAAGAATAAAAGCATTTTTTGTTTGAGGCGAGAGCGGAGTCTGGCAGCAGGAACTACACTTTCTCTCCGATATTTCTCAGTTTACCGCTTCTGTTACAGACCATATTAAAGTCTACTCCATACTTCGTCTACAAAACATGCTTCGATTTTCTCTTGCCTGCTTTAACAGGGCTTCTATTGTCTGGCTGTATGCTGGAACAAGAGAGCAGCCAGCCTAGGAGGAGCTTTTTGCATTGTCTTGAGGAGATTGGATTATTTACGATGCAAGGCTAGAGCTCATAAAGCTGATGAGAATTCTTTAGCTGCGTGTGCGTGTGCGTCTATGTGTGAGAGTGAGTGCACTCATGCTCGCATACGAGTTTGTGTGTGTTTGTGTGCACGCATGTGTGCCTGTATGTGCACATGCGTGTGTGTATTTGTCTGTGTGTGTGTATGAGAGGGAGCATCTGCCCACTGAGTACCATAGCAAAGTTGGATGGGGCTCCAGAGACTGGTGCTAGCTGCCAGATCACCCACAGCTTTACAGACTTGATGTTCTACAGGCACAAAACGGAACAAAACAGAGGGTACAGGCCAAAGATGTATATATAGCCTAAGGCGGGTGTTCTCTATAGTTTAGTGGCATGGAAGCATGGCATTTTCAGCTTGTGCCTTTCAAAGTTAACCAAAGGTTATAGTATGGAAGGTTCATGGTTACTTTAAATGAGTTTGTACGTATGGATTTCTGGTGTCTGTTGTCTTTTTTTGTCACTTTGGTCGCAAACAACATGTCTCAAACATTACCATGGAATTTTCTGTGTGCTTTTATGAACCCTAGAGGATGACCCTTACTAAGTTTGGTTAGATATTGGTATTTTCTTTAGCTCCACCATTAGGTGTAAATTTTCACTGGCACACAAGATATCTCAAAATGTAATTAAACTCACAGAGCGCATGCATAGTACCCGGACGTTGGCCCCTATAGATTTTTGACCCTGTGACCTTTCCTCTAGTGCAGGGGTTCTCAATTTCACTCGAGACCCAAAAGATACGTTTGGTGTTTCCCCAGGAGGCCAGGACCCAACTTTCAATAATGCATTTAAGCTCTATTTCAGAAATGGTGAAAATAGCCGATCTACAAGCTCACAATGCCTCGTGATGCGACGCGTTGATCTGCTATTTTCACTATTTTTGAAAATGTATGTCATTTTCTTTTTTCTCTGAATGTTTTTCTTTTCTTTTCCTTTTTTTGTTTTAAAATCTTCTGAAATAATAATTTTAAACTAATTGTAGGAAACTAGGGGCATTTACTCATAAAATCGGGTTTGTGAACCAAAATTGGGTCACAACCCATTGTTTGGGAAACACTGCTCTAGTGCCACCCTTAGGCCTAATTTTCCACTTGCACAAGTTATCTCAGTATTTAATGAGCATATTGCCATGAAACTTTTTCACGCCCCCTGGAAGATGAACCTTAACTATTTGAGTGACCTCATCCTCCTACTTATTTCTACAGCACCCTCAGGCCAAAATATCAACTTTTTCCACAAAATCGATTATTTTAGTGACACCATGGCCTTTCCTCTAAATAGATAGATACAATTCAGTTGAATTAAGTTGCGATCAACTTTACTATCCATGCAGAGAAATTAATTTGGTCCCTTGCTCAGACATTAGAAACACTCAACCTGCAAACCTGCACAGTAATAGAATAGAATACAATAGGATAATGTAAAACTCTACACATTAACATCACATTAAAATCAACATTGTAAAGCAATAAAATAAAAGTTCAAATGCTAAGTGCAAGTGACCCTAATTTAAACCTACAGGTTGTATAGACTGATGGCTTGAGGAAAGAAGAGTTATTGTACTAATCTACACATGTTTAGAGTTTTTTTTCTTTCGAAGTCTCTTTCTCCTGGTCAGGTTGCTGCTGCTACTGAAAATAGATAGTTTGATGGAAGAGGATACAGGAAACATCAGTGTTTTGACCTTTAAAATTAAAAGTGTGTGTGTGTGTGTGTGTGTGTGTGTGTGTGTGTGTGTGTGTGTGTGTGTGTTCCATCTTAATAACTTGTTTACCTTGCCTTATAATATGTATTGTTGGTAGCATTTGCTACTGCATTTGACAGCTAAATTTGAAATCTAAAACTTGATACAAGACTGGATAATACAGGAGAAAATGATAGTCAATTCTAATTTGGCTCCATACTGTAGTTCATCAGACCTTTTAATTATTTGTTTGGGGGGGTTGTCTCTGAGTGTTCTTTTTCACATTTGAAAGCTGAATGTAACTGGAGTAATCTCAGCGTCTGGCAGCAAGTATTTCCATGTCAGTGAAGTGGGTGGGAAACCATTACATTCGCTTAACCACCCTTCCAGGGTGATATACAAACTGCCCACTTCACCTCACTTTGCGCTAAAACGCTCCAATTTGAGCCCATGATTCACTCAACCGACATCATCTTTTGCTAAATACAGGAATGATATTCAAGGTTGTGCCTCAGCATGTAAAATGAAATGGTGTTCATAGAGAGAGAGAGAGAGAGGAAGTGAGAGAGAGAGAGAGAGAGAGAGAGAGAGAGAGAGAGGTAGAGGAGAGAGAGAGAGAGAGAGAGAGAGAGAGAGGAGAGAGAGAAGAGAGAGAGGGAGAGGAGGAGAGAAGAGAGAGAGAGGAGAGAGAGAGAGAGAGAGAGAGAGAGAGAGAGGAAGAGAGAGAGAGAGAGAGAGAGAGAGAGAGAGAGATGGATAGTCCAACTTCCTACAGGAGAAAGGTTTGATTAATGGTCGTCCACTTGGCAAAACACACCAGCTGTGAGGGGAGATAAGTACCAAATACAAAGAGCAAATTACTGTCTGTACCGTAATAATTAACCTCCGAGACCAACAGACACAGGAAGTGGAGATTCTCCCCAAAACAGCTTCGCTTCCTCTGCCCCAAACTAAGTCCTCCCAAAAGAACAAAAAAGAGAAAGAACAAAAAAAACAAAAGGTGTCTGTCTAACTCTGAATCCCCTTTTTGGCTCCAGGATTTAAGGCATTTTTTAATGGCTGGGTAAGCTGTTCGCAAAAGATGTATGGGCAAATTGCAGACTACGGTTATTTGAAAATGAGGGCCTCATTGTTGGAAATAACTGTCCACATATCGCTGCCAGGCTCATCCCCAGTGGAAAATGGCTATAGAGTCCTCAGTGAGATGTGTGGAATGGAATAATTGCCTGTCTTATGGGGTAGGAGAGGATGAAAATAAAACAAACCTTTTAGATGTCACTATAATTTTCTGTTATTCCTTTATTTTGTTATTTGCTTTGTTTGATCCAGTTGGAAGAGCTGTGGAGAGTATACATAGGAATGAGGAAACTTAGTAAAATGTTTTTCTTTGTGTGTGAGGACCGAGTGACTTTGGGATAAAGATTTCTGAACGGGAATGAAAATTGTGAATACTCTGAGCCAGTGGTTTTAAAACTTTTTGTGCCCAAGGCACGCCAATGGGCAATTAAAAATCTCAAGGAACACCTGTATTCATAGCTAAAATAGCATGTCATTACTTATTATTCAAATAATGACTGTATGGATGCCAGTATTGTTAAAATACTGTATACAGTATATATATTTTTGGGGTATAGAATTTGTCTCCCTATTGGGAAATGAGTGCACACAAAGTACAGAGGTAGTAAATAAAAAAAGAAAATTATAGTTTTATACATTGCAGTAAAAATGTCTGCTTGTCACAAAATCGAGGCACACCTGGACTTGTCTCACTGCACACCAGTGTGCCTCGGCACTCCGTTTGTAAACCACTGCTCTGAGCCACAGCCTGAAGAAAATATTTAAATAAATAAGAAACTGTGGAAAGAAACTCCACCTGCCTAACCCACTCACTGTGAATGTACATAATTACTCTTCATGCCCTGTGCTCTCAGTGGTTCTAAATCTATAAGCCCCCCACTCAGTCTTGCTACACTAAAAGTTAGTCTTTGATAAAGGCTAATGACCGTTGCCATGAATTCCTCAACCATAATGTTATTTGAAGCAGACATGATTAGAAACATGTGCTCAAATGTTTGGGCGTCAGAACGATTTATGAGCGTCTCAATGATGACCTTTACCCTCTTGTATGTACACCATGGCTGACATCACTGTTGGCCACCTCATTGAGAGCGTTTTTCAACAACACACTCATCAGCACAATTACTTCCTGTGCTTCTTTCTCACTTACAGTATGTCCCTCCCCATTCTGTAGTTCAAGTGGAGAATTATAGTAACAGCAAACAATGGTTATTCATTATTATGAATACATTGATTGATTGATGTAGTTTATTTAGAAAGACATGAGAATAGTACATGACAGTACATAACAGTACATGGAAGTACAAATTCACAATACAAGGTCTACTAAACTGGAAACCCTCATTAAGCATTACGCTTGTTTAAGATGAGAACCCCATGCACACAAATCATGATGAAATGCACATATGAGATGCTTTCCCCTTATTGTTTTGTAAAGACTCCTTTGTTCCTTTGGTAACAAGAAATGACACAGTCACGTTATACTATAGCTTGTGGCTAGGGCTGTGAATCGTCTGCTATCTCACAAATCGATTCGATTCCGATTCTTGGGGTCACGATTCCGATTTTTATCGATTTTTTCAAAACTAACGATTCTCGATTCAAAATGATTCTTGATTAAAAACATAGGATTTCAGGATCTTTTTATCATTTTATCAACTGATAATAATGTAAACACACAAAGGTAAATCCAAGATCCTCAAAAAAAAATAAAAATAAAAAAATTTAGAATCGATTCTGAATCGTCCAACAGTAGAATCGCGATTCGTATTCGAATCGATTTTTTCCGCCAACCCCCGTCCCGGTACTACCCACCGTTTGGGCGTTAACGCTGTTTTAAGCCGGAAATCATATATATCTACAACAAGCACCGGGCCAGCGAAAGTGGCCTACAGTATGTCCGCTCTGAGGAGCGCTGTGGTCGGCTACTGTGGGCAGAATAGCTCGCTTACAGCGTCGGAGATCCAGAGCGCGGAATCAGTGACCGCCGCTCCAGAGCATGGAAAAGCAATAGTTGACGATGGGAAAAGAGCCCTGTCATTCAACCATTTGAACCAATCGTCAAAAAGTAATGGTAACCCCCCCCCCCCCCTCCCTTTCATTCAAACCAATCAAAACATCACGGGCACTCCCCTTTTTCGAAGTCTGTTTCTAGACCAGCTTGTAAAACAAAAGCTGGTAAAAACAGCATGGATAGAGGGACATGATGAACAAAGGATGCCAAAGCTATTTAGTTATTTGCAGGACCTGATGTTACAAAGATAGATTCATGTCACAAAGATAGATTCATGTCCTTGACACTAGATTAGATTTGCTGGCCTAAATTGCATGAGTTTAATAACGTGAAATGCATTCCAGAGAATTAATGTTTGCTGCCAGGGCCAATATATCCTTCTGGTTGTGTAATAAGAATAAAAGTCTGCATTCTGTTCCACAACCACCTAATCTCTTTTTAATTTTCAATTTTGAATTCGAAAACAGTCCAAAACGTTTCGCGATGAGACGTGTTGTGAGCTTGTATATCAGCTATTTTCACTGCAAGACACCATCGTACGAATAAGTATAAAATAGGACTTAAGTGGTGTTGTCATATCCTTCTGGTTGCATAATACGAATAAAGGTCTGCATTCTGTTCCGCAGCCATCAGATCTCTGCTTTAACATCTGTACTGTCATTTTCTATACTGTTGATATGCTTGGTCTTCACAGCATTAGCTGTACAAACAAAAAAGAAAAGAAAAGTGATGAATAGGCAGGCCAAAATCCAGGCACAACCGAGAGGCCAGAGCTACTTTAAAGCCCATTGTTTTATGAAAGACAAAAACGTAATCTAGTCTTTTGAATTGGGTTCTACAAACAAGAATGTGCATCGTAAAGACAGTTGATCACAGCAGTTTTATGTGGAAGTAACATGACCACAACTAAGGCGTACTTCGCAGACATGCGCTTGTTTCGAGTTTCAGCAGGATTGAAACAATGGAGGAACATTCATGATTATAGTCTTCGGGTTTGGGGTTATCTGGCACTAACATGAGCCAGCTCACCCACAGCGGGAGGGACGCAGATGTAAAGCAGGCTGGATGTTTGAAGTGGGGAGGACTCCTCATACTCATTCCAACATTCTGACCTTTCACAACAGCATCTCCCTGTGCACTCCTGTTCCCTGTGTGCAGTTAAAAGTAATCACATTACAAACATGTGTCCAATACTACCACACTGCAGTTTATTTTCAAGTCAGACTGGAGGCACACATATGTGACCAATGATAGCCCTCATTTCACTTTATTAGCCCGGCTTGAAATCCTGTGTGTGTGTTTAATGCAGGGGAGAAATTAAAGTTCCTCAAATATCTTCATTTATCTTCATCTCCACCTCACATTTGATCCAGGAGCCTAAGGTGTTTACTCAAGTATTTTGCTCAGAGTGTGTGTGTGTGTGTGTGTGTGTGTGTGTGTGTGTGTGCGTGTGCGCGCGCGTGTGTGCACACACCGACTTGGCACATCTGTGTGTGAAGGGGTGTGCGTGTGTTCAGGCTCTCTCTCACTTTCTCTTCTTCACGCTGTTTCCCTTACCGTCGTCTCTTATTAATGAGTGCCTCTAAACAGCTCCTTAGCAGGAGGGGAATAGACTTCAGCATTGCCCCAGCAACTCCCAACAGTGTTCTATCAGGAAAAAGACAAGAAGGCAAATGGAGATAGATAAAACCCCCCAAAATAGTCCAGTGGTTTTCTCCGACAGTTAGCAGATTAAGAATGCAAGTTTCAGCCCAGCACGAAACTTGGTTAGACATCACAACAAAGCCCATTAGGACAACTCTGAGCTTCACACATCACGGTTATTTTGGAGGAGCTTGGGCCGAAGTCAGAGATTATAACAGCACAGCAGAGGCTAGGTGGAGGGGAGATGTCCCTTTGTTTGTTTAAAGGGCAGGAAAATCGATGGCCCCATTTTTTGAGGCATGGCTCTGACCTCTCAGTGTGGCACCTGTATCAATCACGGCCAGACTTCGCTCTCTGCCTCACTGCTCGTCACATTTGTCTCCTCCGCCGTGTGCTGCGGATGGAGGCTTGTCCATCCACTCTCAAATGCCAGTCCACACTTCATGCCACCTGTCAGCTGGTTCCGACGACTGAATTAGCCCATTCAATCCGGGAAAGCATCTCTGTCATTTTAGATGTCTTTGGCTATTCAAAAATAGCAGATGTCTCGGTGCCGCGCTATGAGCTTGTAGATCTGCTATTTTTTAGAAAAATCGTGAAAATGTGTGCAAATCTTTGAATATGTATTTTTTTAAAGGGACATTTTGTCAAATGTTTTGTTCCAGGGACCAAAGATTTGAGTTACAAATGTTTAAAAATATATATATTCAAAGATTTGCCCCCAAAAAATCACGTTTTTTTTTTAAATAGCAGATCTACAAGCTCATAGTGTGGCACAAAGTGATGCGATATGAGCTATTTATGAATACCCAAAGTATAAATGACACAGATGCATTCCCGGATTGAATGGGTTAACAATATCATCATGTGATGTGAACCACAGTATTGGAGGAAAAACTTATTTAAAAGAGTAATTGTTATTTATTTTCACCAACTATAGGCCTTTACTGTATGGCCAACCCAGGGAAAAGTAATAGAAACCCTGTCACACTTTGTTGAATGAAATATGATCTAATGATATTCAGACTATTGAGTGGCAGTCCCTGCATGTTCTCTCAAAATATGATTTTAATTTATTATACATTTTTATTTATTTAGACATACAGTGTTGTTTTTTTCAATCTAAAAAATGCCGGACGCCTTAATGATTGCATTGAATGAAAATCCAGTAGTCAGGAGGACTACTAGGAGGATTTTATTGATCTGCCTCTGTTTGAGGACAAGAAGAGCCACAGATTATCACGTTGGTGTTACTGTTACTGACTGGGACAGATCTTGATGTAAGGTTTCCAGGCCACCTTGCTTTTACTTACTGTCAGGAATTAGATATCACATAGTTGTTTCGGCCTGGCGAGAGAGTATGTTTTGCCCCCTGTCCGTCCGTCCGTCCGTCCGTGTGTGTGCGTGTGTGTGTGTGTGTGTGCGTGTGTGTGTGTGTGTGTGTGTGTGTGTCCTTCTGTCTGCGACCAACTAATCTCCGCCACTGTTGGCCCGGTCGCTGTGAAACTGCGCACACACACTCCCTGGACGCCACAGCAGAACCTCTGCCCCACATTTTTCAGATCAGCCTGTCATAGCGCCACCATGAGGCCGACTTTTGCAAAACATTTTTTTTTGCAATTACTCCTACAGATTTTGTATTTTAAACAAAATGCCTCAAATCATGAACGCATTCCCACTTGGCCCAGGAAGAAATGCCACTTGAAAACGTTCACATCAGCCTCATGTGGCGCTATAACAAGCCGATTCACATTTTTAGCTATAACTGCACTGATCTGCGTGAAACTTTGCACGCACACTCCCTAGAGGCCAAGGAAAAACCTTTGCCCTGCATTTTTCACATATGCCTTTTAGAGCGCCACCAGGAGGCTGAGTTTTGTAAAAAAAAAAAATTCTCTTGCTCCTTCAGATTCTGTCCAAAAATCGCAAATCGGTACACAGTATCTCTATAGTTATGTGATCAAGATGGATGTGTCCGATATTTCATATTCCATCTTACTTGGCTAACATTGGCTTCCAAAGTTTACAGGATAGGTCCCTTTTGAACACAATTCTTCAAATCATGAACGCAGTGTGCGATTTCCGTGAAATTTTGCACTCACTACCTGTGTTTTCCAGTAACAGTGGCATCAGATTGAAATGATCAAATGCCCAAAATAATATTAAATAGACCTTTATTGATCCCGCGGGTGGAAATCAGTCACCAAGAGGCAGCACAGCATTTAGTTACAGATACAGAGTAAGAAAAGTACTGTTGGATACAGCGATACAAAGGTAAGACAATAGCATTACAGAAGCACCATCAATAATGAACAACAGTATATACACCTATACAACTAGCCCGCACTATGCAGAAAAAAACACACGGTTACAGTGTCATCACAGTATCCCGCCCAAAGCACAACCCAGTATGTAAGCAAAAGGTATACACACAATTTAGCCCAATGCTGTTGCCAGAACTAAAACAACTGCCAGTCACAGTTGTCCATACCATGACTCACGGCACTCGCCCTTGCTTAGGCAACAAAAAGTGTCAGTGCCAACCATGCAATCAGTACAGTCAGTACGAGGCAAAGAAAAGTGACGGTGTCAACAACAGTGCAATCAGTACAATAACCGTACCCTAAAGTGTCTCTGAGAGTCATTGGTACATCCTTTACTCCAAGTTATATGACAGACAGTTGACCTGCAGAGCAACCATATTAAGTAAATATTAAAGTATGAGGCGAATTTGTATACTTTAATGGAATAGTAAATGCTTTGGATGTAATGAAGATGATTCATGCAAGCTTTTGAAATTTCAAAGACAAAAGTTCTCTTTTACAACTGGCTCCAACTTTAACTTTATGGTAACTAAATGGGGACACATTGAATATGTTTTAATTCAAAGTCGTTCCTATGAGAAGAGTGTGAAACTCTTCTCATAGGGAAGTCAATTGGCATACAGTTTGATGGGACTTTTACATTGTTATAACACCTACACCTGTGTTTTGATGTATTGTATTCTGGTTAATCTGTATGTATGGTTGATGCTAATGAGACACTTGGTAATCACCCAGCTATTTCTCAGAGATCCAGGGCCGCTGTCGTGTCCTGAAAGAGGGATGATACCCATTATGGAGTAATTAGTCTTGTTGTCACTGCTGGACCTTGACAGCGAATCCCTTGGCTCTAAAGTCTCTAAAGGGATTTGGGTGCTTGCTACACTTGAATCATAATCACAATTACCTTTACTTGTCAAGGCCATCATATTGACCCTGAGTTGCGCTTAGTGTTGTTCATGCACCATAAGTAACATAAGTGCTAAATGTTTTTTGTAACTATGCCATATAAGATGTCTACATTTAAATAAGTAATAAAGTATTACTGTATGATAACCTCAAAAAGTCATGAAAAGTCTATATATATGTCTATATTATGCAATTATCACCCTTGGTGTCTAAAGGGTTTCAGATTCTGAAAATTGCTCCTCAGAGCAAAGGTCTCCGCCAGGTCAGGTAGGTTATTGTGGGCTAGCAATAATCGGAATTCGCCAATCAGGATAGAATATGAAAAATCGGACGCATCCGTCTTGATCACTTGACTATAGAGATAATGTGTACCGATGTACGTGATGTTTGGACAACATTTGTGGAAGTAATACTTTTTTTTTGTGCAAAAATCTGCATCCTGGTGGTGCTATAATAGGGCCTAGTGGGAATGTGCGTGTAAAATTTCAGGAAAATCGCACGCTGTGTTCATGATTTGAGGCATTTTGTTCAAAACGGAGCATTTCTGCAAACTTTAGAAGCCAATCTTAGCCTATCAGGATGGAATATGAAAAATCAGAAAGAGCTGTTTTGTTTAATAACTATAGAGATACTGTGTACCGATATGCGTAATCTGTAGGAGTACTGTCAAGAAATGTGTTTTGCAAAAATCTGCCTCCTGGTGGCACTATAACAGGCCCGTGTGAAAAATTCGGGGCAGAGGTTCTGCTCTGGCATCCAGGTAGTGTGTGTGCACAGTTTCGCTGCCATCAAGCCAGCGGTGCCGTAGATAAGCTGTTCACAGACGGAAACACGGACACACACGGACGGACAGGGTGCAAAACATAGTCTCGGCCATGCCTTTCGGCCTGGCGGAGACAGTAAGGTGGCAAAACATGCATTGCAAAACTGAAATGAAAATGTAAACACGAACAGGTATCAATGATAGTCTCCAGCTTATTGAGTGTTTGCAGGCAGTGGAGTGAGGCATAAGGGAAAGGCTTTCAGGCAGCTTTCATGTGACTTTTTTTCTTTTTCTTTTTTATCTCAGAAACTCCAGAACTGCGTCAGCTAGACATAGAAAGAAAAACCCCACCTGGAAAAGGGCAGCAGAAAATGACCAAATGCGGTAATAAGCTCTTTCATAGCACAGCCTACATTACTGCACCTGGCAACAGCAAGTAGATGCTGATCTCTGAAGTGGTAGTTATGTTGAATACCTGAGCGCAGAGACAAATTACCCTTGCAAGTCCCACCAACTCTTATTTGAGAACATGCATTTCACTTCCATCTCTTGAATATAAGTGACTATAATGGCTATAATTTAAGGTTGAAAAGCTATTGTATGTCTGTGATATAATTTTCCCCCAAAGGTGAAGCCTTTCCCAATAGCGTGCTCAGAAGATAAGGGACTTTGCTCAGCTAAAGCTTTGCAGTTAATGTGCCATACAGTAGGTTCCAATTTCACCTGGTGATTATTTTTGTATGAGAGAAAACTCTATCTGCTGTTTAATGAGTGCGCTATCTACACAAATGGGTACGTCTTTGCTATGTGGTTCATAATGTAACTGTGATGTTTTATTTATTTATTTAGTACAATTCACCCAGGTGAGTCACACCCATCTCTGTGCTATCACAAGAAATGACTGCTCTTCAATTACATGCTTCACAATTAATTTGGAAGTTGTGAGGTATGCTACTGTAACTGGACACAAGTTACTGTTCGGGGCACAATGGGAAGATACAGTACTGGTGCAGTAGGATTCCTGCTGCATTAACAGAGATCGTCTGTGCAATGTGCATTGAATGTATAGTCAGGTAGCAAATAAATGAGGTAATTTGTTCTACCAGTCTTGCTGCTGTCATGGGAAATTAAATCTGCTCTGTCATTACCTTGGCAATGAATAAAGTAGGCAATGAGAAATGTTGAGATATGTAACTGGATCCACTTGAGGCATATGGAAATTATATTGACTGTGTAGGGCTCAGGCCATCTCAGCAGTAATGATTTCTGTGTATCGGCTGAAAGGTAAATGATAAGTGAATGAGCCTATGGTCATGACACGCAGAATATCACAACCCTTCTGTCTGTGGTATTGTAGGTGCAGCAGAGTAAACCAATATGTGTGTTAATGCCGTTAAATCGCATATTCAGCAAGGCTTTGTAGAATATACTGTTTTTGAATTTGATGTATGCTGCAGGAACTGTAACTGAATAGGGGTTAATGAATGTAAGCAGCATTTAGATCGATGTATAGCATATCACTCACTCTCCCAGCTTTCTGCTGAAGCTGCGTGTGTGAGACAAGAGGATCTTGAGGTCACAGATGAGTTACTTACTTATATACCAATGTCAACGTTGTTTTTCATGGGGCAAGAAAGAACTGATTAACTTTTCACACCGGTTGACCAAAAGAAACTTTGAGGAAAGGTTTGCAATGCCCACTTCAGGCTTTTTAGAATATCTCAGCTCAGAGCTGCCAACACGCTCACCTCGCTGTTTGCCCACACCCACCCCTGTGCCACACACCCATTTACAATGTCACAAATGTTGCTTTCACAGTACATTTTTCACAAGTACAGTATAGTAGTTTAATAAATCCAACACTCATACACAACGTAGTATTTTAAACTATGAAAAGCAGTGTTTTTCAAAGTAGCTTACTTTAAAAATGTAGCGAGCTAAGTGACTTTAGTTACTCTTCATAAAAAGGTAACTAGTTACACTAAATCTCTAGAGTAGCTACACTACAAGCGATTAAACATGACTGTGTAAGAGCTACAAATGGATGGAGAATTATCTCTTTGCAAACTGCATTCAAAACTCATCTAGTGTGCTATTTTATGATGTCCCAAAAAATATAGTGATGTCGCTATTCAAGTTACCCAGCTACTGTACAATACATGGTGATGAGAATAGCTTAACTACAGTACCTGAAAGCTACATCATTCTGAAAGTAGTGAAGCTAGTTTCCCTCAATCTGCTTGGAAATAAAGCTAGTAGCTACTTATACTGTATCTAAGCTACTGCCCAACACTGTTGAAAAGGCACTGCAACACTTTATGGACTAGTGGTCTGCCCTCCACTGATATGAGTTGCTGTAGTTGTGCTGTTCTGTGAGATTGAGGCGGCAAGTCTCAATCTCTGATTTATGACCCTCCTTATATGCACTAATGTCTTTGACAGAAAAAAGGAATTTAGAGATAACAAAGCAATGAGGCCCGCTGGATGTCGAGAATCAATACTGTTTATTGCAACAAGGTGGAGTGGACGTGTGGGGGTCATTGATTACCAATATGTGTATGACTCGCTACGATAGCTCCGGCGTGTAGCGCTCAGTTCTCTCTTTAATCGTCTCTCTAGATGCTGTTCAATCATTGGATCGTTCTTTCCTATTATAATTGTTTTGTTATGTGTGTACAATGATTACCAAGAGCAACAGTAGTGAGGACCATCAACTTTAACAAATCAACATTTGCATCAATAGTTCATTGGCATACTGTAATGTCCTCTCAGCTCAATGAGTATCATAAATGGTATATTGATACTGACCTGACATGTCAATATGTTTTCACAGCTATTAACCTCCACTCTACAAATATGCTAATATTATTTATTTAAGCACTGAAATTCTCCTGGAGGCTATAAATATGTACTTACAAGGGTGTGACAACAGCTCAAGTGCAAATACTTTTGGCATTTACACCGCTGTTACACCCTTGTACTGTACACTGTACACTGTACTGTACATTGTTAAAGAGATTCACATGAAACACTGACAGTATTAGTGTTGATTTACATTAACCCATTCAATCCGGGAACGCATTTGTGTCATTTTAGAAATTAGCTATAACCATTATTTTATACTTTGGCTATTCAAAAATAGCAGATCTACAAGCTCATAGCGCGGAACGCGATCTGCTATTTAAAAAAGAATCTTGAACGTTTGTGCAAATCTTTATATATATATTTTTAAAGCTAACATTTGTAACTCAAATCTTTGCTTCTGGGGCGGGTCCCTGGTCGCCGCGCTACGAGCTTGTAGATTTGCTATTTTTGAATAGCCAAAGAAATCTAAAAATGTTTGAAGAGAAAGATCACAATAGCTACAGATGGCATCTGAACGCCTCAGCTAACCATCTCACACATTGTAGCTATTTCGAATGTGGTTTACTAACTTTAATGATTCATTTGGCAGTGGCATGACTAATAAAAACCTTAGTTTGCAATTCAAATAAGTCATGCCTATATTGCTTTCCAGTGTTTGCACTTTATACTATTTTATTACATTGTCAAAATATAGAAAACAGACCAAAGAAACAAACAAAAAAGAAAGCATGAAAAGAAAAAAAGGAAACAAAAACAGGGCATAGCTCCGAAACAATAATAATAATAACAATAGTAATAATAATAATGACAATGTTACACTGTTAATTCACACAACATATCTTGCGGGGGTGTGAAAAAGGAAGCCTCTCAAGTAGCCTCTTACACCTGTAGTGACCCCCGAGTGCACTCAGTGCAGGCCCAGCAACACAGGACCCACCCTTCCCCAGCATCCAGCGGACAGAGGACGCACTCCGAGGGCACAATATCAACCTCACCCAGCCAGGAAGCTCCATGGGGAGATCCCCACCGTAGACCATATTGCGCCTGGGCACGTCCACAACAGAGCCCATTCAGGCTGACTGCTTTCCAGTGTCATTTCCAGTATTAAATCCAGCATTTCATTCCCGCTCTCAAGCAGGCTGACTCAAAAGGCAGGGCCCAGGCCTTGGCACAATTAATTAATACAATAATTAAGAGAAATAATGTGGTTACATGAGACGTAGTTTATTTTTTATTAATTAAAATGAACATGAAGGTCAATAAACCCACATCATTTTAACTAGATAAGCATTTGATAGACCTGCTGCTTCAAAGTGTGACATAATGTTAAAACATGCCCACTTCAAAGTATTTATTCACCACAAGGTGATATGTTTAACAGCTTATGACAACTTATTAATCATTTCATACAGACTAAAGTACTGTGAGACACACAAATTAAATAGAAATTCATATTTTTGGTGCTGTAGTGGGGCACAAATGTTAACACATTGGGTGCCAGAGGTTTATTAAAATATTATACGTTGAGTGCCAGCATTTCTTCCATCCACTTGCGTTATACATTTCGTGCTGTGAGAAGCCCTGACGCGGAAGTGCATGTAAACAAAGCGTGCGTGCGAGACGGCGGAGGGTCCCGACTAACGCCTGGAACAATAATATTTCCAACGCGACCCTCCATTGCAGCGTGATCGCCGATCGAAAACGGCTCGTTTCCACCACATTAAAAAGAAATGGAGATATTAAGCTTTTAATCAAGGAGATAACATTGAAAACGCCGACCGGAAGGATTTTTGACATGGAGCCACATCCAGCCTCTTCTTCTCAGAAACTGCTTGGGTGATGTCAAAGTTTCGTTTTAGCGCCCCACGTGGCCCACATGTATAAAAATAGAATTGGGTCAAAAACGGTCCGGACCGTTTTCGGCACTTCTCGTTTGGACCCTCAAAAACGGTCCGGACCGTTTTTGGCATTCAATGTGTTAAATGTACTCAAATCTCATAGGGACAAATGTTGTGGAGGTCTTGTGCATGTTCACATGGAAGAAGGGGAAATGAAGATGACAAATATGAATTTTATCCACAGCATGTACGTATTTATCTGGCGATCAGCAGGAAAAGGTTATCTGTGCAGATTACAGAACATTGTTGGATACTGAAAATTGGTCTGTACACTTCCAACAAAGATAGTGATACGGGAGATGCTAGATACGGGAGATGCTCCACTGTAACCATTGGCAACCATTCCATAAAATACCTCTATTCTTTTGCATTACAGCATCCTCTCTTGTTCCTGCTTGATGGCTATCAAAGGGCAAATACAGGCTTTTACCATATAGGCGTGATACACGCTGAAGAAGGCTTGACGCCGAAACGCGTCCGTGTGTGCTGTGTTGTCCGTGCTGCATATGAACTGCAAGTACCAGAAGGACTTCGGAGTGCTGGCTATTGCTTTATTTACTGTGAATCTTCGTGAGCCGTGCACCCGTAAACTGCATCATATACTGAGAGTGCTCGTTGTTATTTTCTATTGAAACAAGAAAGCACATCACTGTTCGAAACTTGTGTTTAATACACAAGTGCAAGTACAGTAGTTAATGTTACCAATAGAATGAGTTGAAAATGCCTGGAAGAAAGCACAATCAAAATGGGCTTCTAGGGGGATGATGAAATCCATGACACACATTGCAGTGAGTGGAAGGTGTGCGGGATGTCAGACTGTGTGTCAGACAAAATTTGGTCAGAACCAATCAGAGCATACAATTTTCTCTCATCTTTTTGGCCAGACTATTGATCCTGCAGGACCTTCATGCCAGAGCAGGGGGAGAAAAGAAAAATAAATTTGAATTTTGAATTGCTTTATACATGATAGGCCTCTCTGCAGTGGGCAAGCTGGAAGATGTTGATATTTATTAATAAATCCGAGTGTTTTTTCTCACGTCTACATGCTACAGTACTGTCTTGTCTGTCCACTGTCTACTCTGTGTCATCTCTGTCGCGTGGCCAGACTGTTGCCTCCCACAATTTCCAAATGCTTCCGGTCATACAGTTTGGAGCACGGAAGCGCTGAAAATGATCAAGCGATAAAGCGGATGTGACCTCCCCACTTCTGTTTCGTCTTTACAGTCACGCAAATGTATCTGAATATAAATCAAAATCATCTAAGCATTATATAGCTTACTGCTTAGCAACAATGGAAATTAAAATAATGAATTTAAAGATATTTTAGAATATATTATCGTGAACGGAAATGACGATTAGATGCCAGCTTCCTGTCTCTGCTTTCGGGTGTGTAGTTCCAGACTCTATACCATTCGGAGATTGTGGAATTAAATTTGCCTAGTGGGTGGGCGGGCGAATTCCAGTTCCCAGCATGCTAAAGGCCCCAAACTTGGTGCTCTTAGACGGCCAATAGGGAAAGGCTGTAATTGCTTAAGCCCCGCCCCCTCTGTGTTCCTATTGGCTGGGCTTTAAACAGCCTTAACTCCAGTTCCCAGCATGCTAAAGGCCTCCAACTTGGTGGGTGCTCTTAGACGGCCAATAGGGACGGGCTGTAATTTGCTGATGCCCCGCCCCCTATGTGTTCCTATTGGCTGGGGTTTAAACAGCCATTACTCCAGTTCCCATCATGATGAAGGCTTTAAACTTCGTAGGTGGTCTTACAGGACGGGCTGTAATTGCTGCCCCACCCCCTCTAAGTTCCTATTGGCTTGGGTTTAAACAGCCTTAACTTTCTACCCATTTTTCTCCCCAATTTCAGGAGTACTTGGTAGGCAAACCGGCCTGGCTGAGAGAGACCTGCACTCCGAGGAGCGCACTTTTGTAGTTTATCTCTTCCATTTATTTTTAGAACTTCATTTCATACTGGAAGACAATTGAGGTTTGATTGGCCTGAAACTGTATCGCAGTAAATGACATGGAACTCCATATTTGGGCATGGCTGATATCATAGTGACAACATAATGATGACGTGAGCTTTGAATCAGCTTGGCTTAAAACCAGACTGCACAGTGTGAATGACACACATGGAGAAAGACTTTGAGGAAGCCTTCACCATCTACAAGAGGAACTATTTCAGCAGAGAATACACTTGATGTTCAGCTGGTAATTTCCCTGTAACCAATCCTGGATCATAAAGTCACACACAATTAGTTACATTCTTGGACCATTACAGCCCATGCATAGCAGCAGCTTTGACGATGAACCCACTGTTCCCGACAACGAGCCAGCAGCAAGGAAACTCAGAAGAATCAAGACCTTACAGTAGCCAACTGTCTACCAAGACTTTAACACAATCGGAAGTAAAGAAACATCATCTGACTGACACAGGAAAGAAAACTCACATCTGTAAACAATGTGACGAGAGTTTCAGTCGCTCTGGTAACCTGAAGACAAACCAGCTTATCCACACAGGAGAAAAACCTTTTCACTGTAAACAGTGCAATAAGAGTTTCAGTCAGCTAGGTCACCTGAAGGCACACCATCGTATCCACACTGGAGAAAAACCTTTCCACTGTCAACAGTGTGACAAGAGTTTCAGTCAGCTAGGTCACCTGAAGGCACACCATCGTATCCACACTGGAGAAAAACCTTTCCACTGTAAACAGTGTGACAGGAGTTTCACTGAGCTAGGCACTCTGAACAAACACCAGCGTATTCACACGGGAGAAAAACCTTTCTATTGTAAACAGTGTGGCAAGAGTTTCACTGAGTTAGGTACCCTGAACAAACACCAGCGTATTCACACAGGAGAAAAACCTTTCTGTTGTAAACAGTGTGGCAGGAGTTTCAGTCGGTTAGATCACCTTAAAAGTCACCAGCTTATCCACACTGGAGAAAAACCTTTCCATTGTAAACGGTGTGACAAGAGTTTCATTGAGTTAGGCATCCTGAACAAACACCAGCGTATTCACACTGGAGAAAAACCTTTCTGCTGTAAACTGTGCTATAAGGGTTTCAGTCAGTTAGGTAACCTGAAGACACACCAGCGCGTCCACACGGGAGAAAAACCTTTCCACTGTCAACTGTGTGACAAGAGTTTCAGTGAGTCAGGTAGCCTACGGAGACACCAGCGTATTCACACTGGAGAAAAACCTTTCTTTTGTAAAAAGTGTGACAAGAGTTTCAGTCAGTTAGATCACCTGAAAAGTCACCAGCGTGTCCACACGGGAGAAAAACTTTTCCACTGTAAACAGTGCAATAAGCGTTTCAGTTGGTTAGATCACCTGAAAAGACACCAGCGTGTCCACACAGGAGAAAAACCATTCTACTGTAAACAGTGTAGCAAGAGTTTCAGTCAGTTAGGTAGCCTTAAGACACACCAGCGTATTCACACTGGAGAAAAACCTTTCCACTGTAAACAGTGTGACAGAAGCTTCAGTCGGTTCATCACTCTTAAGAGACACCAGCAGCGTATCCACACTGGAGAAAAAACCTCTTCCTAGTAGGGGTGTAAAGTACCAAACAAAGCCGGTGAATTGAACGGCCCGTACCGAACCAAAGGCCCGTACCGAATGAACCAAATTATTTTTTTAAATGCGGAACTAGAATATAGAGTTTCCACACCAACATATTAAGAAAAACATCTGAGTACTACTTCATATAGGGATCTCCATATATATATGGGCATAAAAGGGACAAGGGCTGACAGATATCTCCATTTATGGGCATAAAAGGGACACAGGTAGACAGACAGAAACAGACATCTCCATATATGGGCACAAAAGGGACACAGAGTCAGCCAGACGAGTACAACGGGTACTCTGACAAAGACCCCAACACTATGACTCAGACATATTGGTCGGATCGGCAGTGCGATGTATAGGTGTGAAGGCCACGTAGCGGCCCGAACCTCTAGTAATAAAGAAGTGCTGTTTGTTTGAAAATTATGTGGGACATGGTTATTATTCTAAATCAACGTGATGCATATCATATTGTGACCTCTATATCGTGATACTGTACGTGTTGTATTATGAGGTTGTAGGCAATACCCAACCCTAAGAAGAACCACTGAGAGCATCCTTACTGGCTGATTTTACGGCATTTTGCGTTTTCTTCAAAACACACTTTTTGCTACTACTAACAGGTCTTGTCTCACACATAATATCTTCTGCCATTTTTGTGCTTTTTATTTTTACCCATTTCTCTCCCCTATTTAGTCGTTATGTCAATTGATTCCTCCCCACACACATTTGTGTGTTGTCTCTGCTGTTGTATCCTACTGACTCGCCTGCCAGTGAGGAGCCCCCACCGGGAGGATGTAGAGCCTTCGTCCTACTCCACCCCGTCCAACACTCCCTGCTAACAGTTGCCACCCCAGCCCATAGTAGTATGTGCACAGTGGTGGAAAAAGTACTCAAATTCTTTACTTAAGTAAAAGTACCAATACTGCAATATAAAAATACTCTGTTACAAGTAAAAGTCCAGAATTAAAAATGTACTAGAGTAAAAGTACAAAAGTATTGGCATCAAAATGTACTTAAACTACCAAAAGTAAAAGTACACAAAAAAAAAGCTCACAACGCGTCGCGAACCCACAACCTCCGCGGTGGTGTGCAGAAACTTTACCGCTGTGCCACCCGAGCGCCTATCTGGGATCATTTGATCAAGATGTATCACTCAGATTTTCCAGATTCCATTCTAATTGGCTATGACTCCAAAGTTTGCACGCCCTTCGTAGGCAACCCGCCCTGGCTGAGAGACCTGTGCTCCTTTTCTAGTTTTCACTCAGTTGCCCATGTTAGCTGCGAGATAATTATGACATATGTATTGTCATGACCTGAATAGGGGTATTATTTATCATATATACTTACAAGCCAGCTGTGGCAACATTGCATACAGTGAAATTATGTAAAGTAGGGGTGAATTGACCTTTCACTGACCCTTTGTCCTTGACACTGACAGATGCCAGCTGTTGTAATATAATAAACACAGGATAGGGGAGGAATGCACACCAGTGTTAGGTGAAGGTAAAAGTATGAAGGAAGGCAGTTGCACACGGGTAGCCATAATGCAAGAAAATGTTATTGCATCTTGGCTATGAGTAGGCAACTTCATGCTTATTTCTTTATTTTGAATAGAAATGCCATTGTGACAGTCGTGGTATCAAGTCGATGTCATGTGTCACATACAGTACATTTGCTAAATCTTTTGCACAGACAGTTTCTAAATGACCTTTCTTATTGGAATCCATATTGGAAGTTACAAAGTCTAGCGTCTATTTTCTACAGTATGACTGTGATCTCCTTCACCTTATCAGTTGTCTATCACTGGCAGAGCATAATTGCTTTTCTGTTGTCATTAATTTAATAAAAGATAACATCTGGAGTTGGACATTGACATTGAAAGACCACAAAGATGTGTAAAAAATAAAATGTTGCCTATGACAGTTGACATGTGTCTATTATATGTCCAATGCACTGGGAGATATATTTGTATTACAGAGTTTTACATTAAAACCCTTTCATAATTATGTAGTTTGGGGGAATTTTTTGTTTCATTTTCTTTCAAGTCATCTGTCATTCTATGGCCAGGAAATAATCTACGGGATTATGGCTTGGAAGACAAATGACTGGCCTGACATGCCTTAATAATAACTTATGAGTCAGCGGAGGAAGTTTGGATTGTGCACTAAATCACCCATGCCAGGCCATTTTATGTTTGTTTTCAAGAGATTACATTCAAGAACACGGTGACACGATCGGCTCCTCCTTTCTAACACTCCCACTCACTCATTTACAGTATTTTTTTTTAAAGTAGCAAGTGAGTCATTTTGTTTGCTTGATCACGGCAGAGGAGGTGATAACATTACAATTTCTCCTTTTTCTGTCTGTCTCTCCCAACATGATGGCGCATCCCTCATACACGTTTCGGTAACCATTCTACAAACATTCCCTGACAGGCCTATATTCTTGACAGACGACCTCGTTATTTATTGGAGTTAGGCTTAAAAATGGAAAGTAGGAAGTGCAGAATTCTGCACTGCACATTTCAATATGGCTTTTATTACACCCATCCTCATGACAGATGATAGGCCTACTCAGGGGTTATATTATATGTAGCACGACTGTAAATAACACCCGCTTAAAATGATGTCCCCTCATTTCCCTCCCTATAGAATCTCATTTGAGTCAAACACACTCTATTTACCCCTGTCAGGGTCAGTGTGGTATTGTTCATTCCAGTGACAGCCATGGGTGAGTTTTGTCAAGGTGTCCGTGATTAAATGTTAAATGGCACCAACAGCCAAGATCGGGGAACACTTTTGCCGGGTTTTAGAGGGATGTGCGAGGTTATATTACCACTGTCAAGGTCAGCGGTCTGGGAGGGCTACGAAGCGCTTTTATGCACACCTCCATTTGCCCCTCTCCTGTGGGATCAGTAAAAATAAAATTACCCATCACCGTCTCAGATTGTAGCATTCATCAAAAAGCACTCGCCCAGGCATTTATTCAAGTAGCTCTCAGATGCCATCTCAGAAAAGGTCAAAAAGGGATTTAGTCTCTTTGGCTGTTTTGGCTTTTCTTTTTGCACAAAACCTTCCTGAGATAGAGGGCAAGGTAGAGTTCACATTTTCACCGGGATCACTTCAATGGGCATTTTCTCCCCGGTGGTGCCTCAGAGTTAAATATTATCATTCGTGCAGCATTGCTTGAGATAAAATGAGAAATCGTAGAGCAGAAAAATGGGAACAAAACAAGAAAGGAAGTGCACTAAAAGAAGTCCTTAAATCCCCCCCCCCGCCTCCTGGGCATCCATTTTGTTAGGTTCCCTTTGATAACTTTGAAATTCGTTGGCTTGTCTACACATACTATTCCTGATTCCAAGCCATCTGATCTAGTATCAGTTTATTGGGAGCTGGAAAAACATAGTACATAAATTAATGCTACTACAGTATATTAAGTTTTGGAACAGAACTTTAAATTATTCTACTATTCTGATGCAGGCTACCACATTTGTCTAAGTAATGCTACAGACAATAATTGAGTATTTCAGTAGCCTGGATTACTTGACATCTACAGTATATAATAATAAGAACTTGTGTCAAGCGTTAGTTTTAAAAGTGAGTGTTTTAGTCTTGCAGTAGCCAGACAAGTCTGTGGCACAGACTTGTCAAAAAAGAAAAGAAAATGTGTGACATTTGAATTGACCAACCACATACCTCCTTAGACCAACCACAGACTTCCATTACAGCCCAGACAAATTTGAGGCGTAGGCCTACATGAGATATTCTTTGGCAGAAACCAGATGAACATTTGAAACAGCATATACAGTACAGCATATTTATGTACAGTATTCACCACCTCATTAAATAAGTTTGACTTATTTGGATATCTACGTATATTTCATAGTTAACTTAGTAAGCTGCAAGCTGGCAATCTTGTACATCTTGATATGAGAGAGAGAGAGAGAGAGAGAGAGAGAGAGAGAGAGAGAGAGAGAGAGAGCGGTGCGTGTGTGTCATTCAGTGAGCAACAGATGTGTAGTTGCACTGACTAAAGTGAAACTACACATTTTTAACATCATGGTAATGTAATTTTGTCATTTAGAGTGGGAACCCTGTGTACTGTCTGTGCTATTACACTGCTGGACCTGTTTATGTGCAGGATACTTATCCTTGGGCCTGAAAATCTCAATTCTATTCTGTTCTGCCAATCTATTGGCCTGACCGGGCAGTGTGAAAGTGACCAAAGTCATTCACTACTTGGACACTAACCAGTTCTGCATTCAGTGGGGGCCACAGTTGACAGGGTGGAGGCCACCTGCTGTGTTTGTCCTGTCTTCAATACCCACACAGGAGCTCAATACCAAGCTTTATTCTTTTACTTCCTAGACCTAGACTCAGAGGAAAGATATTGTCTAACTTTCCCAGTCTAGACTCTCCTCTTAGCTTTCTATTCTCTCACCATGGTGATAATGTGGTTAAATGTGGTCCCTGTGGTTCTGTGCTATGAATGAGTGGACCTCGTCATTGGGGACAAACCTCCAAATTTATTTTCTTCTCACACCCTGCAAGTGCTGTTCAATAATGCAAAATAGACAGCAGCTAGCTGTGGGGATTGGAAGCAGTGGCTCAGGAGCTAGAGTGGCCGTCTGGGAACCGGTTCTTGGTTTGATCCCCGGCTTCTCCTGACTTGTGGAAGTGTCCTTGAGCAAGACACTGAATCTCTAATCTCTGTTCCTGAAGAGCATGGTGACGTTTTTCCTCATTGGTGTGTGAGTGTAACCCACATTGCAAAGCACTTTGGATAAAGGCGCTATAGAAATTCAGACCATTTACCATTTAGACAAACAAATAAAAGCTGTGAATGTCAGAGTTGCAGAATGAACTGAAATAGCAGTTGCTGTTTTAGTACAAGTAAGTTGTCATCATAAAATATTTGTTAGAGTAAAAAGAAGTTGTGCTAAGCCAAAGTGATCATTTTTATTCTAACTTCTTGAGGTGACTATGAAAGGAATGCTAATTTAAGAAGCCAGAGAGCTATTCATTTTCTCAGATTATGGTCCTCTGCAAGAAGTGAATGAGTTGCTTTCAGGGTTTTCTTTTCTTTTTTTTGATATCCATTGCCTGGAGCGTTCAACAAGGCATGGCTGTGCTGGCATATTATTACCGCCACCATTAAGACAGACCTGGAGAGTAACATTAAACCAAACATTTGAAGTCACCCGCTTTCCATCCCTCACTCATTCTGACTGTCAGGCTTTCATCGTCTTCTCCTTTAGAAAACAGGCCTTTAATTATCTGGTACCTAAAGTGTACCTAAAGTGTGCTGTCTTATTGTTTTGTTTTTGTACTTTTCATTTGCAAACCTTCCACCTACCAATGGGTGAAAATGACATTCCTCTCATTGTTATTTTAGATACCTTGTGATTGCTGCCATTGAATACCGAAGGGCAGACTTCTTCTGTTTTGGCGTGGAATAGATGCATTGACGTTAAAAGCTGCTAGTGCAGGTTTAAAAAGCTTGGCACAAAGGTTTACCTTCCTCTCATTAACAAAATGGAAGAAAGATATGACCTCACTCAATTGGGTGAAGATACTGAAAGCTCCCATGTCATTATAGTACTGTGGCAACAAGGCCATGTTCATAATCTGAAGAGGGAAGTTTTGAGAAAAACGATGAGAGGTCTTGAAACTTGGTCGACTGCTGCTGTTAATATGAAACACTATGGAGGCCATAGATAGATGAATGGTAGAGGCCATCTGGGAAAATTTGGAAGGTTTCCGGTTTTCCACCCAGTCCACCCAGTATACATGTTACAGGGAAATTGGCATTCCAGGGAAATTGAAAGGGGAGCGCTTGTTTTCACCGCCCCCCAGGCAATTCTGTAGAATCAACGCTAGAGGGCAATGCAAGCCAGACATGAGCCCCACACCACATACGCACGCATGCACACGCGCACAAACGAGCGCGCACACACGCATGCGCACACACGCACACGCACACGTGCGCGCACACACACACACCCGCGAACAGCCTTATTCCATGCAGTTAAAGCACACGGTGGCGAGGGGGCGGGGCTGGTGGGCTATGTTAGTGCAGTGAGTGGCAGTTGGGGCAAACGTACTCCCCACAACATCATTTACGATTCTGTCTGTGCCTATCGGTACATAACTCGGACGGCGCTCAGTCGACTAGCAGACCATCGGCCGGTCGTCGCGGGCATTCGCGCCTGGAGGCGCTCGGGCGCGACTCCTCGGCCTCAAGGTCTGCTGAGTCGGCGCGCCTCCGTCATGGTCCAAAACTATACTTTATCGGCGAAAAAAAGTAGTCCGCGATTGTTTGAAAAAGTAATGTCCCAAGCGGGAGTCAAACCCAGACTCCCAGTGGTAGTGGATGGGGAGTCCAATGTTTATCAAAGTGCGCCACTGAGGCTTCCTGGTTGTTATGTTGTTGTTGTCGTTGTCGTCCTCGCATCAAAGCCCCGCCTCGTAGCCCCGTGCCTAAAAACAAGCGCTCCCCTTTCAATTTCCCTGGAATACCAATTTCCCTGTGACATACACACCAAAGTGTCTCTGAGCAAGACACTTAAACCCTAACAGCTCCCACCTGTGTGTTCACCATCAAGCTGAAACTGAATTATCCCATGGAATCAATAAAGGTTGACCTTTTACTGTATTGTCATTGTTTGTCTTGCGTGTAAATATATCCAGTAAAAGTCATGGCCTGAGGAACTCTTTATCCCGACAATGACTGTCAAACTAGACATACTCTTTGCCGCTGTTATTAGATTTACAAATTTGTGGGCGGGGCATATTTCTTACTAAAATGTGCACCTTCATAAGCATTTTCACTTCTGCCCATATGGGGGCGCTACAAATGAGAAAAGTTGCACTGTCTGTCTTAGAAACTATGTTTCCCCCCACACCTTCCTCATGTCCTGACAGCTGCACCCCACGCCAGGCAACCAGGTCTGGCGGAGATCTGCGCTCTGTGGAGTGCACTCGTTTCACTTGTGGTACCTTAATGCCTATTTTATGGATGAATAAATAATTCAGGAAAGACAATTAGACTAAACCACAAACCAGTCAAGAATGGTACAATAGGCTGTACAATAGTAGTAAATAGCTGTACAAATGGCACCTGGCTGCTGACAGTATGCAAAGCAGATTTACATTCATGGAATTGAGCATTTTGTGACTTGTACATTCAATTGTCACAAGACACATTGGCAATCAAAGCCTAAACAGTGGATATACCCCTGCAATATCAATCTTGGTTTGCACAAGATGTGTCTGTACCTTCTACATTCCCATCCAGCTGGACACTGTTTGATGGAGTGGATATTGTGTTCGCAAACAACCAGGCAGGTGCATTTGTTTCTCACCAGGCCGACTTAATGACATGTGAAGTAAGCTGATTCAATTCCCTGTTCCCCACTCCTAGCTGAGTACACTGCAGAAGGACAGGCCTGAAAGATTTATGGGAGAAGAGGATGTATGTGAAAGTTTCCCTAAGGCTTGATGTAAAACATTTAAGTCAAACTGGCAGCTAACATAGACAAGGTGATAGAGGGAACATAGCTATTTCTGGTTAAATAAAACTCAGAAAAATCAGAATATGGAGACTTGCTAGATACTTGTAAATGGAAGACAGGGTAAAGTCATTTACCCATACACAATTGAGTTGTTGTCTGCACTCTGCAAGGTCTTTCTAAAGCTCTGTCTCTCTCATACACGTATTAGCATTGCTTCTTGGACAGCTTGGTCTGAAATGGGCTTCGGTACATTCAAGAGACTGTAAAAAGAGAAAGATGGCAGCACGATGTGTTTCGGCTCTATGCCTTCATCAGCATAGTCACATTCAAGAGACTGGACATAGGCTTACTCTACCCAGTCCCACTACAGGTGATTTATTTATAAAAAAAAGTCATACTGAATGTGTCTTCAAGCTGAGGTTACTTGACATGGCAGGTGTCATGTTACTGTATGTGTCTATGGGGAGAATCTCCTCACGTATTGGGTCATTGTGTCATTGGGGTTGGCAGAACACACACACCCCTGGACTGTTGGGCTGGCTGAAACAGAACTAGTGTAAAAGGAGAATGCCACATCCTTGCAGCCTTTTACTTGCATGCAACTAGTTAAAATTACATTTCAATGAAATGTCAAATTATAGATGAAAATAGGCTTTCTCTTCATTTTGTCTCAGAGGAAGAGGTGTTTTTATGGTGGTGGGGATCCAAGAAAGCCATTGACAGTTCTGATCCCCGGAGGATGAAGCCTAAACATTTCAGTGTCCCTATGTCCTTGTGTCTAATGCCCGCATAACCGTGTACTGTGTAACCACTCACCAAACCTTATGGGTAGTGCAAAGACACTTAAATCAAAAATTGTACTCCAAGCGTGAAGAGTTATACAGTAAGAAAATCTGGGTTCAGGAAGAGAGCAGGCCATTGTCACAGATATGCTTTGGAATGATTAACAGCTGTGCTGATCTAGGCCGATATTTGTGCCACCATGTTGAACTCTGGTTGCCATGTTTCATTATCCTTGCCCTGCTAATGGAAGTAGGAGACAAATAATGTATCTGCCTCGAAGGTAATATGGAGCATATCCGGTCTCCTCAGAGGCCAGTAACAGTGTGTCTGTCAGGTAATGGAGCATCGCTAGATTGTGCACTCAGTAAAGCTTACTACTGTTACACTGTATAGCCTAATACTGTATATTATTATTCTGAATACTCCTGTATTCCTGAAAGTCTGTTGATCACTATATTGCTTACATTATTAACACTAGACCATACCCGTAGGGGGATATGAGCACCCAAAGTATGCAGTTTGGCTTATGCGCTGAGAACAGACAGTTTATCAGGGATCGAAAGTGAGTTTGTACTGTGTAGTGCAGTGGTTCTCAAACTTTTTCATGGCAAGGACCCCCAAATTGACACTTGTTAGCCCGCGGACCCCCATTTGAAAAGATATGCCAGGGACCCCCATAAGAGAAGATTTTTTTACGGCTCTAGCAGTGAATCTCAACCATTTTAATTTCAAGGACCCCCAGTTTGACATGCATTAGGGCTACGGACCCCCATTTAATGGCATTTCTATCCCTTGGACCCCAGTTTATATCGTAAAATGTATGTTAATTTAACTCTGAGAGTGTACAAATGGAACCAAATGGACCCGTTAGAGTCCATTTGGTTCCATTTGTACACTCTCAGAGTTACAGACCCATAAGGGTCCATTTGGTGCCTAATCTATCATTTAGCTGGGGACCCCCTGGAACTCCCTCAAGGACCCCTGGGGGTCCCCGGACCCCACTTTGAGAACCAATGGTGTAGTGTGTACACACACACGCACATCCCGTCGTGGAGGAACAGAACACACACAAACACCCGCGCATATAAAGATCTAACAGGCGGAGCCGTTCCCCGTCGGCCGTCGCCAACACACACACGTGCGAGCCTTCGCGAGCGAGCACAAACAAACAAACACACACACACACACACACCACGGTACATCCTCATGCGGCCCGTGGCCCGTCGCGAACACACACACACGGGCGTCGCGCAAACACAAATAATGTACATTGTGACACGTGCCTCCCCATCGTGCATGCGCACGTGCGTGTCCACGCATACACGGCCGCGGACCCAAGTTGTGGTGCGATCATCTCCCCCCCACCCACACACACACCACGGACGGAGCCACGATGCAGAATGAAATGTGGCTCCCTGGCGAGAGTGGGCGGGGTCTATGGTGTGGAAGCAGGCTTTGGTGTTGCCATGTTGGCCTATTGTAAGCGGTTTAGGGGCCATATTGGTGGTAGTGTGTTTTGGCGTTGGTTGTGAAAGTGCAGGTGGGTGTGGGGACGCGTTGTGAGCTTGTAGATCGGCTGTTTTCCAAGAGGCAAGGTATATGTGTGAAGGTGCTTCGTTTGGCCTTCTTTTCATAGACCTTGTTGCTTGTAGGGTTCGTTTCGTTTGGCCTTGTTTTCATAGACCTTGCTGCTTGTTTCTCGCGCAAAACCTGGCAAGTTACCAAGACACCACGACACCACCAAGACACCACCAAGACACCACCACAGAGGTTAGTCAAATTATAGGAGGATACTAAGTGGGTGGGCTTTGTCTGTCATTTCAGTTTGAGTCTGGTATGTTCTGTGCCTTGTTGGTAGTCTTGATTAAATGGGCATAAAACCCTACTGTAGGTTTGTTTTTACAGGTTCAGGTTAAAACACGACAGCAGGGTAAAACATGGCAGGCTCGTAAACAACGCAGCTAAATTAATAATAGGTGTGTTAGAATTAAGTGCGCCCAGATCCAGTCTGCAACCATTGACGATCAGTGCTTGCACATTGCCACACCTAAATCTAACACACCCATTATTATTTTTATTAGCTGCAGCTATGTTGCTTACATCACAGTGTACTAGTGTATACGTTCAGCTTTATGCAGCCTGCCATGTTTTTATCCTTCTGCAATTTTTAACCATTTTTAAACAAACTACAGAATCAGCCTAGGGTTTCATGCCGCTTCATACCGCTTCATATCGCTTTCAACCCTATTTTGGGCATGCCATTAGGCGATAATTCTCAAAAATAGTATACAAGTTTAAAATAGGCCTTAAGAGTTTAAGTGTCTGCTTTGTTGGGTTGCCAGCACCAGATACAAATTATATTTCAGTACACGATAATAATATGATATGTTTCTGAATATGTTTTCTGGATAAGGAAAAGTGCATTTTAATGCAAGGTGTGTAGTGTACACACTGCAATCAGAATGTGATCATCAGATCTGACTGTCTGGAGGTGGCTGGCTCTGGCTCACATTGTGATCAGAATCAGACCTCACTTTAAGTCAGGCAAGTATAAATGCAAAGGTGAGATTGGATCGTTCATTATCCTGATAAGATATCCCCATCCAAATGAGTCTGACACTGACAGCTTAAACCGAGTAGCGATAATTGCATTGCGTTTAGCGTAGTAAGGTTCATATTAACAGCAATGGTGTTTCATATCAACAACTATATCACTGTAGTTGACCAGGGTATCCAAAGAGTCTGTCCTTGGTCCCCTCCTTTTCTCCCTCTACACCAAATTTCTTAAAAAAAAAAAATAGCCTTTCAATCAGCTATTTGAATGTTCGCCTATTTTTACCTATTATGACATGCCCAGAATGTGGATGCTAGGGTTCATGAGGCAAATCTCTCATCAAACATTCCGTTGACACGATTTTGTTGTGTGCTTGATGTTTGGTAGAGTGTCTCGATCATTTTCATTCTCCACTACTGACAGCACATGATTTATCACACGCTCCTAATGACCACTGCACAATCTGTTGAGAATGGTACCGTGATGTGCCAACGGCACACAGGCCCAGAGGGCTGCATTCTGGCCCATTGCATCATAGTCCTGTTGACATCATAACGGAGATCGTCTCGTTCTCTTGCATATTTGCCACAGAAAGCCGGCTGCCAGTAAGAATCACAGGCAGAGAAACGGTGAGAAAGAGCAAGAGAGATCGATATAGGGAAGGAAGAGAGGGACGGAAACCTCTGATGGGGAACATTTGGAGAAATAGAACTCCCTCCTTTCTTTGTGTAGCCTACTCTCAAAAGGTTTTTTATTTAACTTCAATGTTGCAATATTGCATTTTGAGATTTTATTTTGATGTATTGTCATCAAATGTTCGAATGCTCTTTGAATGGTACAAGGGAAGTCAAAGGTATAGCCTAATTTTCCTGACATGGAAAGGATTTTTTTCTTCATTCATGATTCATTATGGAATTACGTGATAAAAGGAGGGAACAGGGAAGGAGAGGTAATGAGGTTACAATCTGACTCGGGAAATGTATGACTCGCCCATGTCCCTAAATTATACTTTGCTAAAATTACAATATGCCACTTAACCTGCAATTAAAACAGTGGGAGCTTTGCCATTTCTTTAAAGGTATAGTAGGCAACATTAAGCCTATATTTGAAAAATACCTCTATATATATATTTTGCATTTTTTCCCCTCTATCAGCCACTATATAATGATGCTGGGGTGTTTTCCTGCATTGAAAAACACTCCTCTTTCTGAAATCCGTATTTTCCCTACTATTTAGGTTACACATCCGGGTATCCGGTGCGTAAATTCACGCACGCATGTGCGCATCCGTGCGCGTCCGTGTCCGTGTGAACTTTACTTTCGGTTTTAAAATGCTCTCAAACTTCGTTTTTTAGGCACATAATTTACTTTTCAAAAAGCGTTTGGATAGAATTTAGTTGTTTAACTAAATTTAGTTGTTAAATATGTGGTCAATTTGTCATGAAAGAGCCTATTTAAAAAATAAAATTCAGAGAACCGGCAGGGGCGGGCAGTTCCGCGATTTGTATCCGAATAAAGTAACCTATATTCGGCATGGCCCGTTTAGAAGTCTGCTTACTCTATGGAAGTCCTCCGTGCGTCACCCCCTGGTGGTCGGGGAAACGAACTGCTGGATTTTTTTCCTTTGTTTATCTCTGAATCGCCTACAATCCCTTTAAGTCTTAAAATATGTTTTGACATTTAGCAATTATTTAACACATTGCGTGCCAATCGCGTAGATCTACGCGAACCTAAATAATTGTGCAGCGTGCCAGTCCAGATCTACGCGAAGTGGTCTTTTTTTTTTTATTTTTTACATTTCATTGTAGGCCCCGTTCGCCACGACACATTTCATTGTAGCACCACCGGAAACGGAATTATCCGTAACCGGAGATTTTCGTTTCCATCGGCCTCCACTCTAAAGCGGAAACTAAATCTCCATTTTCTCGGTTGTTGTTTTTCTCCTCGCTGATTGCTGTTTAACATAAACCGCTGTAGCTTCAAAATGGCCGATCGCCGATCGAAACGGTCTTCTCTGGGCGTCTCACACAGCTACCCTGTGTGTCTACAAACAGTTGAACGTGCGATTTTAAGGTATTTAGCGAGGTCTGTGGCGACGTGAAAAAAACTAAAAAACAACAATAAATCGCTGGCACTGGTGAGTACATTATGATATTAAACTCTGGCGTGGAATGTGTTGTTAAAGAAGTGTCACAATACACAGAGCCTTGGCACTTCTGTGGTCCTCTCCCTACAGACAAATAAAATGTCCTTGTAAATATATTGTAAGGATATTGTGTCGGTTGATCTGATGCTCCAATTTCTTTTGTGTGTGTAGGCAATTATTTTAACCCCTTTTTTCTCCCTCTTCAGTCGTTGTGGCAGTTAAACCTCCCCACACATTTCTTTGTTGCCACTGCCATTGCTAGCTCCAAAATTGTTCACACAACACAAAACTATTCATGGATATCCATTATTCATTTTTGGCTGAGACGGCACACAACACATAACATTTTTACATGCGGCTGATCACAAATTATATCATTATAGGGAAAACATTTTAATAAAATAAATGTTTAGACATTTTCAAAAATATTCATAAATTGCAAATTGTGAAATTGTAAATGGGCTATTTATGCTATTCGTCGTTCGGCAAAGTATATAGTAGATAGGGCTTAAACCACTTAAATCTTCAATACTAGACTTGGCTATGTACTTTTTTCCCTCGACACCAAATGTCTTTGGCAAAAATTGCTGATCAACAAGCCCACAATGTTGAGCGTTGCGACACGTTGTGAGCTTGTAGATCTGCTATTTTCACAGAATGTTTTCCCCAGAATAGGAATGCTATAGGGTAAATGTGGTTAAGTGGTTAACAAATGTACTAAGGCATGCTCAGTCTTCAGTTCTGCAGCATTCTAACTAGGACACAGTATGGGGCCTTTTAAGCTTAACCTGACCTGAATTATCAGGGGAAACTCAATACTCTGCTGAACGACGGCCGAAAATAAAGAAAACATGATCTTGGGGGGGTTTTCTTTTAAAATATGCCCCTCTCGCACTGCTTTAGGAGCAGCAACTACAGTATATTGTCAGGTGGTGGGAGAAGGAGGTGAAGGATTAACCCTGCGGGGACAAAGACATGAGGTTTGCCATGTCCTGCCTGCAGCGCTCCGGAGTGTGGTGTTAATTAAACCCCACAAACGTATGTAATCCTAGCAGGCGAGAGAGGCATATGAAGAATGACCCTGTTTTCTCTCTTTCTGTGCTGTTTAAAATAGATCTTTTAGAAACACTAAGAAATTAGGCCCCTCCAACCCCAAACCCCACCACCCACTCCCCCGTAAATACACATCTGCTGGAAGAGATAAGACCAGACATAAGGTATAGTGAAATGTAAGGGGAAATTGAAATCGCGTGGAAGGAAGTGAATGTCTGTGAACACTAATTACAATGTTAATGCCCCCTCCCAGAAAGTCAATATGTTACAAATCTATTTAGTTCTGGGATGTCTTTGCATTTCAGCTTAATGACCAACATGCATTCTGTGGTTGTCAAATCAAAATCTTTATTTTTTCTAAGGTTTATAAGGCCATTTAGGTGCTGAATAAGCCCATTCAAGGCTCATTCTCCTTGACATCTTGATGTGTATGTGTATTTATTTATCCCTGAATGTTGTTTTTATAGCCTCACTAGGGCCGGGTTCTAAGGATGCGGTGGTGATGTCAGTTGGTCAGTCCTTCTCCCGTTTTGTTCCCAAACATATCTACGGGCTGGATTGTCATGAAATTTGCTGTGCTCCCCAGAGGATGACCCATACTGATTTTGGCGACTTCATGGGCTTTCCTGTTGCACTACTGTACCTTAACGTCAAGATTTCCACTTAAAGATATCTCAAAATGTAACAGAATGCCATGATACTTGTTGAGCACATGGTCTCCGGAGGATGAATTCTACCATTTAGTGATCCATCTCATAATGTAAACATTTTATCATGTGGATCAAGAGATCCATGTGGGAACGGCATGGCTCCAATGTGGATCTTATGACGTCAGTTGTCTATGACCTATCTATGACATATGACTCCAGATTTGGGCAAGGTTTCAGGTTCTCGCCGCTGGTGTGAACAGCTGGTTTTTGTAAGGATGGCAACAGTATGTATGTCAGTAAGTTCAAACCACACTTTGGTCTGGTTGGGTGTAGGTGCCAGATAGTGGTGCTTTATTACAGGTGTTTTTTTTTAGCGGTGTAGCCGCTCCTATAAGTGGGGTTGGGACACCTCATTAGTATTAGTTTCCTGCACTGTGATTGGCCCATTAGTACACCCCTAGCTGTACTGTGATTGGCTGACTCTATTGGCTGACTCTATTCAGCACTGTGATTGGCTAGCGAGACACATGATGACATTAATAACCTATAAATAGGACTATGCACTTCAAAAAATCCATATTTTTCATCACTGTGATGACCACACCGCTCACTTCACACTGGGTGTGATTTTTAAATGTATGCAATTTTACACCAATAGCAGCAAGGTATTGAAAAACACAAATACACTTCATTATGATCAGCCCTCTGTTATGAATCGCTGAATATTTGGAGAGTGTTTACCAGTGATACAGCCTCGTTCCCAGCCTTTACTCATCTGCGAAGAGAAAATGCCAGTGATAGGCTACTGTGTTGCAGGAGTGAAAATGAATGGAAAAAACTCACCATTATTTCCTCCATGACCACAAGAAAATGCCTAATATGCTTTCAGTAGCAGGGGGGGGTGAAAGCAGGCTATACTAAAAGGTGACTCCATAAATGAGCAATGAGCGTTTTCATCTCTCCTTTAGCTTCCTCCAATATAATGACAGGTCCCTCCTCCATAAAATTCCATAAAAATACACTTTATTTTGTATGGCTCTTTTCAATCATCATGGCGTGTAGTACAGATGAATATGGTTATGATACGTAGACAATGTCATGAGGCACATCTGTGGTGTGTGATGTCCACACACCCAAATGGGAATGCGATTTGTTACACATGACCGAAACACAAGGCTTTGCGCCACACTGCTAGCGTTCAGGGTGTGTTTTGCCCTCTCTGCCCCTGTTTAAGGAGGGGACGCACATTGGCCGAGGGTGACCGAATGGAAATAATGACAAGAGCGTTGTTTTTGATTTGCAACGGCTGCCACCCTGCTTTAAACTCAGGGCGGGGGCTGAAGCATCATCTGTGGATCTAGTCCCAATAAAATTAATGGTCTGATTCACTCGGTCCTGTTTTGCTGTTATGATGTCGATGTGTGGTGCTGTGTTTACTGGGCAAATCACCCAACAAAAGGAAATTGCTCGAAGAAGCTAATTTGCACTCTCCAGGGTGGTGACTACACAGGAATGTCTTCAGGTCACTGAACGTCCATCACTAGGAAATATTGAGCTTAGAACATTCTTATTTCCTATAGAAAGGAGCGAGTTCATTTTAATTGTAGCGCTAGGAATATTTAGTTTAGAGACAGGGATACAATAAAAACAGCTCAATATAAGAGAGGGGGCATGTTATTCTTGTAGGGACCATACTGTAGCTCTATTAATATTACTTTTGAATTGTCATTTTTGCATAACCTTTTAATGAATAAATGTCTTAACTTCAACCAGTTGCACTGTAATACTACAGTAACCCTAAGAACTAATTTTAGACCACGGTACTGCATTGCCAAGGCTTTGAACTAATACAAGATGTTAAAGACCTGTTTTACAGCTATTATTGTTAGTGATCAACTACATTTTTCATCCGTTAAGCCTCATAACAGACAATTATTTCACATGAAATTTGATTTGCTATTAATGTACAGTTCCACCACATCACATGACACCCTGCAGATTTCATATTACTACAAACTGATTTAGCCAACTAAAGTACAGAGTGTACAATAAATCCAATCCAATAAAGTTTAATTTACTCTGCTGGTGTACCTTGCTAACATGTGTGCAATAACAAAACAACTAAAACAAATAAAATGTACTGTACCTTTTGAAATGAAACTGAAACAGTACAGTACAGTGTACAGTGGGTGAAGAAGAAAAAATGACTGCTTTATTTGTGTCTTGCCACATCGCCAGACCTCATTTAGCAGCACAACAATGGTGCTGAATCTCTAATGTATTGCCCAAACACAAATAATGTATATTTATCTTGCACATACAACTTTTGTTTACCATGAATATTTGAAATAAAGTGCCAGGATCATGTTATTTCATTGACGCCTGGAGAGATTTGGTTTCTCTGACAGGGATTCTACCCCCCGTCTGATTGTTAATTTGATTCAAAGCTCTTCTCCAGCCTGCTGCAGTACTTAAAAGAAAGGGTGAGAACTGTAAAACTGCAGGAAGCTAGAGCTGCTGGAGTGTTACTGTGGATATTATTGATTGCTTGGGGACCACTACAGGCCTGAGGAGGGTAATTGCATGATAGACTCCCATACTGCGCCTGTGGGGGGGGGACCTACAGTACAGAGGGGGGAGAGAGAGAGATCACATTGTTTGTGAGATGAACACCATATCATGATGCCACAAAACCTTGATGGCATAGTACAGTATGATGAGACTCCTTGCACTGGGCTTATCCAGGTCTCTCACCTGTAGCTGCAACCCAATGCTCACACTGTGAAATTGAAAATAGACTCAAGATCTTGAATCTCGAATGTACATACAGTATAGTGTAAATATTTAGTCTTTCGTCTCCTTTACACCAACTGTAACATGTGCCCTGGGTAATTGAATTGTAATTGCATAGAAAAAATGCAGGTGTAAAAGATATATATCTAAGATCTGAAAACTAAAAACAACTCACAAATTTGGTGATATGGCGTTGCATGTGATGAAGTGTAAATGCAATGCGTGCTCGGTCAATAGACTAATTAGCTGTCATTCTGTTTGTCTGTCTGTCTGCGTCTGTCTCTGTCTCTGACATCCACCTGCGACAACTAACAATTGTGTGCATATGCAGCTAGAAAGGGCAGCTAAATTAAAAAGGTGAGAGGCGACCTAGATATTGATTCATAAGAGCATAAAGGAATTGGCAAGCGCCGTAATCTGCAATGTGTGTGAGAACGAGAGATGTGATTTCATTTATACACGTTAATGTCTGGTGTGACCTTGCTGTGTCCTGTGGCACTAAATGTGTGTGCTTGCTTGTACACCTATCAATGTGTGTCAGATATACTTTTATTTTCATAAAGTATGCCTGTGTAATCAAGATAAATTCCTGGACAAGTACTATACCTCAGGAGGAAACTGATTGTTTATAGTGTTAGGTATGCCTGCTTTGATAAGGGAGATGGTGAAGTGTTGATTCTGGATGTTTACTATTCCAAAGAAATGAACCTGGGAGGAGGGACACGATAAGGATATCATTGAATTATGTGGTTGTATTTTGCTCTTCAGCCCCATAGTCTTTTTTGGCAGGGTTCATGGTAATTACTGATTGATTAAAGATTAGCTAACACTTAGATTTTCAATGCTCAATTTTAAGCAGAACTTGTAATACTGTTAACGTGTTGTGATGTTTGCACTTCATGTTTTTACACCCTTGCAAATATGTGTTATGTGTTAGGAAGATATTGTCTGCTTGCTGTAATTTCTCCATGCACAGATTAATTCACTGGTATATGGCCATTGGGAGGTGCCGTCAATTAAACACAGGATTTTCTTTGTCTTTGCCTTTGAATCACAGTGAAAAAGTGCAGTGCTGTTGGACAGAACTGTAAAATGCTTGAACACGTTGGCATCAAAGAATCTGGGAATCTGGGTCTGACTCTTTTTGATGTCACCCACCTGTACTGTAAAAGAGAGACTTGAAATTGTCAGCGTGCTCTTCAAGGGTCTTTGTGTTAAGCGAAAACTATTTTCCACTCTTCACCATTTTCCCTGTGACCCGCAGATTAGTTTGCTCCACAGGGTCATTTTTCTTTCATCCACTTCACTTTGAAGGGGAAAAAGGCAAAGTGCCACCTCTGCGTCGTCTCTGTAGATAGAAGAGGTCTCGAGGCCTTTGTCTTTTGAAAATGCTGAGCTTAGTTAATGGGAAGTGGCTACCTTGAGCCTGGAGGCAGCCTGTCTTGTTCCAGGAGCTAGTTACTGGTAAGGTATAGTACTGTAGTGCAGTAGTCATTAATGCAAGACTTTGAATTATATAGGCTATACAGCAGACTTGCACTTTAAACTCGTTGCATCATCATAATCATAAAGTGGAGTCAAAAGTGAACGTTGTGTGATATATTAACATATCGCCTTCATGTTTACACATAATTCCCGTGACAGTTGCTCGACTTGGTTTATTTTAACATTAATACCTTGAAGATGATTCGTCCAACTGTAATGGCTGCTCTGAATTCTTGTGCATGCTCCAGAATATCAATTTAGCTGAGACCCAAACAGCGCATTCACAGTGACGATGGCAAGCAGGACAGATGGGCTCATTGAGACGGGGTCTGTTTGACTCAATAACCTAACCTGTGTTTTGGGATTTGAAGGTTGAAAGGATTGCTGGCTCGAGTCAGTCGGGAGGGAGGTTAGAGAGGCATGCTGTGCAGAGTAATAGAGTGGAAGAATGGCAACAGTTGAGTTCTCAACCTCAATTGTCCAACACAAAGCTACTGTCTGTAACAACATAACATACAAAACGACACTAGGCCAAACGGGTCAAAACTATTCACAGTCTGTCCTCCATTTTGGAAGATTTTTTCAAATGTACCCTTTTTACCACTTTCAACCTGGTGGCCCTATTCTGGGCATTCCGATCATGCAGTTTTAAGTCCCTCTGATTTAGTGCTGTGTCGCTCATGATCGATCCGTTCAAAAGAACTATTTAATAACCGTGAACAGGAACAAGCTAGTCCACTTCCTGAAACTGTTACGTTCATGCTTTTGTTCATGACCCCTGTGCCCTCCCCCCGTACACAGGATGGGAGGGCGGTCTGTTCCCGCGACAGACAGACAGACAGCAGTGCGGTTCAGTTGTCTTTCACTAGATCAGCGGTTCTCAAACTATGGGTCGCGGGAAAGTGCCGTTGGGGTCGGGCATTGGCAACCATTCTTTTTTATCAAGAAACGGGGCGAGGGGGGGTGGGGGGTGGGTTCGTGAACGTGAACAAATCATTGCCGTGAACATGAACAAAATCGTTCTTTTACTGAAATTCATGTTTTTTCCACCACTACTCTGATTATTTATCCTTGACCTTAATAGATCAGAACTATTGTCCATTCTGAGATATAGTAGGCGTTACAGACACACAGACTTCCTACTACTATCTGAAATCCCCTATCTAGGTAGCTTCATTTATGGAACACGGTTTTCATCTCTTTTTACCTTTTTCATTTTCATGTTTTTATCCCAATTAGATGCAATTGTATCTCTGTTCTACAACTGTGTTCTGAGATGACTATTGACAATGACAGATTTGCACAGAATAAGCAATGAAAGGTGGGAAAATTATGTGCGCTAATACAAACTAACTCACATGACTCTCAGAACTTAGTTGCCAACAATGATCGCTATTCTCTGGCACAATTCATTTGGCAGTGAAAATATTGGTTTTGACTTTTGAGTAAAGTCAACTTTTAAGTGCTGTTTCAGGGGTTTATATTTAGCACTTGCAACACAGCAAACATCTCTCCTTCAAAGAAGATAATGGCGCATGAGACAGTGTGGCCGAGAGGCAAGAACCGGTCGGTGTTGATGTCAAAAGTCACAACAAAATGTTTAGTTGCACATAATGTTAGGTGAGTTAACATACACAACTATAACCCAATTCAGTTTTTGTCCAAAATGTGCTTCATATTGTAATCAATGCCAAATATTCACACACCCTTTTCCAGCTATACAGTATTTTTGCATCATTGCTGTTGAAGGAGGACTACGCTGCTGTTCATTATTCCAGAAGAAAACGTTACTTCTCACATAGATTTAAAAATAATTAGAATCAGTTCATTTGAATTGTGTCTTTTATTCCTTAAAATTTCTTGCAAACCCGTCAGAGACAACAAAATAAAGTGAGAGTGAGATGCTTCACATAGCTGTGGTGTGGTTGTGGACGGGCCAGAGTGTCACATTGTACAGTAGATTCATTCCTGTGGTCAATGTTAATTATTGCCAGAGGGGATGGGCGCATGTGAGCTCTGTGCACAGCCAGCATCTGCACTGTCTCTGCTTCACTGTCCAACCTGGTGAGAGTGGCTATTGATGATAATAGATGCTTTGCATCGTGGGTCAGAGACATGACAAAGTAATAACATCGACACAGAAGGTGACCAGCTATTAAAATTCAACTTCAAGTGCACACAGATGGTGTCATGGTTAAGATTCACATCGCTGTCGCACGCACGCACACGCTTGTCTAGGATTAGATCAAACCAGATCTGTTTCACTTGTGCCTGCCTCAAGCTTTCACTCTCTCAACTTTCTTACAAGAGGATCTGTCTCTGTGAAGAACGTCCCCAGCAGAGTGTACTGTACTGTACTAGACTACCCTAGAGAAAAACCCACTTGAAACAGGAAGACAAATAAAGTGTGTTCCTTTTTGGCAGTGAACTGGCGACAACTCTTTTTTTCCGCAAGAGTCTGTGAGCTGCAGTATGCCGGCATTCTGTAGCCAACAGCTGGATGAAGCCCTGGAGACAAAACTCTATCATGAGTGACTTGTAGCACCTGTTCTTCTTGAGCTGCATGTTATTTGTCTCGAGAAATGGTTCATGTTCTGCCAACAAGCCGTGCTGTTCTCCCACTCATTCCTGTCGTCTTGTGCACCATGGCCACATCGTCCCTGGAATGGTGAGAAATCAATCCCACTAACACTAGTGGGGGGTGGGGTAGAGGGCTTGATTTAATTTGTCATTAGTTTAAACAGCAGTTAAAGACAAGCTGCCATCTGTTATATTGTCATTTACTGTAGCTACCTGACCGCTGAAACGACCATGATGACCCATGGCTATGTGGAGAGCACACACCTGCAAAGCAGCACATAATATGGTACAACTATTTGTACTATCACGTCCATGTGTCGATTTGCACGGCATAGAGAACAGTGAAATCTTCGCGTATTGCATGATCTATAAAACAAAAAACAAAAAAACAGGGAGATGCACTGGCATGCTGATTAAATGATGGCTGATAATAACCCATCTGTGGCTCTCCCCCAGGAGGAGGCACCTGCGCCACTCAGTGTTGCCACACAGCAGGGCTCATCTTCAATCCTGCCTGGTTTACCGTCACCCACGTTCTGTTTTGCTGGCCCTTATCGCTTGTTGTGTGCAGTGAGCTCACTCAAAATATTTCCAGCAATGAGAATTTTCTAGCGGTGGAGCTCTAACGATGGCTTTGTCACTTGGTCCGTCTACCACTTCAGTTTCCGAATTGCCATGGAATTTAATGTACCTTTTCATGTTCCCTGGAGTATGAACCCTACTGATTTTGGCGACCCCTGTGGCCTTTCTTCTAGTGGCAACTTTAAGCCAAAATGTCCATTTTGCTCACAACATCTCAAACTCTATTGGGGGGGGATTGCCGTAAAACTAGCTGCGCATGTTTTAATTAAAAAGACTCGTAGTCTTGTGTTGATGTTTGAATGGTGACTACAGTATCAATCCTGTTAGAAATACAAACAGTTTTTTATCGAGACTTATTAACAACACATTCCATGCCAGAGTTTAATCTCATAATGTACTCACCAGTGCCAGCGTTTTATTGTTGTTTTTTTGTTTTTTTCATGTCGCCACAGACCTCGCTAAATAAGTTAAAAGTGCGCGTTCATTTGGTTCTAAACACACAGCGGATCTGTGAGAAACGGCCAGCGAAAACACTTTCCAAATCCGAGCCGCCATCTTGAAGATACAGTGGATCAACGCTAAACAGTGATCAGCGAGGAGAAAAACAACAACCGAGAAAATCGAGTTTTAAACAGGATCCCAGACAGGAAGCGGATACGATTGAAAAAAACGGAACCCGAATAATTCTGTTTCCGACCGGAAACCGGAAACGGAAATGGATCAAAAAAAATCGGAAAGTGCACCTGGGGAAATTTCAATGGGAATCGGCGGTTCGCGTAGATCTACGCGATTGACACGCTGCGGCTTTAAATAGGTTCGCGTAGATCTACGCGATTGGCATTCAATGTGTTATGGCTCAGAAGGTAAAGAGGCAGTTTGGGAATCATAAGGTTCATCACTTGCATTAGTGTCGAAGTCCTTAAGGAAGAACTTCTAACTTCATGGTTTCCTCCACCGTTGGTGTGTGTGAATGTATTGCACATTGTAAGCGCTTTGAAATAATATAAAGTATAAAGGCACTATATAAATATACCCTTGTGGCTACTCATTTATTTGTTAGACAAAAACAGCCTCTCAGTCACATACTGTACTAGTACATAGTAAGACCATTCCTTTTAACCTTTGGCAAAAAAAGGGAACAAAACTCATGTAAGTCAGCTTTCATACCACACACCAGTATTTACACTTAAAAAAAGAGAAGAAAAGCAATTTCTCCCCTAAAGTGTAGTTGCACCTACACCCAGTCACCCACCTAATGGAAAATTAAACTACAGTATCCCCAATAAACAGACACCAAAATGCCCAAACATCAGTTACATACATTTTATTTTCAAGCACATTCTTTTTTGCCATCTCACTATCCAAATCCTCTTTTCTACCTCTTTTCTACCTCCCAGGGGGAGGATATGTTTTAGTTCTATGTAGGACTCAGGATGCAACCGTGGCTTGAGTAAAATACTCAGCTCTAGTGATTTAAAAGGCTGTATTGTCAATGCATCTGCCCACTAACCGACGTTCCCCATGAAAGAGACTCTCATTATTGCTGCCATTATGTGACGCCAAAGCAGATGCTTTTTGGATGAAATTATTGCCATTTAGAAAACTGGTATAATGGATAGGCTGCCACCACTTCAGCGCAACCACTTCAGAGAACATGGGGAGCAAGGCAAAGTGACAAATTCAATCAATCACATTCTGACTTGTTCTCTGCAGGCACAAGATGGTGTCTTTGTACCTGGATGCTCATTATGGCTCACTTTTTGATTTATGATTTAAAAATTGAATCCTAAATGTTTTGGCTTTTGTGTAAAACCGATGCGTGTCTGGCCATTCATCATGTTAATTGACTCGCCTCTATTTTGTTGTGCTGATTTTGTCTTTTTTAAATCCATTTTTCATTTCATACCTGGGTAACCCAGTCACTTTAATAGGCTTCTTACTTTGAGTGTGTTTTTAAAATGCATTGTAGATCCAAAACTCACTTATGAATTCATGAAAGACGGACCAGAGTGCTCTGTTTGGCAGCTGATTGAAATGCCATTTAATGGATGGCTGATGCCAAAATCAACTGAAGCATTCTGTGTGACAACACTGTGATGTCCTTTTCTTGATGGCTTGTTTCTTTCACTCTCTGCATGACAGGAAAGTCAACCGTAAAATGCACATACATATTTACAATTATAATACAGATTATGTAATGCACTTCATGTATGAAAGTGAATGAATATATAAAGAAATAAATGTTAGTTTCTCTCAATTCATATTTCATTTCAAACACACGCTCCCCAAAGCATCACATTGTAGCTCAACTATGCCTTCCATTCAGATCTGCTTTGTAGGATGGTATCCAGAATCATTAGCAGCATGGTACATCTTTTCTCTCAATCTCACCACACAGATAAAGCGATCCTTTTTCTTCCGCGTGTAGCCCGTCCCTGTGGCTCCACACCACTGAGGCAGTGTCAGGTGCAGCCTGTTTTGCTCTCCTATGCTCCTGTCCTGATGTGGAGAGAGCTGTGAAACCCAGGTGTGACAGGAGCCCAGCTGTGTGCCTGTCTCAGCTGCTGCCATCTGCACTGTAAGAGTCACAATGATCTAGTGCTTGTATGCGGGTGAGAGGCTGTGTTCTAGAATAGTCATGAACCAACATGCTGAATTACCCATGTGTCAGTGTCAGGGAAGATGAACTACAATATCACCAGTGTCTTTAATGTGCCCTAACCTAATTGTATGCACGTTGCACTCATGTTGATATCCAGCCGTTCCAGACAACGTCATGTTTTGATTTAGCTAATGTAATTTTGCCCCACAGAGATTGCCGACGGTAGACTGGAAGCTACGGTACAGTATGACATACCTGAAAAGGGTATATTTTTACCATACATAAATAAGACAGCTTGGCAGAGTTTGGAAGGGCCAATATCCACCGGTCTTGCTGTGGCAGACCTGCAGAGAGCACAGGTGAGAATTATTAGCAATTAAAGTCTTACTGTGTAAGGTTACGCATGCTGAGGCGTCAGACGTGTCAAAGTTCAACTAAGTTGAACTCAAGTGATGGCACGAATGGGACCTATTATGGAAAATATTAATATTCCAGACAGGGTGAAGTGTTGACAATTTATTGAAGAAGATTCAAGCAGAAAAACAGCATCATAGCCCAGTCCACTCCACACACCTCGAGCCCCAGCTGTTAGATTGACAGCTGCAGTCAAATCTAAATTAGCACATTGGTGTGAGAGGATACATTTGGAGTGAGCACAACAAGGCTGAATGTGAGTAAAATAAATATACATCGACTATTTCACTCACACATGTGTAACCGTACCTTGCTTTTTGGAGTACCTTTTGTTAACTGACGTATGTGGTCATTTCAATTCCTGTTAAAACAGTGATATCCAGCGTAGGGGAAGACTCCAAATAGTACAAATAGTTTTATAGAAGTAGTCACATCACAACCCCAACACATTTATGTGGAATGGCTCTTGTGAGAAAATATGCCAGTGAAAGTGTGTATAAAAATGTGCCTTTTTTAATTGAGAATCTTTCACTGTATGACTTTAAGTTGACCTATTGGAAGCTGACTACTCTGCTCATTCAACAGAGAGGAATAAGGTTGTTAAGCAGGAGAACACCAAGGGAGGTAAGACTGTGCCTGCCGTTGAGCGAGAGAAGACAGAACATTGAGGATTATTGAAAAGAATTTGGAATTACCGGCTGTGGTCTGCGGATTGACTCTGTGTTTCGTCTTTGGTACTGACCCTCACCTGTACAATGGATAGAGACAAAGTGGAAACAGCAGGGATTGGACTGCTACAGTAGGAAATTGGACATTGGATTTAGAGCACGGATGAATAGACTTGGAAGCTTTGCATTCCCCTTCTGTCCATTTGTTTTCCCCCCCCCCAGGTTCACTCGCACTCTATGGCCTAAAGAAACCAGCTCAATGTTCACAGTTGCCCTTCACACCTGATCAGCACTGATCACGGGTCTTCTCGCATCCACTCTGGTATTACATAGGATGATAAACAGACCCAGGGTCTGCAGTAATAGAATGGGACCCAAATTGGCCATAATAAAATGTGGACCCACTGGGTTTTCGGTTTGGGTGGACTTGTGAAGACCTATAATTGGACTACTACAGTGCACACACACGCACTCACATACACTCCTTCAACAAATCCCCGTTGCTGTGCACCTCCCTTTCATTCTCCACTGCCATGTGCCACAATATATTTATTCTTAGATATTCTTGCACATGTCTGCCTCCCTCCTTCTCTAGGCATCTGTCTGTCTGTCACTGTCACACAATGTCTGATTATCACCTCGTGATGCACCTCAATACTACTGAAGCATTATTATTTTTAGATGGGAAGGTATTGGCTCAGACAGTGGTTCTCAAACTGGGGTCTGGGGACCCCCAGGAGTCCTTGTGCAGGTTCTAGGGTGTCCCCAGCAAAATGACTTAGTATACTGTAGCATAAAAATCAGCCCTTTAAAGGGACTACACCATGATTTTTTACTTTTTATTCTTTTTTGTGTGTTTTTGGTCTCCCCTACCTCTCTTCTATCCCCAGAAATACCCCAGTTTGAACACTCAGGCTTTCACAGCAAATCTGGGGTTTTCTGTAAATTGGTCTCAAAACAGGCCAAACTGATTTTCGACGTGACGTGACGTCAGGGTACAATACCTCCCGTTATTCAGTTCCAACAAAAAAAAACGTTTTTTTAATTTTCTTTATTATTATAAATTTTTTTCTTTTTTTTTTTTTACTTTTTCCACACAGAACCAGGAGATAACATGCATACAAACTGGCTCAATAGCGCCCCGTGCCAAACAGGACAATGTGGTATTGCAGGTGAAAGTGCTTTATAAGCCAGAGAGAAGTTAGTTAGTATGTGAGTATATCTGAGGCTTGATTTAGGCTCAAACCTTTTGAAAAACGTTTGAGGGACATAAACAATATATTAAATATTATTATTACTTTTTAAATTCTCTATTACTCTATTTTATACTTGGCTATTTTTTCAATTTGATTCAAAAATAGCCAATCTACAATCTCATAACACGTTGTGATGCGACGCATTGTGAGCTCGAAGATTTTCAACATCACAAATCTTTTCTTATGGGGTCTCTACAAAACCTTTTCAGATGGTGTTCTGCAGGCCAAATACATATCAATTTGGGGGTCCTTGATATGAAAATGTTTGAGAACCACTGGGCTAGGGAAATGGAGTGCACCTAAGGTTGCGAGGACGTGGCCTCAGGGAACCTGAGAGGTGATAAACCACAGCCACTCTTCCACACTAGACCCCAGAGATCACTGTCAGGTTGGATCTGTGTAAAAACGTCAGGCTGCAACCTGAGAGCAGTCTCTTTAATGTGCATCATGTCTACAATAGGAGCCCGTTTCCAGAGTGTTAAAGCATATGGTCCATATCTCTTTCTCCAGCTCTAAATAATTTAAAGCACTTAGTGTGTCCACGGTCATCAGGGACTACGTCCACACGTTTGACCTACGTCTGACACACATGCTGCTGGGTCAAAAGCACAACATTTATGACACTTTTCAAAAATTCAGCACCAACCACAATATACCAGGGAGATGTGCAGTGGTATTCATCTACTGTTTACCATTCAGAGCAGCTGAGATTTGAGTGCTTTGCTCAAGAGTGCCTTGACAGCTATTGTTGACTCGCTCATTCACTTCTATTTTCACTACTGCATATACTGCAGGCATATTTCTCCACCAAAGAGCTAGGCCCCTCTGGTCACAATCATTCATCTCTAACTCTTAGTTCTGCCAGTAGAGAGTTATTATTTTCAGTATTCTATTAAAGCTGAACTATAATAGAAGGGCCAATGTTAATTCATACACCACAATTAAAGATAAATTATGAAACAGTTGGCACTTGTTCTTTATCTGATACAAGACAAAGAAGAGAGCATCTTGATTGATATAAAAAACAATAAGACATGATGAGGAGTACGGCGGCGGAAGATGAAAGCTAAATTATGAAACAGTTCACACTTTACATTTTCTTTGATATACACCTTAGCCGAAAAAGAGAGCATCTTGATTGATATTTATAACAATAAGGTATGATAAGGACAGCAGAAGCTATCGATTGTGCCATCATGGCAATTGTTCAGCTGGCAGGCAGACTCAGCAGAATCCTGTGTTGTGCTGTGGTTATGCAGCGAGCAATCTGACCCACTCCACCTGGCCTAATGTTGCTGCCATATTGATCTGACCAAGCTGTTTGTGGACAGATACTGTGCAATCGGAACTTCAAACAAGGCACCACTGTTCATTATATAGACCCACCACTGTTGGTGATAAGAGGAGGGTGTTTTTTGTCTTGTTGATTGGTTGATTGGGCTGCAGATGAACTTGTGCCTTAGGGCGCGGTCCACAATTTGAGCAGACAAGCTCACAGAGCGTCTCTTGAGTGCCACGCTGCGGGCTTGTATATTTGCTATTTTTTTAACACAATTTTTTACATAAATTTTAACATCAAGGAGAGGGTTAAAAAAAAAGGGGTTCTTGGCCAGCCTGGTGATAGGCTCACATAGAGCGGTAACTATTCCGGTTAAAACTGTATGTTGACATAGCAATGGAAATTTAGACATGTTACATGGGGGTCATGTAAATGATGAAAAGGAGGTGACTAAGTACAGAACCTTTTGGCACGTGGGAGCTGTATCCATTGATGGAGGATCAAAAAAGAACGGTTAAGTCATTTACTGCAAGGGCGACTTTTACGACTTTTTTCCCAAAGGCCCCCACTGCCAAGGACGACTTTAATTACTTTTTGATTTTTAATCGTTTTATAAAAGATAGCGCTGTTAAGTGATAAGTTTCACTTTCCACTCACCCGGATCCGGAAACAACGTCATCCGAAGATTTCCGCCTCCGTCCACTTCCTGTTTAGCTTTTTCATTAAAACGGCTCTATCTTGAGTTGACTTTTTTTCCCCCGTTTTCGCCAGACATCCTATTTTCAACATGCTGCTGCAAGAGAATGAACTGTCCCGGTTGGAATATTTTTCTCTGGGTGGCGCACACACATTGCGTGTGTGTTTACAAACAGTCAGACAAGCGATCATAAGGGATATCAGTTTTCTGTGACCAGTTGAAAAGGTTAAAAAAAATAGCGTTTTTGGGCGAGACACACTATATTCAACAGCCAGTAAACAAGAGAAGGGGGGGTCGCAGGTGTTTTTTCTTTGCTTCAGTGGCAAAACAGTGATCCACTCAGTGCTTAGCAGCCATCCTGGGATCGATCATACTGGATTAAAATATTCTGTGACCAGTTGAAATGGTAAGAAAAAAAAAGAGAAAATTGCTGGCAGTGGGCGATTTATTTATGTATTTACTCTGGCAGTGAATGAGTTAAAAAAAACGGACCGGCCGTAAGTAAATTGCGAGCTGAAATATATAGCACTTTATGATTATTAGAAAAGGAGACACATGTGAAGGTGGAAAAGAAAGTAGAAGTACTTATATACTTTTGCATGAGCAATTTTTGTAGCAAGTTGGGAGAGAAGTGGACCAGTGCTTTGGCCGTGAGTTGTTCCTAAAAAGTTCAGATTCCAATACTATAATGCTTGGCAATTGACTTTGAGTTTACTTTTTGTTTTTGTCTCTCCAGTGTCTTTTCCTCTCCCTGTGTGCACCAATGAGAGCTTCTAGCATGAACTTTTAAAACTTATCCTGAGGCAGAGGATGAGGATACCTGTTATTTCCTTTTTGTCTGGGAACTTTCAAATAGTGAAGTGTAGCCCGTCAAACACTCATTTCTCCTTCTTGATTAATTTCACCAACAGCTTGGCAGTCATGACATCACTTCATCAGGGCGTGATCTTGTTTGATCCCTTTTATATCCGTAGACTCTACGGATGTATTTCTTTCTACGGCGTAGAGCATATGAAAGAGGAGGTGAATGAGAATAAGCCGTGGTCTAATGGAAGATGAACTTGATCTCTGATTCTGTTTAGCAAGTTCATTTCCACTATGTCCTGCAGAGAAGTCAGAACTGTTAATATGCTTTAGATAAATTACAGACAGTAACCGTGTGAGACTTTTTCACTTCAAGAAATAGTCACATGATTTTTGAGAAAGCAGTAAATGTATTGTAAGAGCAACACATACCCTACACTGTATTATTAAACACCCAAAATGAGCTGTGAAATGAGTCCTTTACAGAAGAGGTATGGGACTCTGGGTTTGCATGATGCTAAAATGGGAATGAAATATAGATGTGTAAGTCAACATGGGTATGTATTAATAAAGAGCACTATCCATAAATAATCTTAAACTTATTTTGCTACTGCTGGATCTTTATTCTACATCAAATAAAACTGTGAACCAAAGACAAAAAGCAATTTAACATGCTAATGATAATCACTGTAGTATTTTTCACAATGCAATTAAGATAATCCCATGGTACAATATAACAAATAACCAGTGGCTGGCCTTTTCATCTTGTGAAGAGAACGTATCAGGTACACAAGCCATTGTAAATTACTTACCCTCATTCCCAGGTAGCTTTTTCAGACTAAACAGGTACCAAAGTGCGCAGCAAGGTCGATTGACATAGAAATAGCCTTGTGTACATCAGTTTCCCTTTTTGTCTTTTTCCCTGTGTTTGTCATGAAACACCTCGCAACGTTTGTGCCACAGCAGTCACTCACGATGCACAGGTTTTACTCCATAATGTGTTGTTCCAATTCTGCCTGAGGTCAGACGGTGCATTAGCTGTAAACACAGCTCTAAACAGATGAGCTCAAGTGCTTCTTAACTGAGAGGTGCAGAGCAAATGAGCCAAAATAGTACAGTACACACCGCATGGGTCCAAAGTCCCTCAGGTACAGCTCTGCAAGTCAGTGGCATCAAGGTGACAACGCTAACTATATTTTCACTATGTTTTGCACAGACCGTCTATTTTTATGTCATCTAAAGACTATAAAATAATGTTACAGACAATCGACTGGTGTGTGTGTGTGTGTGTGTGTGTGTGTGTGTGTGTGTGTGTGTGTGTGTGTGTGTGTGTGTGTGTGTGTGTGTGTGTGTGTGTGTGTGTGTGTGTGTGTGTGTGTGTGTGTGTGTGTGTAATAGGTAGACAAGCAACAAGCTTTTTTTTTGTCTATTGAGACTTGAGGCTCATACCTGATGTGTTCATTTGATCCTAAGCTGCAGAAAAAGAAAGTAGCTTTCAATTAAAACAATACAAAGGTGTTAAAGGGGTAGTTCACCCCCAAAATAACTTTTTTTCTATTGATTACTGACCATCTGGAGCCTTGAATTCATAGATATTTTTTTGTTTTTGTCACATTCCTAAGCCAATAATTTGATTATAATAAATGTGTCCCCATTGATTCCGGTAGGAGACACAAATGCATTTGTGTCTCCTACCGGAATCAATGGGGCTAAATTTATTATAATCAAATAATAAAGGAAGGAATGCGACAAAAACAAATAAATATCCATGAATTCAAGGCTCCATGGGGTGAGTAATCAATAGAAAAAAAGTTATTTGGGGGGTGAACTACCCCTTTAATGAATTCTCAACAGACTGATAAAACACCATTTGTTGACAGGTACAGAGAATACAATATAATGAAGATTTTAAAAGTTTGAACATAAAATATTAAACAAGAGCCTTATACTAACCACTAAGTTAAACAGTGGAAAAGTACAGAGTGCATAGAAATAGCATATGCTGTACAGTATAATCTTGTTCATTGAGTATTTGCACAGCATCATTGTATATTACCAAAGTTTTAAATAACATATAATACAACATGGAATAAGGCCTTTGTACAGTACAGTACAGTACAGTACAACAAAACAAACTTAATGTCCTGTAAGGAGATACTTGGAGCATGCTGAGACATAGCACCATTATTGTATGGCAAACCATTTCACATAAAGTAGCATGCATACAGTACATGCTCATGAACATTTATGTACCTGATGGAGGCTCCTGCAGTACTTGAATTTACTTAATTCATTCAAATCCTGAAATATTTCATTGTTTGCTGATTCCATAGCTGATGCTGATGCCATAGTTTTATATACTTCTGCCTGTTTTAGACCTGATGTACTTTAATTCCATTTATTGCAAACTATCCCAGAACAACTGATTAAAGGGATAGTTCACCCAAAAAAATAACATTTTTGCTATCGATTAGTCACCCCATGGAGACTTGAATTCATGGATATTTATTTGTTTTTGTCGCATTCCTAAGACAATAATTTGATGACCAGCGGACCGGTAGGCAACTGTTCCGGTAGGAGACACAAAGGAGACTCTTTGTGTCTCCTACCGGAATCGCTGCTGGTCATCGAATTATTGGCTTAGGAATGCAACAAAAACAAAAAAATATCCATGAATTCAAGTCTCCATGGGGTGACTAATCGATAGGAAAAAAAAGCATTTTGGGGTGAACTATCCCTTTAAGTGTCCCATCCCCCCCCCCCACATGGTTTTATTTATACATTGTTGTACCTTAATAATCAGAAAATATAAATGTATGTAGAAAAAAACAAAAGAGTGGCACCAAAATATTTGGATATTTTAGAGCTTCCCTTACAGTATATTTCTCAACTGAAGCTTTCTGGGGAGCTCATGTCTCTTTTAGGGGAGCTGATGAGCTCCCCGTAGCTCTGCCATATTCCGAACCCTGTTTAACATACTGTGCTACTATGCAAGCCTCCAAAATGCCCCTTGGGCACAAATGTTTTTGAATTGAATTTAACATGATGAGGCCTAGGGAGAAATGCATTGTTTGCATATTTGCACTTGCTTGGTCATAAAAAAAAGAATAGAAGCCCCCTTGTGTGAAATATGCAGAGAGAGAAAAGAACAGAACATTATCAGCTCATCTTCTTGGGTGGCAGTGGTTCAGGAGGTAGAGCAGCCATCGTCTGGGGACCAGGTTTGATCCCCAGCTCTTCCTGGCTTTGTGTCGAAGTGTCCTTAAGCAAGACACTGAACCCCTAATTGCTCAAAATGAGCAGGTTGGTTGGTGCCTTGCGCAGTTGCCTCCACCATTGGTGTGTGAATGTGTACATGAATGAGTGAATGGAACATACATTGTAAAGCACTTTGAACTAGAAAAGGTGCTCCTCGAAGCACAGGTCTCCCTCCGCCAGGTCAGGTAGGTTAGTGTGGGCCAGCAATGTTCGGAATTCGCCAATCAGGTTGGAATAGGAAAAATTGGACGGATCGGACGGATCCGTCTTGATCACTTGACTAAAGAGATAATTTTTCAAAAATCGCCCTCCTGGTGGCGCTATAATAGGGCAATGTTGGAAGGGTGGCATTTGTTCCTCAACGTAGTGCAAATGTGCGTGCAAAGTTTCACTGCAATCGGACGCTGCGTTCATGATTTGCGGCATTTTGTTCAAAGCGGACATATAAAGGCACTATAGAAATGCAGACCATTTTCCACTTAGAGATGTCTAGCATGTTCTTGGTTTTGAGGTTTTAACGTGTTCCTTTCGTTGCTTCGTTCTTTTCCTCTCACCTCTCCTCCATGTTGGGCTTGTGTGTAACTGCTGGTGATCACTGTCTACAGAACATTCTGGATGGGTTTAGCTGACAACCTAAAAGCTATTCAACTGTCAGGTATAATATTAATAACATAATGCAAACATCATGTACAGTATGTACTTCATCTAATTCTAGCATCTTTGCCCAAAGCGATTGATGGAATGCAGTCTATCATTGTCATTACAGTGTCATTACTGTAAGTCATTACAGTGCATAATATTGGAGTGATGCATCCTAGCACGTTTTGCAATACAATAATGAATTTAAAGTAAAGTTGTTTTGTCAGAGGATTCTTTCAATTACCGGCCCATATTGTCCCTAGATACGCTGTAATCCAACTATATCAATTTCCTCTACTTGGCAAGATATATTGACAGTGTCATTTCAATTGATCCGGAAAGGTTGTCTTGATTAACCGGAGTAACTTCTGTCTGTGAAAGAATGTCACTTTGATTGATCTGTGAGCCAAAAAGAGTATTCATACCCATGCTCATTGCACAAGTGAGTTATTTCCGTCTTGCCTAAGGAGTCAAGCTATCACTTTTAATTGAACATGTCCCTTGAGTATTTTTTTTTTCTCCTCAAGCGATCACTTTAAAATAGCCGTGGCAGCTCATTCGACAAGTTCATTTCCTTTTTACTGTTTTATTTAATTGCTGTGATAGTTGTAATGATTTTCAAGGAGTTCGCAATGGAGCTGAAATTGGTAGTGATTTTATGTGGCATATAGTAGCTAATGAATAGGTGGAGGTGATGTGATGTTCCACTTTTGGATTCTGCGATTTTGAACGTCTCTTTCATGTCTTGGGAATTGTAATTTGGACATGCACAGATAGGCACGCTTTTGAACCATCAGTAATTTCTGGGTCTCCCAAAAATGTATCTGTGCTGTTTTCCCTTCCCAACAACAGAACAGATGCATGTTCACGTACGTAGATTGACTAGCAGTGGTTAAAAGAGACACACAGTTCTCTCACTTGACAAACAGAAGAAAGTGTCAAGCATTTGTTGCTGGGATGTTGAAAATGAATTCAAAACACATATTGCTGACTCTATTTTACATAGACCCAAACATATGCTTTTGGTCAACAGCTACTCTAACATTATTATTTATTTATTATTTATTATTGAACCTAAGGACTCTATAAGGGGGATTCTGCAGTCAATAAGCCAATAAGCCTTTAAAGATATCCAGGGTTACACAGGATAATCCATAAGTTTACCCGACAGGAAGCAGATACCTTTCAGCAGATGCAATACTACACTCTCTAGCATTGCTCTGTGTCCTAAAGTTCAGACCTACTGGATCAATATTTTCAAATTCATAGCTAAATTACTTCAAATCCAGTTAGGACCACATCCACTCATTGTTACTGTAGGAGTAATCTCTCAAGAACAGATTCTGCTCTGCGTTGGAATCTGTCGTGAAGGTTCGTCATAACGTGTACACACTGGGCTACAAGTGGGCGTGCCTTCAGATCAGAAAGCAGGCCGCGCTTTACCCAATCAAATGTAGTGGGCGGGATTTACGTGTCCGCCGATCCTTCCCCACTCCAAACCAACCAAAACTAATTTAACAATAGCGTCCGCGGAGCAGACAAAACCACGAAAAGATATTCACATTTTAACTTGCTCTTTTATCATAGAAACAAGTGGGCTTATAACCAAAACGATCCATGTTCTCTGGGAGAAGTGGTGTTAGTGTTCCGTGTAGAAATATTGTTAGTGGGAATGAAAACATAGTCGCACCACCGGAAGTGAAACGCTGAAGGCACCCCGGTTTCCTTGCGCACGGGTGCTCCGTCGTCATTGTCCCAAAGCCAAGTGAGATAGTACAAACAGCAGAGGGCGCTGTTTTTCCTTCTCATTTGGCTATGGGTTCCCAGATTGCTGTAGGAGTAACCTATCTGATTATGCTGTTAAATTTACCAGCGCCCAGGGGTGACCTAATAGCTGAATGTTAGGGTGCATAGCATAGCCACCTCTGTTGGGTAACGTTACTTTTAAAAGTAACCTGTTACGTTACAGGATTACCGCCATTAAAAAGTATTCCGTTACGTTACAGGATTACCTTCTGAGAAAAGTAACTTGTTTGATTATTTTTGCGTTACCGACCATTAAAACCCCTCTGTAAGGAAGTTTGATAAACATAAAATCTAGAGTGCAGCTGCAGGACCACATTGGAAACAAGTGTCTCCTTATGCTTAATGTGTTATCCTGGTTTTAAGTTATAGTGTGAATGATTTTACTTGGAGCTAGGCTTCACCAAGGCTTTTTGCATTGGCTCCAATAAATCCAAAAGTAGTCATCTTCCATGACTGTACTAAAGGAGAACCTCTCTTTCTTCTCTTAATATCTGCCATGTCGCACAGGTGTGGTAAATTAATGTAATAAAAACAAGACCAGCCAGCCGGCCTGTGTGTGTTACACCATAAGTGGTGACCTGTTGAATACAGAGCCGAATAGAATGATAACGCAATCACCACAGCCTGCTGGCCCGGTCCCAAATGTCTGTGTAACATCCGTGCAAGTCTCCGGGGTGTTGGCAGAGACGAGCTAGCTCATTGATCAGGAAACCTCGCAAATGTGTTTTTTTTTCTTTTCCTTTTCATTTGTGGCAACAAATTAGGTCTTAAATGTAACTACTGTAAGTAACGCCATTATTTTAGAAAAGGTAACTAGTAACCGATTACTCTAATGGCAAACTAACACAGTTGGGTTACTCGTTACCCCAAAAAAGTATTCCGTTACAGTAACAGCGTTAATTTTAACGCTGTTACCCCCAACACTGACAGCCACATACAGTAACACATGGCTACAAAATGCTGTCTTCAGCCTGTCCCCAGTTGGACTCCTGGTTGGCCGGACTGTTTGCTGTGTGTCATTCCCCTTCGCTCTGTCTGCCTTTCTTGTCTCTCACTGTCACTATCAAAATGAAGCAGATATGCAGAAAATCTTATATAAGATCTTATCTTATGTTTCCAAACAGTCTCATCATTGATAGTTGCTTCTCATGCACTGGACAAACAGAAGTCCCCAGTACAAAGATGTGGCTTAGCAAGCATACAAACGCTCTCCCTGTAGAAAGAATAAGGCACACAGTTTTATAGACAAACTCCCATACTTGACAATCGTGATCTTCTCACAAAAGTGACATAAAATTGGCATTTTCCCCTTTATACCAAGTAAGTAAGTAAGTACATTTTATTTGTATAGCACTTTTCACAGAGAGAACTGACACAGTGCTTTACACACAACAGAAATAAAAGCAGCAAGAAACATTCAAATGATAAAAAACTAAACAAAAACACAAAACTGTACAATGCATCTCAGAAAAACAAAACAGCAGACACATTTCACGCCTGGAGGAGACCAACAAAGTAGTGACTGGCTATTTGAAACTAAATGTATCTAGAAAATACATATTAATATATATTATTTACATTATCCATTTCATTTCAGACACTTCCTGCATTTAAAGTTTGTCCACATTAAACAGTTCCAAAAATGTCCACACGAACAAGGCAATGTTGAAAGTAAAATTTCAAGCAAAATGAAAAGAATAAATGAAAACATAGATATGTGAAAGCAGCGACGACACAGTCAGATGCTGGAGATCAAAACCTAGACTGATAGAAATCAAGAAAGAGGAAGTCAGAGGCTCAGATCAAGCTGCATGCAGAGCGATCAGATACCCTGCAGCAGCTAATCGGTAGAGTAAGTATGTTTAGGAACAGTGAGAGAGAGAAAAAAGGCTCTGGAACGATGAAGATTACAGTCTGGGTGGGTTTTGCACAGTAATACAAACCTTATCGCTGATCTGTCATTTCCACAAATGTATCATCTCAGCAACCCCAAACGCCCTCAGTGGTGGAGTCGGTTTTGACAAGATGAAGGATGAGTGTGGTATCAGTCAAAATGATTTGGACACTTTCAGGAAGATTTGCACTAGAAATGTAATAGCTTTTTGATATAGCAGCAGCCTGCCGTTTTGATCTTTAATTAGCGGTATTTGCCAAATAAAAAATACAAAAACTTACCATAAAGCCATGGATCATTATGGAAAGACACACTCAAGAAGCACACTTGCACATGCATTCACACAGTATTTTCTTCTAGTGGTGGTGTTGACCAGCCTATTAAAATGAATAGACAGGGACTTGTATTCAGTCTTAAGACACTTTTATGAGATTAAAATACATTAAGTTGTTTCAAAAGGCTTTAATGTACTGTGAGATAGAATAAGCTAACTTGCATTACATCAATACAATTACTACTATACTATACAGTTCCGGCAGTTTAGTTAGTTTCACTCTCTGCCTACCATCTTGTTCAGAGGAACTGGGAAATTATTCGTAGTGATTGATTTAAGAAACATCACGTTCTTGAGCAATAGACAAACTCTACAGCTATATATCTGCCATTTCTGCCCCCCAGAGATCATGCCATCTTGTGTGAGCATATGCATTGCATAAGAGCATATAGAGAGTGAGCAAGAGAGCTGTTACATTTTTAATTGGGCGCAGCTGTGCGTTAACTGTTCAGCGCTCTGCAGAACTATTCCACCTGTTACTGTATAACTGCTCCCCAAGCAGTTACTTTAAATAAGTGCTCTTATTTCCATTGCCTGACAGAAATTCTTAAAAAAGAAAAGAAAAATACAGTGTGATATACTGTTTTAATCACATGCAAATAGATTATTCTTACAACATGAAACAGTTTGACTTGAGTCGTATTGATCAGTGCACTGTAGGAACTTCAAGGCAGCATGCTGTGATGATTAATGATGGAATACAGTAGATAAACGAAACGAAACAAAAGCAGAACCACGTGTTCTGTTTGTTAAGGTTGGTTGTAGAAAGTTATGGTATTTTGCATTGTATTTTGAAGAAGGTACTGTATGGTGTAGTAGTAAGGTGTAGTTGTAAAAATACAATATATTTGGAAAGGGAGAGTGTTTGATTTATCCAGTAATTAAACTAGCCAAGCTTTTGACACAATAATCAACAAAGTGTATGCAAAGTGTAAAGTGTATGAAGTCTTCTGTAATTTGTGTTGATTTTATCAGTGATATTTATTTTGAGTAGACCATTTGAAAATTGTTTGTTCACACATTGATCTGATATGGCTTTGTGGCAAGCACTCTTTAAATGAGTTTAACTAATTGCTGTGAGCTCTTACACACTGACACTATGCCAGTGTTTCAATGACCGTGGTGCTCATGAATTAGTGTATGTTAAGAAAAACAGAAAAGCAACTCTTCCTCAGGTCAGTTGACAACCACATTGATAGTTATGTTACAGTTGCAGTGCGTAAACCCCTCATTACAAAGACCAGTGTACATTTGATAGTTCATTCATGCAAAAAAGTGACCATATTCATGACAAGAAGACGTGTGCCGCACATCAAGAGAACGGTACACGCCTGAATGCTTGACACCAACAGTTTCTTGACATGATTTCAGGTATGGAAGATTTTGGAATGACGTGTTAGTTAGACAATTCTCCCTGTTAGAATGGTGTTCCATTACTCCACCAGAGTTCTAAATACTTGCAGAATCTATGTTTCAATCCAAGGCGAATTGAAACTGTTATGGTGGCACATGGCGGCTCAAAAACTTTTTATTTGGGGTTTTCCTTTAATTTGTCTCCCATCTATACATAAACTGTTCATTCACACCAGAGAATGTGATACCCCCCCGCTCCCACTTTACATGTATTTCTTTTTACTATGGCTATAAACAAAATAGATTTGCATGAGATTACAGTTACAGCACAAACTCACCAAATATGACACCATAACAAACACAAACACACACACACACACACACACACACACACACACACACACACACACACACCTTCTATATAGGCTACAGGGGTGGGCAACTTTGGGGCATACTTAAGCATACTTAAGCACCGCTCCGTTATGAATCCATTTCCTGCTCCTGAAGTCTGGGGTGACCAATCAGGGCCCAGTATTCAAATATGGGAGACTGTAATTGGTTGTTGGTTGTAGGTCTAACCAATTGCGTCCAGAGCCATTGTTTTGATCCTGCCCCTTGGAAATAAAACTTCCTCATAGAAGCACCAGACTCTAACCACACAGTGATATAGTCTGGCTACGCGAGGCTAGAACCAACCTATACGCCCATAGGCAGGACCACGGCCATGTCACTCTGACTCAGACATAAACAAACTCAATACGCCCATATATAGGCATGTCACTATGACTCAGACACAACCATAAACAAACCTGATATGCCCATATTTAGGCATATAAGGAGATCCGGTTGTCCAGAGCCACAGATCCGACCGCTATGCACATTATGGTCATGTGCATACAGTATATGGGGCCGACCGACTTCAAACTCAGCTCGCACATCGGCAAGGACAGGAGGGAGTGCGGTGCCGGTTGTTCGGATATACGGTTGTCCAGAACCGCCGATCAAACCAATATGCCCATATACAGGGTATGGGCATATACTAATGACATCAGGGATCTCCATATATGGGCATAAAAGGGATACAGGTAGACAGACAGATACAGAGATCTCCATATAATGGCCCAAAAGGGACATAGGGTACAACGGGTACTCTGACAAAGCCCCTGACACTATGACTCAGACGTATTGGTCCGATCGGCGGTGCGACATAGGTGTGAGGGCCACGCCGTGGCCCGAACTCTAGTGTCTTATAACTGCCTATTCAAATAATGAAATATAATATAGAAATAGAATAAGTCAATAATGTAATTAAAACAAAACTAACAAAATTAGTCACTAGTTTAATATGAATAATAAAGACAAGATACGTTATGAAAAAAAGTGTTATGCACATCAAACAATAATGGAAAGATGACTCACTCAAGTTTCATGCTGGTACACAGTTGACATTTCAGTTCCTTATTTATTTTTCTCAGTTCACTTTTTGGCTGGTTGTTCGGATATGCGGTTGTCCAGAACCGCCGATCAAACCAATATGCCCATATATGGGCATGCCAATATACAGGGTATGGGCATATACTAATGACATCAGGGATCTCCATATATGGGCATAAAAGGGATACAGGTAAGATGACTCACTCAAGTTTCATGCTGGTACACAGTTGACATTTCAGTTCCTTATTTATTGTTCTCAGTTCACTTTTTGGCTGGGAAAATCTATTCAGATGATTTGTGGTTTGTCTAAAAGTGTCTGTCAAAGTTCTCTTTCTTTGCTGTCACTGCAGTTTTTAATATTTCTGACTAATAAAGTAATTATCCAGCTTCATGTATGGTACACAAATACATATGGCTGCGTTTTCAGTTCCTTCTTACTTTGTCTAGACTCGGCTAGAGAAGTCTTTGTGTCTTTCCAAGTTCCTGTTCTTCACCATCGCTGCATAATTGTTGCTGAAGAGACAAATACATTTTCCATTTGACTTCATTTTATGTCTTTTGTCTCCTGGCGTCTGTTACTAAAGTCATTCTTCTGGTGTCTTGTCTCATTAGATGTGGTTGAAAAGTAGTAGTAGTAGCCTAGTACTAAACAAGTAAAACACCTGAACTATTGATGTGCTTCTAGAGTCATTCCGTCCTGTGCTAATTCACACTGCACTACTCCCCTGATTCGATGGGTGTCAGGGTTCACATTCAAGCCAGGAAAACCTGAGCGTGATTTGTCGATGGATGATATGAATGGATGTTTTTGTCTGGGTTTTCAGATCCCTCCACGATCAACCAAAAAGCCCCTCTGGATCGTAAACACATTGTAAAATTGTTTACTTAGAAAGTTCGGTGTAGGTGTGATCACCGTGGTGCATGAATAAAAATGCACTTCTTTTCTTTGTGTGTATTTATTCACGCACTGCACAGGGGGTTAAGGCTTACAGGTTTTATGTGGTTTTCTATATATCACAGTACAGAATGAAAAAAAGGAAAAAAAGTGTTCCTCGGAGCACAGGTCTCCGCCAGGCCTCCTGGTGGCGCTACAATAAGCCAATGTGAAAAGGGGCGCCATTTCTTCTTAGGCCTTGCACGGCAATCGGACACTGCATTCATGATTTGAGGCATTTTGTTCCAAAAATTTGTTTAGCTAAATTAGACCTGCTGGTGGCGCTATAACAGGCCAATGTGAAAAAGGTGGCATTTCTTCCTCGGCCTAGCGGTAATGTGTGTGCAAAATATCACAGAAATCGCACGTTGCGTTCATGATTTGAAGCATTTTGTTCAAACGGACCTATCCAGCACTTCCAACTTTGGAAGCCAATGTTGGCCAATTAGGATGGAATATGAAATATCGGACACTTGCATCTTTAACACATGACTATCGAAATACTGTGTACCGATTTGCGTGATTTTTGGACAGAATGTGAAGGAGTAATAGCAAAAAAGTAGTTTTACAAAAGTCAGCCTCCTGGTGGCGCTCTAAAAGGCAGATGTGAAAAATGCAATGCATGGCAAAGGTTTTTCCTTGGCCTCCAGGGAGAGTGCGTGCAAAGTTTCACGCAGATCGGTGCAGTTATAGTTAAAAACGCGAATCGGCCTGTTATAGCACCACCATGAGGCTGATTTGAACATTTTCAAGTGGCATTTCTTCCTCGGCCTAGTAGGAATGTGCATGCACAATTTCACGGAAATCGCATGTTGCGTTGATGATTTGAGGCATTTTGTTCAAAACGAACCAATCCTGCAAACTTTAGAAGTCAATCTTAGCCAATCAGGATGGAATATGGAAAATCGGACAGATCCCTGTTGATCACATGACTATAGAGATACTGTGTACCGATTTGCGTGATGTTTGGATACAATCTGCAGGAGTAATATAAAAAAATATGTTTTGCACAAATCGGCCTCCTGGTGGCGCTATAACAGGCCCATGTGAAAAACTTGGGGCAGAGGTTCTGAATTGTGTGCACAGTTTCGGACGGACACACGGACACACGGACGGGTGCAAAACATACTCTCTCGCCATCCATGCCTTTCGGCCTGGTGGAGACAATAGCAGAACTTACAACTTAAATATAAAAAAAGAAGTAAACAAACAAACAACATTACTTAATTCTAATGGAACGCACACACTAGAAAAAGTAAGGCTTTGTTGATGTTCTCTCCACACAAGAACTAAAAGAATGACACCCTGACAAACTTTTCCTAATAGGCTACAAGTGCAAGGAATCAGTAATCAAATTAACAGCAGGTGCAACGAAACGAGCAATTAACAACTGTGCACTCAGCACACATCAATATAGAAATCAAGGGAAACAACTATCCTAAGAAGGCAGAAAAATAATCATAAACATAGGGCTTGGGGAATCTTCTTAACACACATGGTTGCCTAATGCCTATACACCTCGTTATAACTGGTTGTTGATGGCACATGGCAGGTCAGGAGAGTAAAGACCTGATGTACGTATGCCTCAGGCTTTAAAGCAACCTTTGTTACCTCAGAGGTCCTATACAGGTATATACTGACTGGTTGTTGAAGACCCTGTGTCCCCTTTGCACTGTACAAGGTGATAAGGTCCTTTATGTAATTGAGTGTGTTTCAACAACTTTTTCCTCACCAATCTATCACACTGTTATCTTTGGCTGATACAACCTAAAATACGATACCATTAATGGAAGGATTAAAGCTGTATAAGATACTAAGCTTTATTTACCACTTTAAAGGGTCTACACCATGAATTAAAAATAATAATAATAATAATAATATTATATTGTTTATGTCCCTCAAACGATTTTCAAAAGGTTTGAGCCTAAATCAAGCCTCAGATATACTCATTCCAACTAACTTCTCTCTGGCTTATAAAGCACTTTCACCTGCAATACCACATTGTCCTGTTTGGCACGGGGCGCTATTGAGCCAGTTTGTATGCATGTTCATCTCCTGGTTCTGTGTGGAAAAAGTAAAAAAAAATAATAAATGTCTTTTTTCTTTTTTTTTTTACTGAAAAACGGGAGGGATTGTACAAATCAGTTTGGCCTGTTTTGAGACCAATTTACAGAAAACCCCAGATTTGCTGTGAAAGCCTGAGTGTTCAAACTGGGGTATTTTTGGGGGTAGAAGAGAGGTAGGGGAGACCAAAAACACACAAAAAAGAAGAAAAAGTAAAATTCATGGTGTAGTCCCTTTAAAGGGTAGCCTGGTAAACCCTCCCTCCGGAAATCTCATTTCCATTTGATTCCAGGAGTGAGTCTGGCATGAAGGCTTGTATGGGCGTTTCTAGTGCATTACCAAATAACCGAGCCAATCAGCGTCCTCGCTCATTGTTTTGTGATTGACAGCGGGGGTAGGCCAATCAGGTGGAACCCGAGTGGTTCACACGTCATTAATCAATACACCTTTCATACAAGCTGCTCATTAACATCAAAGACAAACCAATTACTCCTGGTGATAATCACTGCAGCCTAAAGTGGCTTAATTGGACATCAAAGGGCCACTTGGACATCAAAGCTACATTACTCCCGCCCAGCTCCAGCCCACAGCCAAATTGCCCATATAGGTCTGCAGGCCAGACTCACTCCTGAAATAAAATACAAATGAGATTTCTGGAGGGAGGGTTTACCAGGCTATTTAAAGGGTAGCTGAAAGTAGACTATACTTCATATTGGTCAAATAAAAATAAAACCATTACCTAACAAGTTGATACAATTGAAATGCATTCATACGGTATTATGGCATGCATTGCTGACGTCATACACTGGTGAATGAGCATTTGCACTAAATGAGAAAAGTTAGCTATGCATAGCACTGAGCGGAGCTGCCAAGTGTAATTTTGTTATTTTGAATGAATGTGAAACATGTATTTTGTTTTTCTATTTTGTCTATTCCCATTCCAAATGAGTGGTGTTCTGTACATCCAGTAAGATCATCTATACTAACTATCAGTATATAAATAAATGTATAGTGTACATTCAGTGTATGCATACGCTGGTTCTGGCTCTGACACCAGCATGCAGTCTCAGGTCCAGGGACCCATGGACTCACGATCCGGCACTGATTCACACAATCTTTCACAAACTTGTATTCTGTATTACTGCTCACATTGATGTTGATGTGATTGACTCGTACTGTCTCACATTAACATTGTTAGTATTGGTTTACTGAACCTCTAGCAGTATGCCTGTGTGCTGGCTGAGAACCAGCGATATAATGTAGTACCAAATATTGGAATACTAGCAAAAACCTACTGTATACAGTATGTTGAAATGTCATAGCCTGACACAATCATCACACAAATGATTGTGAGGGAATTGCCACTGTGATACTGAAGCAGAGACAACAAAATAGAATTATGTCACTGCAAAGCCATTGCTTTTACCCATCTACTGTATGTGTCACTTTATAGACTCATTCGTATAGCATCTTTATTATTCTTTAGACTGGGAAGAAGGGGCGATAACATCCAGTCAACGTGTGCTCTAACTGCTCTCACTGCTCTAACATGGGGCATGAGCACCGATAACCAACATTCAAACATTCCATGACATGTCTGTTCTTGATACCTCATATCTGTCGCTACTGTAGTGTGTCTGAAGATGACATATTTTTGACATTTCAAGATTTTGTTCAAAAGTATTATGTCCAAAAAGAGATAACATCAATTTAACGCTGTGTAGCTTGTCACAGTTCTCATCAAAAAGAAGTATGATGAGAGAAATTTATTTATTTTGGTCGGGCAGAATTTCTTCTGGATGAAAAAGATGCCTTGATTTATTTGTCTTTTGCCCTCAGGCTAAGATTAGAACACAACAGGATCCCATTTCATAAACGCCTCTCTGCATCTTTAGAGACAACTTAAAATACTGTCATTTGGAAGGAGGCGTTTTAAAGCACCACTTTTAATGTGGCACCTGCAAGGCTGTAGATAACGAGATAAGGGGCCCAGCTCGTGCATAAAACAGCAACGAACATCAAGAGAGATTTTCTCTCCACAGCATGTGATATTAGCCTCAGGTCTGATGATAATCATCAAATTCAGTGTATGTTCTTTGTGATTATACAAGTTCAACTCTGATATCAACTAGAAGTTTGAAACTTTAGGCTGTAACTGCATTTCAGGCACCCTTAGGCCTAGTTCAGACCAAAGATTCACGAGACGGAACCCTTTTAAGCCCGATTTATACTTTGTCGTACAACGGTGTCACGCATGAAAAATTGCTTGTCTACAAGCTCACAATGCGTCACATGTGGTGAGCTCAATGACAGCAGTGTCAGACCAACAAAATGTTTCAGTATATCTATAGACTGCCAGGCTTCTTATTATAACCATATTAACAGTGCCATGTGGACACTTACTCTAACATGAAGTGCACAGTAGCCTGACAGGCTGTTCATAGGGCCAAGTTTCGGCCTTAGCTTGGCCTTGGCTAAATTACATTTTGAAGTCAAGACGTTTCTTTTTTACTTCATCAATGGTGTATCTTTCTGCTGCCTGCGTTTACAGCATTAGACTTATTTTCCCCTGTTTGTCCTGTCACTCCATTACTTCTTTTTTCATCCACACATGACAACAAAACATGAATTTCATGTTTTTTACACCATCTTTGTTTTGCACATTATCCGTAAGTCTGCATCTCTTTCATATTGTTGACAGGGATGAGTCTACCTATGCAAATCAACATGAACAGACACACGCATCTGATTTAGAAACAGTTGGAATTCAACATCTGGTGCACCTGGGGCACAAAATCGAGGCACTGCATGTTTCATGCATCCCATGTTGGTTTTCATACTGTAGGCTCTTTTCTCAAGAACGAAAGTAAAAAGAAATACATGTTTTATGAATGAGGCCCATTATTCAGCAAACTCTACCTATACTACAAATATGTTAAAGAAACATAGCTAATCATTTGGAAACTCTGTTTTACCAAGCACTGGTCAATATCTGTGAAGAACCTTACTGAAGATAAGACTGCAGCCGAGTTGCTGATACAGCACTTTGGACACCCGCTAGACAGGAAAGGGAAGTATTGACAAGTCTCCACCACAAATCGAAACGTTGCTCGTTATGTCTCTTTTTGTGGAATAAATTACAGTTTTCCATTGTCTGTTTCCCATTCCAAGCTGCATTGCTTGAGACGGATAACGACCTATGAGTGGCAAGAAAATCTTAAAAGAAAACAAGTCTCTGCCTCAAGGCAATACTGCTCTGTCTAGTCTGCTAGAATTATTGCATTCTTCCCCCTTCAAAAGGAAATGTGTTGAATGACTTCTGGCTCAGCAGGTTCCAATGTATCCAGATATTGGTTCTTTGAAAGGAAGAGAGACATTTCTCCTTTTTTCACATACCAGATTCATCACTTTATTTTCTTTTTTCTTTTTGTTTATCATAGCACCCTAATGGTTTTTCATTTTTATAGCTGTATTTGCAGGTGGACTAATTCAGTTAGGCCCCAAACCTTTACATTTACTATTACACTATTTTATTTTATTTGATCTTATCCTCGTAACTCTTGCTCTATGATTTTTTACTTTTACTTTAGCGCTAGGTATACTCTTAGTTGCTTGTTTTAGAAGAGAATGCACTTTATACTTCTGGTGATTAGTAGTTTCGTTCCCTGAATGCACTTATTGTAAGTCGCTTTGGATAAAAGCGTAGACCTGCAAAATGACCGTAATGTAATTTAATGATGACACCTGAACCCCCCCCCCCCCCCCCCTCAATAAAGGTTTATGTTATCTTATCTCATCTTGGGGTGGCCACTGGCCATAGCTGAATGGGTAGAGAGCTGGGAAGTAGAAGGTCCCAGGTTCATGTCCCGGCAATGTGTCGAGGTGCCCCTGAGCAAGACACTTAACCCAAAACTACCCCCCCCCCATGGGATAAAATAGGTCCAATTATTATTTATTATCTTATCTGATCTGATCTTATCTTATCGTTCAAGTTATTGTTAAGAGCACACTGATGGCATTAAAGACACTTTGAAAACCGCATCTCTTTATGCCTTTCTCTTAGTCTCTTAGTGTATAAATAACAGTGTGAAATGTAATGGTTTACAGTCTGGCACCATGGTAATCTGAGATACAATTATGTGGCTGCAAAGGTCTCTCCATTAGTAAAGATGCCTTCTGCGGTGAAAAACTAGATATGTCCACTTTACAGCGAGTGCCTTGATGGACCTGTTGTTGCCTTGACCCCGGTATAAAGGACACTGCCTGAGATACACCATAATCACTCATCTAGATTTGGGACAAAAGAAGAAAAAAAAACATTGCTCTCCCCGGGATCTATGGTTTTACTTAAAGCTCAGCTGGAGGGCAATAATTCATCCTATTTACAGAGGCTCAGCAGCTGAATGTTTGTAGATGGCTGAACGAGTGGGAAAGGACTTTCAAAACAACCTTTGATCCAGTTTACTACTTTTGGTAAACTGTGTTCAATGTTTCCGTTTGTGTATAATTATGTAGAATGTTACTGGTGGTTGAGAACCACTGTAAAGCAGCAACCTTTTCAGGCCATGACCCCCCAAAATAATAATATTTTAATTGGGGGGCCCCCACCCTGACAAGCACTTGGAATGTAGGATTTTGTTTTTGTTTGACTCGGTTCCACAGATAAATATTGTGAAAATAACAGATCTACAAGCTCAAATCGTCTATTTTCAACCCACAGATTGAGAACCACTGACCTGGAGACTGGTTGCAAACGTGGTACAAGAAAACATAGGTTTTTACCTGGTTTTATCCTAACTCTGGGGGTTAACTAGGATTGAACGTGGCTTACCGTAAGTGAGAGGAAACTGAAATATGCACAGGATAGGTGTTCACTTCTACAACATCCCCTCATGGATTCCAGCCAAAAATAATCAAAACAACACTATAGAACAATCAGAAAGCGAATTGCTTCTGTGGGTTTTCTGTGAACTGCTACTGGGTATTGTGACAGAGTGCTGAAACAGAGAGAGGAAATTAGAATGATGATTTTATGACGTGTAGACCAAAGTCAATACTAGTCAGCGAACATAAAACTAAAACAAAACAAAACAAAGTGGTATTCTTAGAGTAGGCCCTGTTCCATTCTATTAACCTGTGTACTAAACACACTGCTCTCTAAATTCTTCATGAGACTTTGTAAGGATATTTAAAGAGCTGTAACTGCTTTGCCCCAGCACATTTCTTAGACTTTGAATATGGGAAAGTATACAGTAAAATATTGTAAGTATTTGATTAGCATGTTGTGTACTTAACGGGATGTACAACTACACAATGCAGGTGCAAAGTAATTGTACTTAATTACACTGTACACTACAGGGTTACACTTGTTCATACAGTAGCTACAGAAAATTATGTATAGGGAGTTATATAAAGAGACAGGACAAATACTGTGTGCAATGTACACAGAATAAGTCAAGAAAAGTGTTACAATACAGGTTTTGTGTGAAAAAGGAAAATAAATTGAGTTTATTTGAATTATGATTGTTTTGCACACACCTAGTTAAGTATACTGTTCAAAAAGTCAACAGAAAATGTTGTACCTATCATGTGGCACACATATAATTTGAATAGCCTACATCACAGACTAAATACAATACATCGACTAAAACCTTTTATTCATGTCATTTGATCTACTCCTCAGATCTTTATCTGGTCCAATGGGGAGCCTTAATGTAATTACTAATGATTTCCCCGTTAAACAAGAATTTGAAGATAGGCCTTTCAGCTTTAAGCTGCTGAATCATTTCCCTAATCTTTCATCCTTGTTAGCTGTTGAGGAAAACTCTCTCCACTCTCGTTATGATAAGTAGCTCATCTGAGGCAGTGGTTTTTGAACTGTTTGTGCCCAAGGCACACTAATGGGCAAGTCAAAATGTGAAGGTATATCTGTATTCATAATGAAAATAGCCCATCTACAAGCTCAAAATACATTGCATCACAACAAGTTAATTTTAAACGGCTGACTTCCTGTATGGTTTAGGTTGTGGCTCCAAGAGGCTTTTTGTTTGTCTGGACATGGGAATGATGTGCGTACTGAATTTTGTAGGTAAACCTTATTGCGGTGCTTCAACTTTGAAATGTTGTACGGGGCGCTACTGAGCCATTTTGTCTTACCCATTTTTAAGACCCATAAAATACATAATTTTCCGGCACTGTGCAACTTTTTGAGCATGTTTAGGCCCTCAAAAGTGTGATTTATTTGTGCATAGAATAATAATAAATAATTCCTTGTATCATCGAGCTTCACAGTGGTCCAGAGCTATGGCTCTAATAAGTCATAACATTTTGCATAGCTATATATATTGCAATAGTAATTTCATGGCACACCTGGACGTCGGAACCAATGATCAGGTATTGGTCTTATAAATCATGCAATTAATGAAAAAGAGCAGACAAGGAATATGATCAATCCTCCTTATGAATCTTGATGAAACAACCTGATGAAACAGGCTTTTCTCCTGGATGTGCAAACCTTTTCCGTGTGAGTAGAGAGGTGTGTAATGATGAAAAATGTCTAAATAAATATAATTTCTGCCCTCTACTGTACCAGGGGCTATGTAATAATGAGCAGACGAGGTCAGATAACCTGCCTCACTGTTTTCTAAGAAATCACCAATTAAGTGTTGCCTTGCTTCACTCATTTTGATATAATGAGATGGTGGGGGTGGGGGGGTGCACAATGAGGTGCAGCAAGGTATATTTGAAAGGAAATGGAAATACGTCAGTATGAATAAACAGCATTAATCTTAAATATAATGCGCTTCAGTGTCTGAGCTGCACTCTCTAATGTCCCTAAAGACATACAAACACACCTCACTCCCATACCCATAAGAGGTATCTTCCCCCATACTCTCTCCAATATAAGATAAGATAACATAAACATGTATTGATCCCTAGAGGTGTCATAGCAGTGACAGCAGCAATGGTTGAAACACAGGAAAGGCACCGGTACATTTCATTAAAAAAATGGCACTAAATGTCTGCAATTGGTTTCTGAATGAATACTGTAACAGTCTATCAACAAGGAATATGAGAATGTATATACAGTAGGTACATATTAACAATGAATATATGCACAGTCAATGTACAGTTATTCTTAACAAGCATAGAAAGTATTCTGCCTTATGTACTGTACATCCTGCCATATGCAAATTCCCTCAGAGAGCACTGCAGCCTGAAATGCAAAAAATATATATAAACTGTGTTGCCGATGCCAGAAATATCAACATTCCCCCATTTTACAGCATAATGTGAACAACTTCCTTTATCTATTTTAGCTGGCTTGTAAAGTACCATTATCAATATAATTAGATAGATTATCATCAAAATGCAGTTGGCAATTCAAATAAAGCATTTAACATGTTTTCATTCTAATATTCAATTCCATATTATTTCAATTATCCTGTGTGGTAATAATTGCAAATATGATGTTGTTTAGATATGACGTTCTAGTTAACTAAGGTAACAGTACATGAGCACAACTTGACTGGTTGATTTGCCAACAATGGCCATTCCTGATGACTCCATCATAGCAGTAAATTGAATATACACACAAACACATATATATTGTGACACGTTTTAGCTTGTAGATGGGCTATTTTCAGCTAAGACATGTAGAGGGAAAAAAGGACGGGCCAAAGATAGACTCCTGGTCGACCCCACACCCCAGTCAACGGAGTATATAGAGTTAAGTGGTTAAATATCTTGCACGATTATGGGTTGCTTTGTAAAAGGATTCTTATTCAGTTTGGATTACTCAGTAGCTGTACTGTGAGCACAAGATATGGGTATGTTATTTATTGTAGAATTGGAAAGGAAAGGGTTGTGGAATTATTGAAGTAATTTTTGTTTGCCTATAAATCAAATAATCAGGCAGCAGAACACAAACCAGTAATCTCCACATAATAAACTGAAATATGTATAAACCTTTATAGAACAGAAATCAGAATATTACCGTTTTCAATACTCACAACTGCTTTGGTGTCAGCTTTTAGTATCAACAGCTTGTCTTTGCCTAGAATAGATCTGGCTTATTGATCTGAGCTATTTTAAGATGTAAAAATGATTTCTGACCATTAGGCTGCAAGTAGACTCCAAAATGACAAGTCTAATATGGCCTCCCTATCCAATATTTAGGAATTGATAGCAAGTCGCTAGCTGGGCAGTTTGTGAACAAAGCTGCTTAATTTGACTGCCAGAGTATTTTCATAAAGTACTCCCCCATTGCCAGCAATTTTCGTGTTTTTTTATTTTTATATTTTGAAAATCTTCATGAAAATAATTTATCAGACTGTTTTTTAAAGACGCAGCACAAATCCGCCACTAGAGAGCAGCACATGACAGTTTGATCAGCTCCTTGGGTCACTGTTACCCTTCTTGAGCGATTAGACAGGGAAAAACATGAAAACGGATGTGACGTCGTCACACATCGTCTGATCGCTCAAAATTACGATGTGATACACGACGGCGATGACTGATCGTCACCCAGACCATAGATTATAGAAGAGAACCTGTCCGTTTGTCTGTCATACCGTGTGAAAACCCGTTTGTTTACCTATTCTTGACGAAAATGACCGGGGGAAAAAATCAAAAACCGGAAACGGAACCCAGGTCATGAAACCGGATGCAGATGTCGGTGAAGTAAGTGGAACTCGAGAATAACATTGAATTTTAAGCAGCATAGCACGATCAGAGATTAAACAATGAACGCGATTCCAACGCGTCAAACGCGTCAATGGCGTGGGTGGATTAAGTAGTAATTGACGCGTTTTCGAGTCAATGGCGTTTATAGAGTTAAATCGCAAATAAACTGCCCGTTGACTAGTGTATGTCGTCTAATACTATGTCCTTTGGCCAAATGGAAATAGCGATCTTTAAAAATACTTAACCTAAGTGCAAAACTGTTTCACAGACTATTGGTGTAACTAAGAGATTAGTTGATAATAACTTTTGTGCCTAAGCCCTTGTACAGTGGGAAATGCACAAGGTGTGACGCTTGATTGAGGGACCTGTCAAAGTGCCCTTGAGCAAGACAGTGAACCCATTACCTGCTCAATCACTTTAATTTGCTCTGGATAATAATGTCAGCTATAGTAAATGCATTAACTATAATAGATACATGTAATCTATACCAGTGATACCAAGTGAAAGCACAGCACCAGGGAGTCATAAAATAATTGCTCTGAAAGGAATGAAGATAAATTAGTTCATTATTTGGCTTCAGGTAATACCAGAGACAGTAAATGAAGTCTAGCATAAGTTGAATTTTAAGTAGAAATGGTCCAAATTAGTGATGGATGGAGAAACCCTTGCCTCACTAACTGTGTAATAACTGGTTACAAAAATAGACTTTTACAGTTTGTAGCCCTAATACCAAGAAATGGTTCGCAAGCTTTCCAATGCTTTTTATTTATTTATTTCCACCCGTGGTTAACATTTTCTTGAGAGAGTTTCACATGACATGTTATTATCTCAACTGCGAGTTTTATAGCTATATATGTGCTTTTTCATTTTTTTTAGCTTACAGTATATTCATTATATGAGGGTTCAGTCATAAAAAGTGTTAATATGTGGAGATTATTGTTCAACAAATGTATGAAAGTTTCATTTTACCAGGGAAGCAGTGTACTTATTGGGCTTGAATCTCATCTCAGTATGATCTACAGTAAGTTAAGTGTATTTATTGCCAGGTATGTTTATTTGCATTTAGTCCACCCTAACCATTAGGATTGGGGGGGGGGGGGCACTGTGGGATTCAAACAATAGATATTGGTTGGATAATACAGAAGATGGGCCGTGGTAGTCTAAAAGCATTGGTTCTCAAAGTGGCCCCCAGGGCAGGGGTCCTTTGGGAGTTACCACGGGGTCCCCAGCAAAATTAGTTAATATAGCGGGATAATCATTTTAACCACTGACCATATTTTATACTTTGGCTATTAAAAAATAGCAGATATAGCAGATTGTAGATCTGCTATTTTTGAAAAATCCCTGGCACAAAATATTTTTGAGATGGGGGGTCCGCAGCCAAATTCATATCATTTTGGGGGTTCTTGACATGAAAAAGTAAAAAAAAAGAAAAACACTGGTCTAAAGGTTATGGGCATCAAGCATGTGACTGAAAGGTAGATTGAATTCCCAGATCAACTGGGAAAATGTGGGCATCAAAAGTGAATGAGTAATGCCCCCCCCCCCCTCCCACAGTTACTGTTCAAGGTGTCCTTGAACAGTTTCCTTTACCCCACCAACTGCTCCAGTGAGCTGCTTAAAAGCCAGTAGCAGAGAGTACTGCGAATCTTGCACTCGGGAGCTCCCAGATGTTAATGCAAATAAATAACTGTGTGAAACTGTGAATACGAAGGGTATGGGGTGGGTGTGTGTGTGTGTGGGCTGGACTGAAAAATGGCATGCATGCTCCGCAAAAAGACTTGAATTAAAAATGGATCAGGACCATTGAGATCGAATGGAAATCTTATGGGGATCAACAAGCAAATGACATTAAAGGACCACTGCACGGTATAGACTGTGCTGGGGTTTGGGTCAGCCGTGAGGAGAATACTCCGTGCTCCATTTTTGTCACATGGCATTCGTGGACAACTCTTAATTAGAGGCTTATACCGTGATGATTGCTTGGTCATGGAGCCTGGACCATAATGGCAAGGGGGACATTTCATCCGTTTCCACTTGAAAGTGCATATTGACCCCTTGGAAGAAAGATGTCACCTGATGTGTGTGTTCTAAAGTAATTAGACTGGAAGTTAATCAGAGCTTTAGCGGCTTTTCACACGGGGAAGCGATTGACGTGCCTAGTAATTCATTTTCAAAAGCAGGCAGGTAGGGTGGCGCGGGCAATCTGACAGGTTGGAGTGCCAATCGGGTCGCTTTTCAGTTCGTTTCACACACACGCCCGGTCGTCCGCCCTCGACGAGAGCTGGATTGTGGTCATCTTTTTTTTGTACGCGACATACAGGATAATGATTTGACACAGCTGAAGCAGCCCTACATGGCTACATTGCCCGCTGTTTACTCGTGGGGTAATTGTCTCTCTGTGTATTCACATGAGTGTGTGTGACCCTGCTGATGCAAGTACGCCGGCGTTGTGTGTCGCTCCCTGTCTGAAAAGCCCTTTATGTGTGAGGCTGTTGAGGCTGAACTTGCTTTTGTTGCTGGTTTGAGTTATTCATCTTTGCAGTGAGCACAATCCTTTGTGTATGGAGCCACCATATTCATTATTCGTTGCAAAAATGCAAAGCTTTTCTTTCAGGAAGTGGTTGAACCACTGAGATGAAATAAAACCAATAACCAATAATCTAAATATGAGATGAGTGGCTGGACAAAAATGGTTTGCAAGGTCAAATGTGGACCAATGTCAGCAAAACGATGGTCATCCCACAGCTGCACACTTTACAAAACTAACTATGGGTAATCAAATGTTTGTCAAAAAGTTTGTTAAACATAGACTCTAGAAAAGTGTGCTCCTATTTAAAAAAGACTTGAGTTTCATAATTGTTCCTGTGGTGCATTGTTTTGGTTATGGAAAGGAACAACTTCTGTAGTGTGAAAACACATACACACACACACTTACAGTTGCACATGCATACGCACACACATATACACACTCAGCACACTGAGGACCTTATTTACAGAGCTAGAATCAAAGTGATGAACATAATTGGTGCCAAATCACATCACTGGTGTGAATTACAAACTGCTTCAGGGATTTTTAAGATTTCATTTGACTTGACAGTTTTCTTCCCTTATGCTGAGCACACACTTTAGCGCCTTGAAAGAGTTGATATTATGTATTACCGGTATATCTGAAAGAAGGTGCAGTAATGCTGCACAACGCATTGTGCTTCAGCCTGTATCCCTGTTGCTCTTGTAGAAAAATACTTGTAAAAATGATATTTTTTAACACTCTTTTGACTTGAAATATTAGTCTTTGCACCTGATAAATAAATATAAAAGAGAAATGTGTGTGTGTGTGTGTGTGTGTGTGTGTGTGTGTGTGTGTATATACTGTGTGTATATCATCCTCTCTCTCCCCCTCTTACACTCCCTCTCCATTTCTCTCTTTCTCTCTCCCACCGACATCACACACACCAGAAACCATTGCCACAAACAGACAACTTCAATGTTATATACTGTATAAGGTATTATAAGAGTATATGACAACTATGGTTTCGCAGGAAAGAATGATCTGAGATTCTGAACAAAAAATATGTCTTTTTTTTTTTTACCCCTTTTTCTCTCCCCAATTTAATCGTTTTTTTAATTCCAATTAGTTCCTCCCCACACGCATTTTTGTGTGTTGTCACTGCTGTTGTATCCTACTGACTCACCTACTGGGAGGAGGTAAAGCCTCCATCCTACTCCTCCTGCCCAACACCCCCCACTGACAGGTGTCACCCCAGCCTGTAGGAGTACGTATAGTGACAATTATTATCACACTCCGTGGTGGTGGGCAGGTACTTTACCACTGCGCCGCCCACTAACGCCATTTACTGTTTTTCATCTAATTCGAATGATTTATTTCTGTTGGATAGCCTTTATGTGAGTTATTTTTGAGTGCAGGTGAGATAGGTATGAACGTCTTAAATATTCCATTAGTCGAAAAAGCCAAACACATAAAATCCTGCACATTGTTCTTATGAGGGATAGGTGTCCCTTATTTTAATCTCTGGGAGTTGGCAACCCTAACCTTGCCACACCTTAGCTTTTGCTGAACTGACGCCACTGATGCACAGTTCCTAAGCATGTATGATGTTTTCTTTCTGTAAATTGCGGAGAATCCTCACAAAGCACCCAGCCTTCTTCTTCACCTAGTGGGTGAATTGTCAGACCCAGCTCACTGTATGCTTTGGAAAGATGTCGCAATCCAAATAACACAGCCAGCAATCATTCCTATGCTGTAAAAGTTTACAGCCTAAAAGAGTTTAATCACCCAGACAGTGTTGCTCATAAACACACTGTTCGCTTCTGTGCATGAAAATTGTGGTTTTAAATCAGCACCGACATTAAATTGCCACAAATTCTCGCTCCTCCACCATATTTATGCACACCCTGATTTAAAACCTTCCCCTAGTCGTCCGTGACAATGGTGCCCCTGGTAAATGAAAGTGATTGTTCAACACAAATATAAAAACTAATGAAGATACACGAGCCCCAGTACATAATGGGTTCAGCCGGTTACTGCTGGTTTCTTTCGACTCGGAGGTTCCTGTTGTGGAGAAAATCACTCCCCCTCCCTTGTGTGGCTTCAGAACCCCACCACCCCCTGCAGTTAACAAAGAGGCACTCTGCAGTTACCTGGCAATCTCCAGTTATTCCATCTTGCTGTGCTTTTGGTTATCTAATATGTATTTCTACAACAGATTATATATTGTCTATAGAGCTGTACTGTACCTGTCTCTGAATATGTGCATTTATTACTATACGGAGAACGGGTGGGACTGTTTTAAGTAAGCAAGGGAAGATACATTAATTTGTCAGGCTGAAATTTCCCACCTATCATGGAGTTATCGTTCACTTATTTGGTATTTTTCCCCCCTTTTCCCTCGCTCCATTCCACTACTATGTTTTGTCTTGTAAAACATATTGTGCTGTATGTGTGCAAACAGCTTGCGGGAGCCACTTTAAAACCATAATTCAAATAGTACTTGGTTTTGAGAAACATGTTAGAAATATCTGCAAGCTGTGTTTGCTCCAGCTCATTCTTTGAGCAGGCTGTCATCAACAGATAAAAATAATTCAACAAGAATTCTTTGAGTTCATATTTTGAGGTCGGTGATGAATGCTGGAGTGTTAAAGTGTTGATGTCATGTTGGCAGGTCTGATAAAAAATAACTTCTAATGGCAGGACTCCCTTCTTCCATTCCCAGGCATCTAAAGCACCATTCTGTGCATTATGCACCATTTCAGCACTCATGGTGTTGAAGCATGTGGTGTTGAACACATGCATGTTTAGATTTTCTTAAAAAAACAAAACACATAATAGCACAATGCAGATAAGCTTTATACCAGGATGTGAGCAACTGAGCATGAAAAGTTTTTTTTTTTTTTAATCCAGACCCAACACAAAAGGTAGCTGATTTATTATTGTTGCCTACACTGCTACGTGAACTAAACCAAATCCCTCAGTGCATATGCAGAAGGCTTTCTCTTCAGACCTGTCATTTATGGCTGGTGGCCAAATGTTGTAAACAGGAGTCCACAGATGTGGCACATGTTGAAAAGAGCTGCACGCGATTTGATTCACAGTAATGAGAAGGATAGATGTAGTAGTTAGTCTTAAAATGTACACCTGCACACAATAAGGGAGCAAAATTATACGGCTGAATGTCTTTTGCTGATGCTGTTTTCCCCCTGTTTCAACCGGAGTGGGGATGGCTCTCATAATATATTTCTCTCTTCCACTTTATTCCGCGTGCAGACAGAAGAAAATAATGATGTTTAGGAAAGGATTTCGTTTTGACTTAACAAGCGTTTGGCCAGACAAGGAATGATGACCGGATATGATGGTGGTAACAGGTGATGATGCTGCTGATGATAATGATGATGGTGGTGGTGGTGGTAACCGTGTTGGTGATGATGTGGGTAATTGCAGAGTGGTAGGGGTGACGGATGAAAGAAATGGCAGATGTTGGCAGTTGAAAGTGAGCCGTCAGTGATATTGAGTAAAGCTGACTTGATGCCTGTGGATGAGCCTGCAGCAGGAGGATGAAGTCAAAGCCTCTCACACAAACCATTTCTGAGAGTAAATGGGAGAGAATAAAGTGAGAATAACAAAGATGAAAAGGAGTGGGTTGGAGAAGAGATCACAAAAACAAAGACTTTGAAGAAAAAAATAGAAAACGGAGAGAGAGAAATAGCAAGACTAAAAAGACCCAGCAGAAAAACTGCCACTGTCCCAAAATCCTCTCCTTTGATCTTTTTCCAAATATATCATGTAGGTATAAAACGATAGTCGCTCAGCGGCTTGCTCCGCCCCCCATCCCCATCTTAGGGGCAACTTTTGCCAAATCCCCGGCGGCTGGAGTGAAGGCCGACACACCCTCTTGTTTGAGCTGTGATTATTTGGCTGGGAGGATTTTTTCCATATCACACCCAGGCTAGATAAAGATTGTCCAGAGAAAATGAACAGAGGGCTAAGTTACAAACCCACCCACCTACGGTATGCAAGGCAGAGATAGAAACAACCCCACAGCACCCCATCAGAGAACCCAGTGTGGAAGGGGACAAGCCCAAAACACTTTCAAACAATGAACTGCAACCCAGACTGAGAATTTAGCAGCTGGCTCTAAATTCCCAGACAAGGTTACTTGCCTTATATTATCTTACTGTGGATGTTTAGACTTCCCCTTTGTTGGAACACTAAGGACTGTTTTCTTCTGCTCATTGTGTTTGAGCCACTATAGTATAACCAAGGTCCCTCACCATGTGAGTTCAAGGTAAGGAGCTCAGACTTTTCCCAAACGTAATGGAAATGCCAAGCTGCATTCCACAAATGCTTTTTATCCTACACACCTGCACTTATTTTGGAGGTGTAAATGTTTCCATAGCCTTAATTCAGTATTCCATTGAAAATAAACTGCCTGTCATATATAATGCACAGTTCCTACGCATGCATGATAATTTACTTTTACTCCTTTGCCAGGAGATTCTTGCTTTCGGTGATATCTGTGTATATCTGTGTGTCTATGGATAGCTCACAAGCTCGCGATCAGCATCATATTACTTGTGCACACTATCAGCAGGCCAAGGACCTCAATTTCTTAATATTTTTCAAATACGTTAACGATATATTTGGGCATGTAATTATAGGCAGAGTCCCATTGTGAGTGTAGGTTTATGTTTGAAATATGATTTTAGTTTTAGTTTGTTTTGTCAACACAATACATTTTAACTATATAATGATATAGCTATCGTTTTGTGTTTGATATTTCGTCAGGTTCAGTTAACTATAATAACCTTCGTCTGGGTTAAGCATCCTGCCAGGCTTTGGCCCGGAACTGGTCAGTCATAGACTTGTGACTTGTGACACACACACACGCACACGCACACACACACACACACACACACACACACACACACACACACACACACACACACACACACACACACACACACGCACACACACACACACACACACAGGATGCATCAGTAAAGATGCTCCTATTTCAGAGCACTCAGACTCTGGGCAAATAATAGAAAATTATACTTTTCATAATATATCGTTTGTAGTATCTGCACGATGTTACCGCGATGCAACGAGTCAAAGTTCTCTGTTGTCTCCAATGCATGTAGTGCTCAGAATGTGCGACTATTTCTCTGTCTGTGATTTGGTGAGGCTGATACATGAGCACTATAAACACAGAGGTGACTTGTTATTTAAAAAAATTTATAGTTAAATGCATCTGAGCACAAGAATGTGTGATCCATGGGACATGACATGCTGGAGTGATCAACTGTAAAGCTGTCCCATTTTCCATAGACAGTTTTCCAAAAGTTATAATGAAATTACAGCCAAAGAACACTTTAGCTGAAAGAAATACAATAGTGCATGCGTGCTGCATGACCTTTCACCCAAAGAGATCAAATAATAAATCATCTTCCACCAGCTTGGTGTATACAGCCTTTCGTCACATTTCTGTAAACATCTAGAAAACATGTCATGTTCTGAAGCAGATAAACAAATAAAAACAGTAGAAATAACATTTAGCTGACACAACAACAAATGTAGGCACACATTGAATTTATATATATACTGTATACAAAGTAGGCTAAATACAACTAGCTGTGAGTTCACATGCTTGTATTCCAGCACTTGGTAATGTCCTGTGGTAGTGGTTCCTTTGTAACTTCGTTTCATGGAATGCCTCTTTAATTCAAAGTACTTGACGCAACCTCCAGGTGCTGAGAGATGGGATCAATGCAGGGAGCATTACCTCCAATCAAACACTGATTGCTTTTCTACTACATTGATTGCAATTGGCCATGATGTCAGTTAGTTTGTCAGGCTTGTTTGCTAGTTGTTAGTTTGTTATTTCTTGTTTAAAAGCAGAGGTTTCTTTGGATTTCAATCACCAGCTAAGTGAAATTGACCTTTATTTCACAGGCTAAATCAGTTTGAATGCATGATGTGTGAAATGTCACCACCGCAGCAATTCATTTTTCTACATTTAGAGAACCACAGATCCCCCCCAATCGCTTGCTTGCCATTTGCTCCACTGGCAGTCAATTTATGGATAAGCAGAACAAAACGGTCTTAATTTGATATGTAGTTATGTATATGGCAGCTGCCTATCATGAGTCCCCATGATGGGAAGAAACATCAATTTACATTTACTATTACAATTTGGCCAATTAGCAGATGGTCTCCAGAGCGACTGACAAATACAAGATCGGAACAAGCTTTGTAAGCATGAACTCTAGTCAATAAACAAGGTAAATAAACACACAAACAGGGTGCAGAGAGAACAAAGTGCCTCAAAGAAACTAGGATACCAGGTAAACAATGAATCTAGCATATGTCTAAACAACCTGCTATTTAAATAACATTCTGTACATTTGAAACTATAGGATACCAGGTAAACAGTGAACCTACCATCTATCATATCTAAATCACATTCTTAAAGCTACACTACTGTATGTAACTTTCCTCTTCTACCCCGGATTTGAACCTGGTTTTCTGCGCAAGTGCTGAAATTGTTACCATTGAGCTAACAGAGCCTGCCTGCCTGCCTGCTCAGGGGATACATTTAATGTTGACCATCAGGTCAACATTTTTGTCAGATCCTGTGTCTAGGTGAGACATGACCTTTGACACGATCTAAATGTCTCAATAGAAAAACAGGGAGACAAAATACAACCACCCCAATTGTATAATTTATATTGTATTAACATACTCTACCATACCGATTGCACAAAATTACGCTTTATTCATTAAAAAAAAGTTACCTAGTGCTGCTTTAACATTTGTGGTCGAGAAAAACTAATCTACAAAACAAAAACATGAGCATCTTTCGATTGAAAACGTTGCAAGAAGGGATAGGCTACAGGGAGAGTGCATGAAATTGAGTCTGAGGAGGTGAGCCTTCAGATTATGGCGGAAAACTGGGAGTCTGCAGTTCTGAATGCAATGGGGAGTTTTTCAGAAAACCAAATCAAAGGACTTTATTGGGTAAGTCCCTAATTTCTGCACAGTGAAGGGACATTCTGTCGTTATACTGTCGATAAAGGAATACATGGTCAGGGTGGAAAAGGTAATAACATCGCAATATTGGTTTATGGTTTAGAGAACACACTAAGAGCATAGTAAATACTGACTGATGTCACACTTGGTGCCCCTGGCCAGGCAATGAGGTTAACAGTGGTTTAGGCTTTATATATCAATATCAGTGATACAAATGCAACCAGTGCTTCCTGTGGTCCTCAAGGTGTCATGGTGTAGATTATTTCTGAGTGAAACAGTGACAGACAAGGGGGGCGTGTAAGTGTATTCCTTTGCAATAAAGTCATTACAAACATCAATACTGAATTTAATTCATGGCATAATTCACCGTTTGTCCTTGCTCGATGAAAAGTCAACTTCTTACCAAGCTAAACTGCTGTCCAACACCACACACAGTGTGTAAATGGATGTGTGCTCAAACCCACTCACACAGACTGTTGCTCAGGCAGCTGGATACGATGACTACAGTATATGTTTTTGCTAGCACACTGCACTTACTCTCACACATGATGAAGTCATAGAAGGAGACAGGTGAAAGGTGTCAATAAAATAAACACGGCTCTGTTTAAATAGCTGGTGATTATTGGTATTGCCGAGCTGCCTCCATTGACTGATAAAAAGCAATAGGGATGCACCGTTTAATCGGCCATACTGTACATTGGTATCGGCCTTGTTGACTGGCATCGGTATATCTGCGAATAAGATGACAGTCACAGATGTCAGTGGCCGATGTTTATCTGTTTGTGCTCATTGTCTCCGCCAGGCCGAAAGCATGGCGAGAGAGTATATTTTGCACCCTGTCCGTCCGTCCTTCTGTCTGTGAACAGCTAATCTCCGGCATCGTTGGCCTGATCTCAGCGAAACTTTGCACACACACTCCCTGGATGCCAATTCAGAACCTCTGCTCCAAATCTTTCAAATTTTTCACATGGGCCTGTTATAGCGCCACCAGGAGGCCACAATAACCTACCTGACCTGGCGGAGACCTGTGCTCCGAGGAGCACTTTTTCTAGTTGTTATTCCCACTTTTGTGCCAGGGAAACAAATAAATCTTTATGAGAAAAACCTGTTTTAAAGTCTTTTAGCTCTTGATTATTTTTTATTATTATTTTTTAACTCTCCGCCAGGTCAGAAATTAGCCTCAGCCCCATGTGAAAATTTTGAAAAATTTGGGGCAGAGGTTCGGAGTTGGCATCCAGGGAGTTTGTGTGCAAAGTTTCGTTGTGATCAGGCCAACGGTGCCGGCGATTAGCTGTTCACAGACAGAAGGACGGACGGACAGGGTGCAAAACATAGGTAAAATCGGCCACCTGGTGGCGCTATAATAGGCCAACGTGAAAAGGGTGCCATTTCTTCTTAGGTCGTTCATGGCAATCGGACACTGCATTCATGATTTGAGGCATTTTGTTCCAAAAATGTTTTTTGCTAAATTAGACCTGCTGGTGGCGCTATAACAGGCCAATGTGAAAAAGGGTGGCATTTCTTCCTTGGCCTAGTGGGAATGTGTTTGTGAAATTTCACGGAAATCGCAAGCTGCGTTCATGATTTGAGGCATTTTGTTCAAAACGGACCAATCCTGCAAATTTTGGAAGCGAACCTTAGCCAATGACGATGGAATATGGGAAATCGGACAGATCCGTGTTGATCACATGACTATAGAGATACTGTGTACCGATTTGCATGACGTTTGGATAAAATCAGTAGGAGTAATGCAAAAAAATGGGTTTTGCACAAATTGGCCTCCAGGTGGTGCTATAACAGGCCCATGTGAAAAATTTGAGGCAGAGGTTCTGAATTGGCATCCAGGGAGTGTGTGTGCACAGTTTCGCAGCGACCAGGCCAACGGTGCCAGAGATTATTATTATAACACACAGACCGGACACACGGACGGACGGACGGACGGACGGACGGACGGACGGACGGACGGACGGACGGACGGACGGAGGGTAAAACATACTCTCTCGCCATGCCTTTCGGCCTGGCGGAGACAACAAAACAAACAGACAAAAAGCTTCGGCATCAGCTACTGGTCAAAATTGTTATTTTATACTTTGAAATCTGCCCAGAATTTCCCAATTGGTGCATCCCTAAGAAGAAAATCCCCAAGAAGAATAACAAATCTCGCAACTGTCTCCCCCCACACACTTGCGCACGCACGCACGCACGCACGCACGCACACATGCAGGGTTCACAGCATATTAGTCAGGTTGGATTAGATCCTGCTTGCTTCCCTCATTACTTGGCCTCACCATGTTCTAAGATCATACTAATCTTCTTGGACACTCAGCCATATTAATCGTTTTCCCTCACAGAGCAGCTTGCGTGTGTCCCTCTGTGAACATGTCGATAGCAGAGCTCTACCGTGGCTAAGAAGAACTGATGACACCCTGAGCTGGTATTGTGCCATGTGGGTTCAGTCTTCAAGCTCATGGTTCCAACTGTTTGAAGTGACATCTCTTACCCTGAGCAAATCACATCTTGGCGGCAGTAGCATATTCTGCAAATTATAAAATTTTGGCCTGTCACCATTGGCTCAGAGGAACACTTTAATCTAAAGCGTAATATCCAGTCATGCGGCAGAATGCATTTCTTATCAAATTGACATACCATATATTTTTTCTTTGCCAGTACACCCTGCTGATGGAATTGTATTTATGTGCATAATTGAGCCCAGATAGCCAATGGCTTATTTGTGAGTATTCGAAGATATGTAAGGTATGTCTCCAAGTTCACCACATGCTTTATTGGTGCACGGTGCCAATTAAACTCAGCCAGGTATTGAGACAGTAAAGTAGCCTGTTGATGTGCATGGCCCTTTTCTTTTTCAGTTGACCTCGAGTAAATTCGGCAAACAGCACAAAGACTCATTGAGTTCAAATACCATTGAAAAAGCGGCACTCCAAAATAAAGGCTGCAAGACAGGCTCAGATGCACATTCTTCTATTTATTGAGATCACAATGTTAGTTCAGTTCATTTTTATTTTAGGATGCTGGGCATATATAATTCATTCAAATTAAGTCGATTTACACGGGGGGGGAAAAACTTGTTATTGCAACTAATTGTGCAAGTCTCCGAAAAAGGGATAGGGATAAGCATTGAGCTTGTCGGGACCTACCCCTGGTTTGTTGTGAGCTCTCAGTTTTATTGGCATTTATTCTTTACTTTAATACTTTCCTGATTGGGAACCATGATTGGGAACCTTTCCAGGGCTGGACACGGACAGCAAATATTTTCATTACAACAACGATAAACTCCTGATGGCATGCTGTGAAGTGTAGCTGTTGGCAGTCACTGAGACCTCGCCCACTCTGCCTCAGCTGAGGAGAATTCAAGGAAACGACTGTTTCCTGGCATGCCTGGAGTTCAACAGGGTGGGCACGTTTCCATTGATTTATTATTCATGTCAATGCAGTTCACGCAGCAAACATGAGCTGAATGGCACCGTCTCTTAAATGTATTTATTGATTGATTGATTGAGGATTTATTTATTTATTCATATATATTTTATTTTATGAATAACTTAGAAACTTAGAAAAACAATTTGTTGAAAAATAACACTAATTTCAGCAATGCTAGAGCCACAGTTTTCCCGTTCAAATCCTGTTAGGGATGTGAGCAACACAGATATCGTCCTTTAAGTAACGAAAGTGTTACTCAAACAATCCTTAACTTATTTAATATTGTCGCTGTTGGGTACAAACCTCCATAAATGAATCCCCTACTTCAGGGGTCTTCAACCTTTTCAGGCCAGGGACCCCCGAACGGATGGGGAGATGGAGCAGGGACCCCCTACCTCGTAGGGTATATATAGGGTATATTGTATATTTATGTATACAATTGTGTTTTATATTGCCTGCTCCTATACGCACCTGCCCCAGTAGGTGTGCAAAATAAAAATTCTCTACAAAATATCTATAAACATATCATGTTATTGTGCATTGTGCCTCCATTTATCTGTTTGCTATGGATTCATGTTATGTTTAAAGACAATTTGACATTTTGGGGGATTTAAAAAAAAAATGTTCTCAAACAAAAATATTGTTTAATCAAACAACAATTTCGCGGACCCCCTGCAGTACCTCCGCGGACCCCCTAGGGGTCGCGGACCCCCTGTTGAAGACCTCACTTCATCATACAAGAGTGTCACACAAAAGTATAGTGAAAATAGCAGATCTACAAGCTCACAACGGGTTGCATTGCAACTCGTAGATCGGCTATTTTCACAATTTTATTTAATTGTTTCAAATCATTAAAAAAAAAGGAACAGTTTTGGACATATAAGGTTTCTGGCTGACGGGGACGATATGCACATGTCCAATCTAAAAAGAGATCGGTCTGTGATATCAGTAGTAGACCAGCGTTTCTTAATTGAAAACACCAGCTCCCCGCCTAAGCTATCATGTTTCAACCAGACCATGTTGTTGGGGTTGCCAGGTCAGGGCGCACGAAAGCTCCGATGCATAATTTACGATGCTCTTACCTCAGATAATCCATACATATGAGCCATGAGGTTATGATGCTGCAGCCAGCCTTACCCATCTGCAGTCAATTTCATCACAGTCCATTTGCACAGTCCACCTTAAATCACAAAGAGCGCTCCACAGACGTCACAAGTTTTAGAAGGCCAAATGAGTCCAGTTTCATTTGAATTCCCTTTGCATCCCCTTTCCTGGTGGAATTAAAGGGGAAAGTGTCTGTGTGCATTAAGCACCTGAACCTGTGCTCCTTTCTTTTAAAGCCCCGCCTCCTCTGGCGTCTCCAGCGGCAGTAAATTGTGGAAAGGAATGCGCCGCTATACCAGATCAATAAAACTCCTTTGCAATTTAACGAGAACAGATGTTAGCAGTCCTACCTGGTCTGCCCGGCTCCATTTTAAGTCTGATAACTGTGTGTGTGTGTGTGCGTGTGTGCGTGTGTGCGTGTGTGTGCGTGTGTGCGCGTGTGCGCGCGTGCGTGCGTGCGAGCGAGAGAGAGAGAGCAACAAAAAAGTGCCAGCCTGTGTGTGAGTGAAAGAGAGGGAGTGATAGAGAGACAGGCAGAGGACAGACACAGCAAGGCGAAGAGTGGGCTACTTGTGTAAGCAGCCCATTATCTCAGGCATCAAACGTGTGATCCCCTCTATCTGTGGAGATTATAGGGGCTTAATCACTGTGAAGATTAACTTTATCACGAATCCCATTTCTCCACACAGTTTTATTTACGAGGACAGACACAGTGAGGGAGAGGCATTGGAAATAGGGAAGCTTGATTGGTTCCAGTGTGCAGAATGTGCCTGCTGGTTGATGTTGTTTTTTTAAATGTCTTAAGAGCTTAATCACAGAATCTGCTTTAAGGGTAAAACTACTCAGTTCAAAGGGGCATTGCATCCATAAACATATGTCCTATATTTGGTCCCCGCCTTCAGACATATGTCCTATATTTGCCTTCAGTCTAATTTATTCTCCAAGAGAGGTAGACCCAAATTCGTTATTTGAAAAGACCATTATTGGAGTACATCAGCCACCTTCCGTCGTCTTTTACAGGGGAGTTACGTCATAGAACGGAATCAGTGCCAGCATGGACGACTGGCTTTAGTGTTAAAGAAAAACATAAGCTCTTGCATTTGGGAATATTATGGATTTTACCCAAATGCCAAAGGTGAAATATTTAAACGATCTATTTAATAACAATGTCTCCTCTATTCAAACAATGGCTCCATTTTAACAGTTGCTTGTTCTATAGGCTACACTCACTTAGCTTTTTTAGCTTATTAGCGGTAATCCCAGTTTTCCCAGTTTTAAAGGCAGTCAGTCGATTCAATTGAATTAAAGCTTTATTAGACAGTCGATCTTCTTCTTCTTCTACTTTTGTGTATCATCGTCTAACGTCCAACTCTGTGTCGTGTAGCCACGCCCTTGTCTCTGGTCCCACTTTTTCAGAAGCCAGCCTCTGAAGGTGGTCTGTACAGGGGACGGGTGGTGATTATGTGTTCTGCAGTCTGCTCAGGCTCGCCACACTCGCACTGCCAGGCCCCACTTCTTTATAGTTGACTTGACGCAACCGACCCTTGTCTGTGTGCATTATTTATTTATTATGTGGGCTTGTTTCCTAATGTTGTTTAAACAAGTGGTTCTCCAACATTTTCATGACAAGGACACCCAAATTAATAGGTATTTGTCTGCAGTAACCTGTGGCCATTATAAATAATATAAAAATCGAATACGGTGGAGTATTGATGGTACTGTGCATTTATAAGGTAGGTCATGGATAATGTAAAATGTTCCAAGCTGTTATTCCATTATTCAGATTAGCCAATGGCTGCCACAATGAACTACTCAGAGAAATATTTGGACATAATGTCTCTTGCCTCGATATTGTATTAAATTTGACATTTTGTAAATTAGATTTATGAGATATGATTGCAATAAATTAGAAATTCATGAGATATGATTGTTGTAAATTAATTTAGATTATGAGATTTGATTGTTGTAAATTAGATTTACATGAACACTCAGGCGTTTGGCCGATGTCATGAGTGTAAATGCAACAATAGACTACTAGATCATTTAATATAAGCAACCAATACCAGGGTCAACATTATTTATGCGCTCAAGGGATTTAAATACCCATTTGAGCGCAATCGCTCGATCATGTAGGTTTGCACTGTACAACATCCAGAGGATCGGAGCCTTCCTCCCCAGGACAGGGTTTAGTGGGTAGAGAGGCTGTGTGGTCATCAGAAGGTCACTGGTTCGCCCCCGTGGGGTCCGCCCAGTATACGTACCAAAGTGTGCCTGAGTGAGACACTTAACCCCTAACAGCTTCGCCCTGAACGCCTCTGGGCAGCCATCAGCTGGGTGACAAATTCTGAAACTGAATTTCCCGCGAGATGATTAAAGGTCTACCTTTATTCATCCTTTAAAGGGCTACCTATCAAGGAGTCTGGCCAGCTCCTTAATTGTGCAAGCCTCAGTCATCTCCAGGCTTGACAATCGCAACTCCCTCCTTGCTGAACTGCTGGTATGCTCACTCACAACTTCTACAACTAATCCAGAATGCTTGCAGCACAGCTGGTCTTCAACTTCACATTTTCACTGTTTTACCCCCTTCTGTGCTTCCTTCACCTCACTGGCTTCCAGTTGCTCCCCACACCCAGTTCAAAACATGATGACGTACAAGGTAATCAAGGGCATAACCTTGACCTTCAGGACACGATCCAACCCTGCACCCTTCCCAAGACACCCTGGCCAAACCTCCAAGCATCCTCTACTCCCTCCTGGCTCCCAAGCAGTGGAATGAACTCCCCCCTCAGTCAGGACTGCAGACTCACTCCCCATTTTCCACCACAGTCTGGAAATTAACCTCTAGAGACACCACTTCACCCCAAACACTCCTCTTTCCTTTTATCTCTTATTGTCGCCTAATTTTTTGATAGATACTACTACTATGCATATATGTTGGTTACTTGTACACATGATGATGTCACGCTAGGATTTGTAACTGCCGGCCATAATTTTCAGAATTGCAGTTTACCGGACATCTAATATAAAAAAAATATGAAAGACAAGCAGGTGTCTTGTGGCCTAATTACATTTACATTATATTTTGGATTGTAAAATATCTGAACAGAAATTAAGAATATAAAAAATGTAATCCGCTTCATCTTGCACAAGGGAATCAATTACATTATAATCACGCATTTTGTGTGCATGGCTGCGTGCGTAATGATTTCTCAACTAATTAGAACACAATTGCATCAGAATAATGAGCAATCACAGGATACTGTACAAAAATATGAACTTCATAATAATTCTTGCTGATGTTGACTGGCTCAGGTGGCCAGCAATAAGTCAAAATATACAGTAATGTCATGGTGACATCAGATATGAAGTGGTGAGTGCTGTCCATGTGTCTGTAATTAAAGCCAGCTCTGGGTCAGTTGGTAGAGCTTTTGTGGAGATCCTGTACGGTCTCATCATAGAGCTTGGTAATGCTTTACGGGACTGGACCATGTATTCCATTGTGCTGTACGTGTATGCAGATAAGCATTGTGACCTCGCAGTAACCGTATTAATTGACAGCTGGTGTGAAGTCTCTTCAGGCATCTCTATTGTTGATGTTCAAATGTGTGTGCATTGTTGTTGATTTGTGGTAGGACAGCGGAACACAGTGTGAACTTTTCGTAACAGTTCCACAGAGAATTTCTAATACATGCCAATCTCTCTATTTTGCTGCGTGCGTGTGTGCGTGCGTGCATGCGTGCGTGCGAGTGAAAGAGAGAGAGCGCACTTGTAGTTGCAGGGGATTTTATATAATAAATAATAATAATAAATAAATTGTTTGTTTGTTTTTCCGGCCAGGATATCCGGAGGGAATTGTATAATCTGGTCTTCGTCATAAAAAAACGTCCACAACCGGTAATTATCGGAGTAACATGAGCTTTGGTTCATATTATTTTGTTATTTAGATATCCAGCACCTGGCATAAATATAGGTACTAGATGTGCACACAATCTACTCATTGAACTATTTAGATATTTAGCGATGTACTTTGCTTTACCACAAACGTTAAGAATGTTATTTAGATTGCATGATGTTAAGAAAAATGTATGTTTGATGTTTGCTTGTATTCCAGTTATTACTTTGAAGCATTACATTTATCTCCACCAGTCCAGACGGTCTGTTTGTTTGTCTGCCTGTCAGTGGCACCACTGGACAGATCGGCGTGAAACTTTGCCTGCACACACTCAGTAGGTTAAGGAAGAACCTCTACCCCACGTTTTGCTCTTGAACTCTTGAAGGCCCCGGCAATTTCCGCCAAGCAACATTTTCTTCAAAACACACTTTTTGCTACTACTCATACAGATTTTGTCTGATTGTTATCTGTCAGATCTTTCAGATTACATTCAGATTGGCTACAATTGGCTTCTAAAGCTAGCGGGAGGGAATTGTTTTGCAAAAATGACACAAATCATGAATGCACACAAAATGCACTTTTATTGTTTTTTGACCATTGTTTTTTGTACATGACCATTTAACATGTTACTTGTTGACTAGGGTTCTTGCCATTTACTCTGATATTGCGCTTAGTTAGTCTGGATAAGAGCATCTGCTAAATGCCTAAATTGAAAATTATCTGAGTATTTTTCATAAAGAGTTCTTTAAAGAGCCATTAAGATGTATCTCCTTATTCAGTGTCCATAGTCTAAATTACTTTTCTATAGACATTGTGAAGCCTATTCAAATGTTCAAAAGTAAACACTATCAAATTAAGTGAGACAGAGAAACAGACTCAGGCTGAGCCTTGTCTGACAGTATTATCATGGTCAATGGATACAATGAGTGGCCACTATGTAAACTGTTTTTTTCCCCGAGTGCCAATAAATCCAAAGCTGTTGCAGGCAGCTGTTGGTTTGCATTTTAACAAAACTTTGGGTCCTGTAGGAGGAGGAAGTATAGAGAAATTCACACACAGAGTTTCGCTCGCACGCGTGTGTGCACACACACACACACACACACACACACACACACACACACACACACACACACACACACACACACACTGCATGACAGAGCAGACAAAGTTACCGGAGATCTGCTTCTGTTGCTAGGATACCACTTCTTTGGGCTTCTAAGTGAATCAGGGTAACTGGTGGCACCAACTGCTGTGAAAAATTAACACAATGAAAAGGCCACAATGACAAAGAAACAGTTACTTTCAACTATTGTTAAGATAAATTGCATTTACCAAATCTGTTGCCTTGAGTTATTTTTGTGAGAGGCATTGATTCTGTTTTGTAGTGGCTTTATTCTTTTTCGTCTCTTTGAGTGTGCAAAGTATTAGTCTTCTTTAATGGCAGTTAAACTGTGTGTGCCTACTCACTTACAAATACTGCACATTTGGGCCAGGTCTCCCTCCCCAGCTTGACTGCTGTAGAGCAGTTATGGCCATGGATTTTCTTTGCCTCCATTCAGCTGGCCTTTCTGTCCTCACTGGACCCCATAACAGAGGTGCCCTCAATTAAATGGCAATTATTGGCTCTAAGATTTCATGTGTATTGTGGTCTTGCATAGAACTGTTAAAAGACAACGTCACCCATTTTCAACCTCTTCATTTAATTGGTCCTAATGCTCATGATAAAATGGTAAAAGAAATCACTTCAGAAACCCGCCTACCAGTGACATCATCGTTTTTCATCTTTTATCTTGTTTTCTCCAAACAAGATAAAAAACCCTCTTTAGATTGTATTAGATTTTGTCTCAACATTCCAGAATACCTCAGAGGAACATTGTTCTGTGAGAAAGTAGTTTTTTTTTTGGCTTTTTTTAATGGCTTCCATTATAGGATGCCAACTTGAATAGAAAGCCTGCCGCTATAACTATAGGTTACTGGACGTAACCCCGGTTTTATGATAATATGAGCGAGATGTCTCGCCTATGGGAGAGCGCCCTCTGGCGTGATCACAGAAGCATTACCTTATAAACTCCAGACAAACCTTTGGCTGGATTCTGACCTCCCTCTGACTGGAGGGCCCGCCCTCCATCCTATATAAGTCAGGGGAGAGTCATTTTCCGTAATTCAAGATAACATTTTTCTTCTCGTTCGTAAACAAGAAGGGTGTCTTTCGAGACATCTCGCTCATATTATCATAAAACCGGGGTTACGTCCAGTAACCTATAGTTTTATTTCAAATATTCACTCGATGTCTCGCCTATGGGAGATATAGTAAACTCCCTGATTGTTATCTCGAAGTCCAGAATAACCAGCCTAGGGGCCTGACCCCCGTCTGGAGGCTACACTATGGACCGTATGCGCCACAGGGGCTGCAGTTACGTCCAAACTGTAGAACCTGGCAAATGTCAAGGCCTAAGCCCAACATGCCACACTGCAGACATCCCAAATGGAGACCCCCCGAAGAGGGCCCATGATGTCGCTATTTCCCTTGTAGAATGTGCCCTCAGTCCCACTGGGGCAGCATCCCACCGCTGGAATAGGCTAACTGAATAGCCTCTACAATCCAGTGGGAAAGTGTCTGTTATGCAATGGGCTTGCCCACCATCCGTGGAGCCCATGACACAAATAGCTGATCTGACTTTCTCAAAGCCCTAGATCTGCCAATGCACATTTCCAAAGCCCGAACCGGACAAAGGCAATGTAACCTTTCATCCTCCTATGAGGCGAAAAGAGGCGGGTGAAACGCATTCAAGGTCACAAGGACACTTGGTACCAAGGGGTACTTTGGCACATACCCAGGTCTGGGTCTGACAACCACCCTTGTAGCCCCTTCCTTGACTGTGTACACTCCTCGTGTACTGACAGTGCATGAAGATTACTGAGCTCTCCAGTAGTCACTGAAGCCATCAGTAACGCAGTCTTGACTGACAGTTGTTCTGTCAATTTGACTCAGAGGCTCGAAAAGTGACCGAGATAAGGAGTCCAACACCAGGCTCAAATCCCAGGGTGACACCGGGGACTTTGACTCGGGAAGAGACGTCCGGTCCCTTCCATGAACCGACAAATCAGGCGGTGCTGACCCACCGTCTCGGCCTCAAGCAAATACGGCAGGCTGAGATAGCCGCCAAGTAGACTTTTATTGTGGAGAAGGCTCTGCCCTTATCCATTAAATCCTGTAGAAAAGGACTTAATGGACATGGGCTTAGAACGGCACAGTGCGAGACTTCTCGCACCTTATCTCAAAACCGTTCTGGGGTAACCCCTCAGTACTCAGATTCATCCCCTCATGGGCTGAGCCCAGAGAGTCAGATGTTCTGGTCAGGGACAAAATATCTCGCCCCCTGCTAGCGTTAGCATGTTTCCGCGTAACGGAAGCAACCACAAGCGGTCGTACAGGAGAGGTTCGACTGACACCCAGTGACCCCATTCTGGGGCCACCAGTATCACCATCAGCCCCTGGTCCCTCACTCTCACGAGTGTGGGACCTAACAGGGACAGCGGAGGAAAGCATAAAAAGAGTTCTGAGCCATTCGTGCACTAGTGCATTTCGACCCAGAGGCACTGCACCCTCCACTGGGAAGAACAACGGACATCCCATGTCTTCCAGTGAAGCAAAAAGATCCATCTGGGGGCGATCAAATGATCCCAGATCTGTCCTGGTATCTCCGGGTGCAGAGACCATTCGTCTGAGAGGAATCACAGATTCCTCCAGCGACACAGCGTTGTTACACATTCCTCTGTGACCAACACACGACAGCAACTGCCCAATCGTCTTAGCGATACGGCTAAGGCCATCATACCTGACATTTCCATGCACATTTTGAAGGAGACCCTCCGGCCCGTGTAAAATTGTGCTAGGCAGGACAAAAAGGACTGATCCTTTTCGGTGGCGGGCTGGCTCTGAACGATAGCGAGTTCAGAGTCCTGCCTATGAAATTCGCCGTCTGTGCAGGCACCAACACGCAGTTGACCCTGAAAACCCGATTTCAGTAGGTGAGACACCACTTTCTGAGTATGCTGCCTTGCCGCCGATTCTTGAGTCGGCTTGTAGCAGCCCATCGTCTATGTAAGACGCTATGTGAGTGCCTTCTCTTCTCAGAGGGCCAATCGCAACCTGCGTGAATTCGACAATTACTCTGGGGCTGAGGACGTTACAAACGGTAGCACTGTGTATTCGTAATTTCAACCTCAGAACCCTAACCGCAGAGATTTCTGTGTGGTGGGTAAAAGGAGCATGAAAATAGGCGTCTTTTAGGTCTATCAATGTGAACCAGTCTCTCTGGCGCACCATGCGGAGGAGAGACGGATTTGATAACATCCTGAATTTGAACACCTTTAGATACTGATTGAGGGCTCTTAGGTCCAGTATCGGACGCAGCCCCCCCCCCTTCTTTTTGACCAGGAAATAGCACGAGTAGAGCCCGCTGTTCGCTTGGTCTCTGGGTATTTCTTGTACAGTTCTTTTTCCCAACAGGGAGAATTGTCTTCCTGTAGAAAGTCGCCCGCCAGTCCCCTGCTTAAGAGAAAATAGCTTTCACTAGCATGGGGAGGTCTCGAGGCGAACTGTAGTATATATCCCCTGGATATAGAGTGCAGCTGTATAGTGGTTGAACAGAGTCGACCGTGAGCCGTTCCCTTGGGGACAGGGCGTAATCGTCCTCTCCCCATGGCGAGCATTCGCCCCGCTACCATGAAGTGTCCGTGAGACCTCTGTGGTAGCGAGCTCGTGTCCCTTATGTTCTGGTTTTGTCCTGTTTCATTTCTTTTTGCCGTGCCCCTGAAAATCAGGCTGTAACGGTTTGAAATTTTATTGGAGAAACAGGTAGAGAGGGTTCAATTTCTAATAACCACTCCGATGTCTTGCCAAAGGAGACATCTTGGTCATAGTATCAGCGAACCGGGGTTACATGGGTTACATTCACACAACATTATCCACATAATGTATAGTGTGTAAAGTCATTCTCCCTTCCATCGGGTGGTGGAGCGTGTTCACCCCGCCCCGCCCTGTCACCAGAACTCTAGGACCACCAGAGAGAGAGGGGGAGGCGGTGTCCACCGTCTCCTCCTGACATAGTCCCAGCCATGTCCCTCTCCTTTCTTTATTTCGCTCTTGTAGAGTAGCTGCCCGAGGCCTGCCTCTGGCTGGCTAGGGTGCCCCCCCTGGCCTGTAGGTTAGAAGCAGGAGCGCCTGCCGTTTAGGCGACGCGTGCTTCGCAATGGAGTTGGGCTCTCGTGTCAGAGCCGTGGCTTCTGACGTGAGGTGTGTGGCAACCCCTTCTTCCACGGGTAGCGGGAAGAGTAGGGCTCAGCCCAGGACACGTCAACTGTTGTCCCAGTGCTGGTTGCCAACGGGAGTAGGCATTAAACCGTTCTCCCATACTGGCTGCGGCTGTGGCCATAGGCTACGCCGCTGGTAACTCGAGGTCGAGTATGAGTCGTGGGGAGAGGCTCGTTTTACTGGCCAACCGCCTGCTCAATGACCTGGTTATAGGGGACATATTCTGTACCCTGGAGTAGTTGGGCCTCGTCCGTGTCCTCTTCCTAACTTGGTGTAGAAGGGACGCCTCGCGGGGTTTGGGGGGGTTCGTCCCCCTCCGCCCCGGTGGATGTGGACTCCTCTATGGCCGGGTCAAACATTTGGAAATGTATGGCCCGTTTTCTGACGAACCTAGGTTCAGTCAGTCCGCATGCTATGCGGAACGGACCTTCCTCACACGGCCCTCGGGCTGCGTGGGTCGGTCCCAGGCAAATAACACATGAGTTGTGTCCGTCGTGACACGACATTCTATTCCCGCAGACCCCGCACTCTTTCGAGGGACAGGGGTCCCTTTGTTGCTGGGCTGCAGCGGTCATTGTTCACAACACGCGTGGAGCCTGTTTGTGGCAAGGTCTGTAAAACAGGGGAGTCGTGTATGGGAGAAAAACTTGCTAAGCTTTTATTGTCCCAGAGAAACAACACGATGTCGGTGTTAGCGTGTAGCTAACTGTAGCCTGCCCAGCTGGTAGTTTATGATGCTAGCTGGTGGCTTGCAGAGCTGTCCCAAAGAAAAACACTAAGAGCGGAAGACGCTGGTGTGTTTGCTCGGTTTTAGCTCGTGGCTAAGAGGCCACCTTAGAGAGAAAAACACGATGTGGAGCAGTGATGCTGTCGTGTTTTACTCGGTGATAGCATGCAGTGTGCAAAACGTGTTGCTAGTGGGAGCTCTAAGCTTACCGATGGCAACGTGCTAAGCAAGCTGGTAGCATATTATGCTAGTTGGTGGCGTGCAGGGCTGTCTCTGAAAGAACACAGTAGGAGCGGACGACGCTGGTGTGTTTGCCCGGTGTTTAGCTCATGGCTAAAAAACCACCTCGGAGAGAAAACACGATGTGAAGCAGGTTATGCTGTCGTGTTTACTCTGTGTCAGCACGCAGTGTGTAACGTGTTGCTAGTGGGAGCTTGTTAAGCTCACCGATGGCAACGCACTAAGCTAGCTGGTAGCGTATTATGCTAGTTGGTGGCGTGCAGGGCTGTCCCAGAGAAAAAACACACTAAGAGTGTAAACACTGGTGTGTTTGTTCAGTATTTTAGCTCTTGGCTAAGAATCACCTCGGAGAAAACCACGATGTAAAGCAGAGATGCTGCCGTGTTTGCTGTAGCCTGCCAAACGTGTTGTTAGTGGGAGTTTATTAAACTCACCGGTGACAACATGCTAAAAACTAGCTGGTATCCTATGATGCTAGTTGGTGGCGTGCAGCGCTGACCCGGAGAAAGCACACTAAGAGCGGACGACGCTGGTGTGTTTACTCGGTGTTAGCTCGTGGGTAAGAAGTCACCCTGGAGAAAAACACGATCTTAAGATGTCGTGTTTACTCTGTGTTAGCATGATAGCCTGCAAGCAGTGTCGCTAGTGGGAGCTTGTTAAGCTCCCGGTGACGACGCGCTACGCTAGCTGGTAGTATATGATGCTAGTCGGTGGCGTCTCGCACTCTTTCTGCGGGACCGGGGCTCTGTTGGACCCGGTCCGGCTCTTCGGAGCTGCGGAGGCCATGTTCACGTTAAGCGTTTTAAGCTTGAAGAACGGAACAGGGAGGAGGGAAAGACAAAACACGGGGGCCGAGCAGACTATGCTGGCGTGTTTGTTTTTCTCCTAGCTAGCTCGGGGCTAACTGTGGCTAGCAGCCCGTGGGGCTGAGGAGAGCTTATTAGGCTCATCCCCTGGCTCACGGCTACTAGACTGAGAAGTAGCAGACTATACTACACGTTAGCAATTTAAGCTAGAAAAACTAGGGAACATGTTAAGTTCCTCTAGGAAGAACCGTGCGATATTGTCACAGGTTTTGTAAAGAAAGTCAACACCTACCGTCAGCAGCGTCTCGCGGTCCAAGATATTATCCTGTCCTGATGAGACTTTCGCCGTGCCGACTCCATAAGGTGGACTGAGAAGGTGCTTCCTCGATCGAACGAGAAGAAAAACTGAATTACGGAAAATGACTCTCCCCTGACTTATATAGGATGGAGGGCGGGCCCTCCAGTCAGAGGGAGGTCAGAATCCAGCCAAAGGTTTGTCTGGAGTTTATAAGGTAATGCTTCTGTGATCACGCCAGAGGGCGCTCTCCCATAGGCGAGACATCGAGTGAATATTTGAAATAAAACAGGCCAATGTGAAAAGGGTGGCATTTCTTCCTCGGCCTAGTGGGAATGTGCGTGCATTCATGATTTCAGGCATTTTGTTGCAACAATGTGTATATATAGGACAGATCCGTCTTGATCACATGACTATAGAGATACTGTGTACTGATTTGTTTGATGTTTCGAGAAAATCTGTACGAGTAATATAAAAAAAATGGTTTTGCACAAATCGGCTTCCTGGTGGCGCTATAACAGGCACATGTGAAAGATTTGGGGCAGAGGTTCTGAATTGGCATCCAGGGAGTGAGCGTGCACAGTTTCACAGCGACCGGGCCAACGGTGCCGGAGATTAGCTGCTCGCAGACAGATGGACGGACACACGGACGGACACATGGACGGATGGACAGGGGGTAAAACATACTCTCACCATGCCTTTCGGCCTGGCGGAGACAATAAGCATTAGTGAGGACCAGTTATATGAAGATAGGTTGAAAATGGGTTGGGCTCAGAAACTCTGCCATATATGCAAATGTTGTGACCCAGACATTGTCACTGAAATTTGACTTTGTACTGGCACTGGCAGGTGTGGACAATGGGTGATTGCACTGCTGGCAGTGGTGGACAAAGTACACAACCCCATTACTTGAGTCAAAGTATACTGTAGATACCTACTCCTGATCAAATATTACCCCACTACAAGGGAAATGTGCAGATATTTTTGTTATGTAACTTTATTCTAAAAATAAATTGCAAAAGTAAATTTTCTTATATTTACTTTTGCAATATTAACGCATTGCTGTATTGTTTCACAATACATTTACAGAACCCCATAACTCTCTGAAACCACTTAATGAATGCACAAAGAGCTGGGGAATTCTCAGCCTAGTCAAACTATTCAAACTTGTCCTTATTTAACTTTAGTAGCTGCATTCATTCTTACCCCTTTTTTCCTCCCCAATTTAGTCATTATACCAATTGTCACTGCAGTTGTACCCTACTGGCTCACCTATCAGTGAGGAGCCCCCACCAGGAGGACGTACTGTTGTATCGTACTGGCTCACCTGTCAGTGAGGAGACCCTACCGGGGGGACGTACGGTTGTATCGTACTGGCTCACCTGTCAGTGAGGAGACCCTACCGGGAGAGCGCACTGCTCCTCTGTCTTACTCCTCCCGTTTAACATTACCCGCTGACAGGCGCTGCCCCAGCCTCCGTAGGAGTATATACAGTGACAAAGATCACCCTCCCTGTCCAGCTTCCCTCCCCCGAACATGGTTTTGTATAGATGTTCAGCCAAAGCGACTGCACCACGGTGGAATGGATTCGAACCCCCTGACTGGTGGTGGACAGGCACTTTTCCCCCGTGCCACTTGAGTGCCATCATTTTCCCTTTCTTGAGCTACATGTACATGTACTAAAATGCAGGCAGCACTATGTTTAACTTGAGCAACAGGATGATCATAGTTTGGTAGATGTAACAATGCCCAAACGTGCGTCACACCTCCATCACCATTACCACCGACTGCAAGGTTAGTCATTAAGTTGGGAGATTTCAATGCACCCACTGTTGAAATCGGGTACTGTGAGTGTGGTCTCCTCCAGTGAAAAGTATAGAGGTATGTTTTTCCGACATTTTAAAAGCATTTGCAAAACAGAGTTAGAAAGTGCTCCTTCTACGCCTTCCCACTCAGTTTTTCTACATCTCAACAAAAGCAAAGGACAGACCACTCTCTTGTCACCGTGCCTACTGCCTAGGGTGCCTGAATGGCCAGAAACACCACTATAGATGTGCATAACTCCAACATGCATGACAATACTGGTGAAGTAGAGCAGTGTGTTCTTTTCCTGCACCACAGACAATAGAGAAGATGCGATTGAAAAGCACTCTTCTTGACAATATTGACAGCTTTCATGAGTGAGAGTCCATAACATCTGACAATTCAACACTAATTCAGCACTTCTGGAGCCACAGCCTTTACAAGTGCTATTAGTTCACTTTTGTGTTGTGTAAATTCCATTTTTGTCTTGTTTGTACAGTAACCAGAGCAAGCGTACATCTAAGATAAAAAATGTTATGTTATTAAACAATCTGAAAACTGGCTGTTATTGAAGTTATTTGACCTTTGTCAGATCCACCCACACCGCCATTCAAACCATAAATCATATTGTGAAAAGAAATGTCGCTCCCATTCAGTTTGAAACAGCATTAAAATTCAGTAGACATTTTGCTGACAGACGTCTTTGTCAATCCAGAGAACAAAATCCATCACAGTCAATGGTGTTGCTTTTATATTACAGAAATTGTTTTCTAACGTAGTCATTTAAAACTGCCAGCTTTTATGTATCCAAGTAGCATTTGAGTCAAACTGCACAGTGTAGAAAATGCCGTTTATGTTGCCTGTCATAAAACTTTTATTTTACTCATGTTGTTCAGAGAGTAACCTAATGGACCTTTCTATCATTTCTGTTACCTGGAGGTCCGTCCTGATACAGACCCAAAATATGATGCCACAAGGGGTGATATTTACCGCCTGGACCCCTCTCCAGGGAATCACTTTGTGTCCTCTGTTGTTCAACTTGTTATGCTATAATGACAGCATAACTTACAGTACCTTTTGGTAGACAGAGACACGTTGATCCAAAGTGCCTCATTGTACCATGCTTATATTTCTAGAGTGACCCCAGGTAGGATTGAACCCTAGCCTCTCCTGTATTAGTGACATGCTCTACCTACTGAAGACCTTCAAAAATCTGCAAAGCCATCTAATGTTGAAACGCCTGTGGCTAATGTAGAATAGAAGTGTTATAACCCAAAAAGTAATATTCAAGTGTATGTCAAGAATGAGTCAAAGTACAGCATTTAAAGCTCATTAACTGGTGAAAATTGCTCTGTTGCTATTATTATTAACCCTTTGGCTGTCACCATGTCAGCACTCAGTCAGCACGTGTGTTTATTTATGTTCTTTGTAAATGTCTGTTGTCAACTTAAAGCGGCACAATGTAACTTTTTTTTTAAATTAATACATTTTAATGTTGTCCAATCTGTATGATAGACCATGTTAATACAATATAACTTATACAATTGGGGTGGTTGTATTTGGTCTTCCTGCTCTTCTACTGAGACATTTAGATCCTGTGTCTAGGTGAGACATGACCTTTGACACGATCCTGTTTCTGGTTTGACACACATTTTGACCTGTAGGTCAAGATACAATTTACAAATAGAGTCCAGAGGTAAGCACGCACATCCCAAAACTATTTATCGGGTGCTGGACAACAATACGTACATCAAGGAAAAGAGGGGAAGTCCGCACACCGTTAGCTCCCAGTAGAATTTTTGTAATAAATAGTTAGGCAACATTTCGACCACTACCAGGTCTTCATCAGATTCAATTTATCCGCTGATCAAGCAGGCAGGCTCTATTAGCTCAATGGTAAACATTTCAGCACTTGCGCAGGAGATACGGGTTCAAATCTGGGGTAGAACAGGAAGGTTACATAGTGCAGCTTTAAATATACTGTATGTACTTATTTAGCAGAAATTATGCTCATGTTTAGATGGATGGACAGATGGATGGCAGGTTGGAGGAATGGATGGCATGCTAGATGATGGAACATGCTATAATTAATGCCATTCAACAGGAATGGTGAATCAAGTTACGGAATTGAAGGAACCCGAAACACTTCACATAAGGGGAAACAATCATATATGCATGAAACATACTGCAAATAAATTAAACACCCCTGCATTGCATCATATTCAGAGTTATTAAAGTTTTATATTATTCATTTTTCGTTTTTATTTTGTTTAAAAAAGAAATGTGTTCAATTCAGTTTAGTTTCAGTTAGTGTCCATTTGTTTGAGTTTACTTTTTATTGTTTAAAAATGTTTAGCTTTAGTTTAGTTTTTAGTTAGTTCCAGGATTAGTTGTAGTTTTTTTATTAGTATTATAATATGGGGTATTTGTCAGGGGCAAGATTTAAGAAGCTATTACAATACACAGTAATGTAGACATCCAAGTCTCAACAAACATGCATGAATGCCTCATCATGGTTGATGTGTTGATAAGTAGGACCAAATTGGCTAAGCTTAAAACTAGAAATTTTCTGTGAATTTGTATTTTAGTTTAGTTTGTTTTGTAAGTACCAATATAGTTTTAGTAAGTCTGGTCTCTGCCTATGAGTGTGTGTGCATGCGTGCATGACAGAGAGGGAGATAATCATGTCTACCATGATTATGAATTAAGTCGCACTTAGGTGTTTATTATGTTCATGTATCAGCCTTTTATACATGTCCATTTTGTGTGTTGATATTATTTTCCATAGCTGTCAGTGTGCACACAGACATTGAGAGGGGGTGGGGCTTTTGATTGCTTTTTAAGGCTCAGTAAACAACAAAATAGCAGAAAAGGTCATTGAAGCGCCCTGTTTCCAGCAATCCCAAACTACAGTAACTATCATTGCAAACTGTAGTAACAGATTTACTGGTAGTAATGGTTTCACTTACATTAGATCACGTTTCCAGTGGTTGAATGTATTGTAAGTGAGGGCTACAATTTGTTTATGGACCATACCGGTTTTCTGGCATGTTTAACCCACTGACTATCACTCATAATACACTTGTCATTACGTCCTATCATTTTCAAAAGCACACTGTGGTTTGTTTGATTTTCAAGTAAGCCAGTGGATTGGAACCTAGCTTGATAATCCAGCGGGGCTAAATATAATTGTGCTGTTATTTTTTTGGTCAAAGCTATGATATGTTTGTGTTTTAATGTATACCAAACCATGGATTTATTTGAAAAGTCTAGCCAAAAATAGAAACCAAATTTAATTACACAACGGTATGTTTGGCCAACATTGTAAGAACATATTGTCAGAAAATATTGTCAGCTGTCAGCTGAGCACAAAAAGACTGAGTTACCCATGCAGACACAACACTGTCTTAATTAAGGTGCAATTAAGGTACAGTAAGTAAGTTCATTAACATTTTGATAGCTTTAGACATAATATAAACAAACATTATGTCTCTAAATAAAGCAATTAACAGGATAATGGTCTATGTTTATGTATGATATACTGTATGGCCGAAGCTGTGAATACAAATGGCATGTATTGACGCAGGTATGGTCCTTTAATACAGCAATTTGAAGAAAATAACCACATTTCAGAATGTGGTATGCTATTGAGCTGGCCTACAGTATATAAATAAACAGAAGTGAAGGCTATTGATTCTGGGATCAACCTGTAATATTGGGTATCAATGTAAAGCTCACTGCAACCCACTGTATCTGTGTTGGATCAATAACAAAAAGCAATTTAAATTGTGTGGCATTAAACTATGTTAATGTGGAAAGCTTTCCCTCATGCCTGTTTGTGCTCCTGATACCAGTCATATCACAGCAAGTAGGTATGCGTTACGGTCTGTTTTGTTTTAGATCTTTTTTTTTTTTTTTTTTACATTAGGGACCATGTTGGAAACGAGTAGGCTATTCTCATGTTTACATGTTATCCCTTGGATTGTTGTCTTCTTATGGGGGCAACCATAGCTGAATGAGTAGAGAGGCTGTCTGGGAAACAGAAGGTCCCACCCTATGTGAGCAAGTATCCCTGAGCAAGACACACTAAGTGCCACTCCCATGCCCCCGAGTGTTCTGAGCAGCCATCAGCTGGGTGAAGCTGAAACTAAATTTCCCCCACAGGATTACAAAGGTCTCCCTTTCGTCTTTCCCTTTGCCATAAAATAAAAACAATTAATCAGAAATTACTTATTTTTGCCACGTATGGGGCATACAATGAATTTACTCTGGCGAGTGATGCATTAACGATCACCACAGGACTATTGACAAAACATATATCCATTTGAAAATAAAACGTGTTGTGTCACCTCTGTTGCTCAGTGCTGTTGAGTTGATTACATAACATGACGTGATCCACCAGCATTGCTATGAATCTTGTCACTACTTCCGTAATTAGCTGTTTTCAGAGCTGATTTGGATCATAGGTAAGGAGGAAGGCCTTTGGATTGACCGTGCAACATACAAAGCAAGACTAATGTTTCGATGTATACTACAGGTTCATCAGAGTCCATGTTTCAGATGTATACATTGAAATGTTAGTCTTACTTTGTATTTTTTCAATGAAAAGGTATTTTAAAAAGTCCAAGCTGCTCCAGTGCCTTTTTCCTTACCTTGCTGTGCTCCTGTGATGCACCGGACCTGCCTATACCTGGCGCAATGGAACCCCCTTTTTTCCTGATCTGGAACATGTCCCAGTTGACACACGTCTGGAAGTGTATCCTCTGATTTGACAGTCCAGAACTTGATCTCTCTCACATTACTACCAATCCCCTTACCGTCCTTTGTTGATATTGTCATTTTGTTGATATCAGGAAAATGGCAGCATGATCTGACTTGCCGAAAGGTGGTAGAGGGGTAGCGTTATGACCTTCATTGAACAGAGTGTAGTGTTTTATCTTTCCTGGTGGGATACTTGATGTGTGAAATATTAGGCAGAAGCTCTCAGGTATGAATTGTTATAGTCCAATGAGGGCAGCATTTGAGTGCTTGGTCTGCACTTATCACATTGTTTAACACTGTCAGAGCCCTATCAGTATCCGCATGTGGTGGAATGTGCAGCCTTAGAGATTACTCAAGAAAACTCTCCAGGAGGTTAGAATGGACGACACATGATCGTCAGATGTTCCAGCTCATAAAACACACAACCCCACCATTATTTTTTTTAGACTCATCTGTTCTGTCCATGCGGAAAACAGAGGAGAGCTCAGCTGAAGCTATTGCTTTGTCCAGTACCAGGGGCGTCAGCAAAGGATGTTACAGTCCCTTATGTCTTGTAGGAATTTAACCCTGCATGGCATCCATGTCATTTTCCATAGCTTGGATGTATCAAGCAAGATATCGGGCAAAGGTGGTCAGAGCTAGGTCACACCATTTTGGTATAATACTAAGCTAATACTATAACTACAATGGTGTTTAACGATAACAACACATTTTACATGCCAGAACTAAATTTGGCATATTGCAGAATTTTTCAAAAGGCAGATTGATTGATTGATTTTTTAAGGTGTAAAGTACCTGCCCAACACCGCAGAGTCTAAAGGTCATTTCAGATGGGGAGCTCAGATCAGCGGGTATCGCGCCGCAATCATCCTCCTGTGCGTAGCAGAGAAAAAAGCTAACCACAGTCCAACACTTGCCGCCCACGGGCGTGTGCACAAACGAGCACGAGCGTGAGAATTTCATGGGACCGCGCCCGTCTGCCTCTCCGCCCATCAACTTCTTCGTGCGTCCCAGATAATCGCCCGCCTCTCATTGAAAATTAATTACATAGGCTCGTAAACTGCTCTCCGTCTGAAACAACCTTAAGGGTTCGAATCCACTGCGGTACATCCGGCTTTGTCGAGCCTCTATCTATCTATACAATTGGGAAACTGGCTGAAAGGGAGGGGAAAGGTAGGGGAAAGGTAGGGGAAACTGGCTGAAAGGGAGGGGAAACTGGCTGAAAGGGAAAAAAAACTGCGCACTGCGCATGCCTATGTGTGGAGTGAAACCCAACACCACACGCAGCTGCTTTTGTCATGTCCCCACACAACACCGTAGGCATCTGGGTTGCCACGTTTGGGGTGACAAGCACACAGGTCAGTGTTGCCAGATGTGCGCCAGAAACAAGCAACCACCTTCATGAAAAAAAAATAACAGCCGATGGGGTCCGCGATGTTTCACGGGGGTCTGCGATGTTTCGCGGGGGTCCGCGGACCCCCTAGAAGTAAAATTATTTAAAAAATAATAAAAACTTTTTTGGGGGAAATATCTTCATGAAAAAAAAAAACTGCCGATGGGGTCCGCGATGTTTCACGGGGGTCCGCGATGTTTCACGGGGGTCCGCGATGTCTCGCGGGGGTCCCAAGACTCCCAGGGGGTCCGCCGACCCCCTGGGAGTAAAATTATTTTAAAAAATTTAAACACTTTTTTGGGGGACATTTCTTCATGAAAAACAAAAAACAGCCGATGGGGTCCGCGATGTGTCACGGGGGTCCGCGATGTTTCGTGGGGGTCCCCAAGACTCCCAGGGGTCGCGACCCCCTGGGAGTAAGATTATTTTATAAAATATAAAAACTTTTTTGGGGGAAATTTTTATCCCACGATTTTTGAACCCCAAAATAAGCGAGCCCTCGCTTATTTTTGCGCGGACGTAATTTGTTTGGCATTGTGGTGAATGTTGTGTGTGCTGCTGATGTTTGTTGTGTGCAGCTTAATGTCAGAGTGTTTGTGTTGGAGCGCCTCAGTGCGGCTGCAGAGTTCATGTGCAACATCTTGCATGTGTGGCTGTGGCTTTACAGTTTTCCTTCGCCGTGTCTGTAGGTCACGGCCTGGAGACCCCAGGGTCTCCAGGGACCCCTAAGGGGGGGGGGGCCGAACCCTCTGGGTATTTTTTTTGTTTTTTTAATCCCATGATTTTGTACCCCCAAACGAAATTTTCTTTGGGGGGGTTAGGGGGGGTACTAGAATTCTGCCCGCGTAGCGGGCAGAACTTCTAGTACAAATACAATTGGCCTTTGTTCGGGGGAGGGAAGCCTGGCAGTGATATTTGTCACTGCATGTGATCCTGCAGGCTGGGGCGGCACCTGTCAGCGGGATGTGTTGGACGGGAGGAGTAGGATGGAGGTGCTGTGTCCTCCTGGTGGCGGCTCCTCACTGGCAGGAGGGTGGTGAGCAGTTCAGTCATCTGTGAGAGACTCGGAAAGGCACTGTGCCTTTGCTAGAGAGGAGCTAGTTGAGGTGGTTCAGGCATCTAGTAAGGATACCTCTTGGGCAGGATTTCCATAAGGTGCGTCTCAGGTCCTTAAATTAAATCCTAATTTCCTACACTTGAAACCTTGCATCCTTTCCTTGCATATTAGTCCCTCCCACTGAGGAAGCATGTAGGAAATGAGAAGAGGAGAGAGGAAAGGAGGATATTTTGTTTAGAGAAGTGGGACGTAAATTCCTCTGAATGTGTCGTGCGACATCCATTTTTGTTGACAACAACACAGGTGACACGCCCCCTCCCTTGTAGGGGCGTTATACTGTCAGCTGTAGGTGCGGGGTCATCACGCTAGTAGCATGGTAGTAGCATGCACTTGTGTTTCCTACCTCCTACCTCCTCAGTGATGTCCTTCGAGCAGGCATAAGAGAGCAGGCGAGCTCCAGGTGGGGGAGGCCTGGGAACGCTTCAGGATCACACAGTAATAGCTGATTTAATACAGTATTTAGTTAGTATGGTATATTTGATAGTCAGATTCTACTGACTCTGGATAGACAACCATCAGATGGTTGGATGGTGGAAGCATAGCATTGCCAAGAAATTCTGTTTATTTGTTGGTACATAGGAACTGGCATTTGGAGAAAGGTTGTTAAAGGTGGACATAAGCAGTGTGTCCCATATAAGATGTCAAAAACACTGACATCTTACAATAATGACAGGACAGGCGCTGTGTGAAAACATCTGCTGGTCGTTCGAGTTCAGTTTTACATCCTGTGTGAAATTTTAATGTGCCCCATTTTACCCCCAAAGCATGTTTTTACTATGGGGGGGGTATTACTTTTAGTATCTATCGCCATCTTCACAGATGCAGGTACATTGTACACTGACTTGGATGCATATCTGGTGTATTATGCTTCATTCTAGTGATTTACAGTAGGACGCCTTCAGTGCATGCAAATGTCCGGTTTCTCATAAACACTTTCTTATGCCAAATAGCATCTAATGCCCCCCTGTGATGCAGCCACTCAGCCCACTCACATACATGGTGTGTGTGTGTGTGTGTGTGTGTGTGTGTGTGTGTGTGTGTGTGTGGGTGTGGGTGTGGGTGTGTGTGTGTGTGTGTGGATAAACAAACCTGGTGCCACTCAAAACAGTGCCATTACTGTAAATGTGCTGCCTTATTTTAAAGTGCAGCAAAAAAATAAAAATGATTTAACAGTATAATCAGGGTATACAAATAACTGAAGCAGAAAACAATAAATATAAATCAGGGATTCGCAATAAATATAAATCAGAGGTACACAGCCTTTCAGCTAGCTTCTCCTGCAGCTCACTCTCCCAGTCACCAATAAATAGAGTGCACACGGCACGTGCTTCTCTTTATGCAGCCGACATGCGAGAGGTGTGTGTGTGTGTGTGTGTGTGTGTGTGTGTGTGTGTGTGTGTGTGTGTGTGTGTGTGTGTGTGTGTGTGTGTGTGTGTGTGTGTGTGTGTGTGTGTGTGTGTGTGTGTGTGTGTGTGTGTGTGAGTGAGACGGAGAGAGAGAGTAAGTTGGCATATCCCCGATGAACAGAGTAACTGATAATACAAGTAAGACGTGCAAACGCGGGAAGCGAACGCAGCCCTATTTTTTTTTATTTTTTTTATTATTGTTATGTTGTGTATTTACGGACTTGTAATCCGCGTTATTTCACCGTGATGGGGAGAGCGTAGAGAGAAAGTCACGTGACTGCCTCCGCCTCGTATTGAAGTTAATGGGGGGGGGGATATGGTTCTCCTATGCACGGAGTTTCGGAGTTCCTAGTCATCTATGCACGGAATTGGCGTTTGGCAATCCGTGCTATTTCACCGTGTTTGGGGGCGATCGGGTTGGTTTCATAGTAAGCTCCACTCTGAGATCTGTCAGCAGCCAATGAGAGCGCGAGTCACATGGGGGCGCGGCTGCACACAGGCAGTGCACACAGAGCCACACACAGAGCCACACACAGAGCCACAGCCCGAGCACGGTTTCATAGTAAGCTCCACTTTGCGTTCGCAAAAAATGTGTATGACAATGTTATATAACATTGAACATAAAATAAACTAGAATGCTTAAAATGGCCTGTGTTGTGCGTATCTTGTCCATCTAAGACTGTGCTAACATGGTAGAGGCTAATTAACAGAGTTAATCCACCTTGCAGTTTGAAGAAGGAGCAGAAGGAGGTGAAGCTCCTTTCATGCTTAAAAAACTGGATTCAAATTAGCTAAACTATCACAGAGTTATTATGTGAGCTATCTTTAAGCAGAGAGAACGACAGAACCCTTAACATACCGAAAGAATGTGAAAAACATTCAACAAAAAGATACTTGTACATTCTCGTGCGCGAACATACTGTCAAGCATCCCATTCCCTTTTGAGGTAGACGCAGAGGTAAGGGATGGCTGTGGTGTCGTGGAAATTTTCAGCTGGAGCTGATATGTCAGAGCTTTTGCTCGCATTTCTGTGTGTGGGGAAACTAAATATCTGTGTCTGAGGCCTGTCACACAGTGTCGCATCACAGGATGATCAAAACCTCCTTTGGCAAGCTCTTGCATTGTGTGAGAGAGGAGCTTCTTTCCAGAAAAGCAGGACGGGAAAGCAGAGGGAGGTGGAGTGGAGGCAGAAGAAGCGAGCGTTGGAAGGAGAGGTGGGTGGGTAGGGGTGGTGGAGGTGTTGATGCCACACTGTCATTATTCTCACTTCATAGCCATGGCTGTGAAGGCTTTTTGAGGCACCATTAAGGACGATTTGAACGTTGGAGCACAGTCTCTGAATTTTGCAGTAATTTACAGTGCCAGTAAAGAGGGGTTTCCTCTTAACTCTAAAACATTATCCATCATCCTGTACAATTCTTGCCTTTTATCACATACCCAACCATTTGCCCTGGGTGAAGGAAGTGTGAAAGGATCAAGAGGGTGGGAAAATATCATGCTGATTGGTCAGCTGTCATAATTATTATCCTTATTAGGTAGCACTTTATCATAATATTATTATTATTTTAGAACTTGGTAACAAACTTCAATTGTCAATGGACAAAACTCAGCCAACAAACATGGTTGCTGCGGATGGTTTGGTAGAATAGAACATAGAAAACCGTGATCTTGATGGTTCACAGAATGGCTACATACCAACAGTGGTGAGGCACGGCAGCCTCACACCTTTGGCTACATACCAACAGTGGTGAGGCACGGCAGCCTCACACCTTTGTTCTGAGACACATTATTGGGGAATCCCATTGGAATTATAACATTTTGTCCACCTGGGGAGTTTCTCTGTTAATTGTAATGTGTTGATCAAATGCCATTTTGTCAATGTCTTTAGAATAAATAAGGCTATAGCGATCTAATATCGAACAGGCAGCATTAAGATAAGATATGTGGGTTTGTATGTGGGGAGGAGGGAGGGATGTGGGGGGGTTGTATGTATGTATACTTTGTGAAAAATTAAAATGAAAAATAAAATATAAAAAAAAAAAAAAAGATAAGATAAGTCTTTATTGATCCCCGGAAGGAGAGGTACAGGTCAGAAAATAATAAACCCACATGGTTAGTTGCATTTGATAGCCTGCTTATGAAAGATCCAAAAAGATAGCTTAATTATGTTGTTGTTTGCTATAGAAACTCTCCCTGCAATGCACGTCATGCTTGCGTTGCGTTATGACGACGCATGAATCTTGCGTAGCTTGAACCGTCCGCATTTACGTACTTGCCTGGAGTACAATTCAGCCTTAACAGTCAAGAAACAAACTAAGAAGATAAATACAAATAGGGTACAATCATTCTTGCACTAGATTCTCTTCAGATACACTGGGTCTGTATATGAATGTATGTGAACAGTATACGTGCCTACTCTCAGATACTATAAGCTCGGGCAATAACAAATGCAATTGATAATCAATTATCTGTCAAAAGGTGGACATCGTCAGCAGGTTTAGAGAACAGAAATTGCATAATCTACATTATTTCAGTTCATGATTGATAATCTTTTATCAGGACAATGCTCCTGTTTCCTTGTCCATTTACTGTACACATTTAAATGACTGATGGGGTGTGTGTGTGTGTGTGTGTGTGTGTGTGTGTGTGTGTGTGTGTGTGTGTGTGTGTGTGTGTGTGTGTGTGTGTGTGTGTGTGTGTGTGTGTGTGTGTGTGTGTGTGTGTGTGTGTGTGTGTGTGTGTGTGTGTGTGTGTGTGTTTGTGAGATGATCTCTCTGTGTGTTGTTCTAAGCATGTCGTCTATGTACCTCTGTCCATGTATGTTTCTGTCAGTAATCGCTTGTGTATGTGCATGAAGGAAGAGATATTGTATTTCTTTCCGTCAGTCATCGTGGGCAATAACATCAGCCTATGTTGTGATCCAATCTGTCAGTCCAGATGCATTCCTCAACATAGATAGACACGGTAAGCTAAAGCTAAGTAAAAGGAAAAAAAGGAAAGGAAAGGAAAAAGAAAATAATTAAAAACTGTGGGAAAAGTCTGCATAACTCCCCCTTGTATATTTACATCTAAATAAGGATGTTTATTTAATTTAATGGACCATCACCAAATGTGAAGAAAGATAATTCGACATCTACCATGACAACTATTGCGTTATTTCATTGTGTCTACAGTCTATGTGCTGTTCAAATGTAACCTGTAATAACTTGTCATTCTAACATATGGGACAAGGAGATTCTGTTAGGATTGGTAGCCAGTTGGCTCTAATCCATCAGCCGATACCCACATTACTACCCAGGTGACCTGTGGCAGGTGAGTCATAATGATGCATGTATTCTCATTTCCCACGTTCAACTACACTCACTTTCCCATCAATGAACAATCTAGTATCTCATCACAGAGCAGGCCTAGACTTGACAGGCCAATCCAAGCATACGCCCACTCTCTTTATCTTCCAGTGTCCTCTTTATCACTTTGTCCTGCACAGCCTCTGCTTCGATTCCATTGAAGTCCCCCGTCTTCAATATAGCAATTTAAAAAAACAATCTTCAGTTTTTGGAGCTTATTTTTTCTGTTGTTTTTCTTATTTTTCTTGTAGCAAAATCCGGCCAACATGTCTTTCTGTTAACTTTTGGAGATACTTCAGACACTGCTTCCCTCCTTTCAAAGAGTAGCATCATTTCATACAATCTATTAACCATGACATAGTAGTACAGTATAATTAGGGCATGGCAAACTTTTGTATACTGTAGCTAATTTTAGACACAAATGCTTCATATTGCATAAGAAGGTGTTCGAAAAGAAATAAACATGGGACTGAAATACCACACCACCAGGGGGACTCAAACCCAGTTAATCTTTATTGTTGCTCCCTGTGATGATGCTATGCAATATGTCTATATTTGGATTAATGATTGGGCCTTTAACCAAAAGATGTTTGGGGGCTTTGTGGTGTCCCCAAACATGACGTTTACTGTATCACAGCTTGAATTTTTCAACATCCAGTATTGCTATTCTGGACCATGGAAACATCTATTCCAGTGTGAAACTGGTTATCCCAGAAATTCATGCTGGACTCTCACATTAGCATCACCCCATGCATCACCCCATGCATATAGCCAATCTAACACTCAAATCATTATATGTGCCATCTTTTCCATCACAATACTAAACAGGAGCCGTAACACTTAAATTGTCATTAATCAACTGAGCCTTTTGCTTTAAGAAAGTGTTAACATATATTTATTTCTTTTTTCAATATGTCTTGCTGTTATGTCCATTGAGTGGTGTCCATGGGCATTCTTTCCACCTTGTCATTTCATCCATATTAATAACCCATGGCGTTATAGTCCAATTAAAAAACACAGTAACGGGTCAATAACTTCAATTTTGGTTGTCATGTGCCATCATTTGTTATTCCAGCACCGTGAATAATCCTGGTAATGAAATGACCCATACAGTGCACCTGTTATGCCAATGGATTCAAATATAGAATTTTGTTTAATAACCAATGACAATACAAGCCAATGGACATACAGTGCTGTGTTATTTAGGCTACTTTTGTTGGGAAGAATGAATGAAGATTCATTTCCCATGTGATTAAACTGTTGAATTAGGGTATACAAATAATAGCCATTGAATAGAAACATTATTTTACCCCTGCCCACCCCCGTTGATTTGAATGACAAATAATCAACATGTTTTCCCCTTCAGAAAATTAATAACAGCACATGTATTAGATGGTTTTCTAAATTTCAAATATATAAATAAGAATGTTCATTTACAAAATGGCTGGTGGACAACATTTGCAATTGTAGCCTCGGGGTAGTAACACACAGTAATATGCTGTATCAAAACCTTATAATCGAAAAACAAGAATGATTTGGGGAGCAAAATGAAAAAGGGAGGGAATGAAAAGTACAATAGCTTAATGTTACACGAGGCACACTGCCTGCGGGGATATTTAAATACATCTATAAGCCTTACCTCTCCGCCCTGTGCAAAAGATAATCAACAGTGCTCTTTTATTCAACAGAAATATTTGAAGCATGAAGTCACCATTAAGTTATTTGTTATTCCTCAAGCATGGACTCATGGCTTCTGCATAGTAATATGTTACAGTATACTGTGTAGCAATGAGCTGATAGTATATGAATATACCATTCTGCACTAATTGGCTTTGCTCAAGCGTATACAAGCATCATTATTTATCTTCACAGCTTCACAGCCTTTGTAGTAGTCTTTAAGCATCATTTACCAGAAACCTGCGTTTTATTGAGTAACTATTGTGAAATATTTGACAATAGAGACCCAGACAGGTGTTAAGTGTATTTAATGCCAAGTCACCTACATACACATACACATAATTTGTCCTCTGCATTAAGCACTATATACTAGGTTTTATGACGCGTTGTGTGCTTGTAGATCTGCTGTTTTACAATTTTGCATTTCTTTCAAATTGTTTGGAATTTCTTTAGAGATTTTTTTGGAAAATGCTTGACATGTATTTCCTATGATGACATGCCCAAGTGGTTAACCCATCCAACCATAGGAGCAATAGGGATGGGATATGAACTCTACTTAAGGGGATGGTGGAAAATTGGGGTTAATTCTAGTTGAATAGGGAGACAGCTTTGTGTAGGAAATCGAACTGGAAAAATATATGAGTCATATAAAGACATTTGTGTTGATTTTCTCCCTTCAAGAATATAAAACTGAGGCCTGACATTGTTCAAATTTAATATAGATGTGAGTGCAAGTCTCAATGTCGTCTTCTCCCTCCAATATGCACCTGCCATCAAAACCAGCAGAATAAGGAGAGAAATGTGATTTCACGCTGTTCATACGAGTCTGTGACATCTAGTGAAAACACGACAGCAGTGAAGAAATGTTTTACGTGCATGAGGAGTAAAGGGTGCATACTTTTTGAGAGTCTATTCCACACCATTTATGCTTGTGGGTCAGACAGTGCATTTCACTGGTTCAAAGAGTTGACGCCATTGGGATGGCGTTAAAGGGCATATTTATGGTCCATGAATGTGTTCCATTGTAATGATAATATGGACGGCTGAGTGATTTTGATGATCCCTAAAGTAGGATTATATGGTTCTATTTGGCTCCATAACTTTGCTGAATCTACACTATTAGGAAGGTGAGGGGGGGGGGGGGGGGGGGTAAGGATTACTGACCTGCACATAAAAATCAATGCAGGAAAAACTGCCGGCCATATCAGCACTTAAAATGGGTACACTGAGGTAGCAAACTCCAGGCGTCTGCATTCTGCACAGGAAACGAACACCTTAAAGGGGACTTGATCAGTTCTTCAGACATGACCTTGTGCACCAAGTATCTAGCCTGTAGGCTTATAGTGATGTTGAGTTCTGTTTAATGAGTAGCTTATAGTGCTCAATATTTTAGAAATCAACAAAGCAGAAATTTCAGCAAGATAACTAAAATGAGATATATACATTTATTCAATGGGGTAGTCTCACTGATAGAGTCATTTCATTTGATCTCTTATCTTAATTATCATAATGTGTCTAGGGTCCTTAACCTGGTTAACAATGTCCTATTAATAATGCCATCTGGGCCTGTACTTTGTCATGGTAAAAGTACTCTGTACTCTCAGTCTCTCTGTCTGCCAACCAAGGTCAAATCCAAGCAGGCCTTTTCTGTGGCAATCTTGTTTTGGGAACACGGTATCTGGGTGTTCTCTTCTCTTCTACAGCTGTCTCCCTTAGTGTCACCAAATCTTCACTGACCAGTGACAGGTCAGAGATGTCAAACGTGTTTGACCCAGACATGGGGACGCTGTTGTCCAGAGATAAACTGTCACACCATCATTAACACAATCATAATCTACCATCATCTACCATCATCAGACGACGACGTAACCATCAGTCTCATCCAATCCGAGAAGTCCACCTTCGACCGGAACCTCATCGATGTCACATCCTATGATGTCATATGTTTATGTTACTGGACAATGTTAAAAGCTCGTGCTTGCTCTGTTACACTGCGGAGAGACGGACGGCCGATGTTGCGGACCTGTGATACTGTAAACCTTCTATTGTCTCTCTGATCTGAATACAATCAATTGTTTCATTATACCCAATGGCTGCCTGTCTGAGTTTGGTTTTTTCCTTATTGTCTCCGTGCTACAAGTATCTGTACTTTGTGTGGGTCATGAGGTGAAATTAAATTCCAACAATTGGTCCTTATCGAGCTGGATATGTTTGAAATATGGTGTACGGGGGGGGGAACTGAGCTATTATCAGACTCTCTTTCCCCGGCAGACCATATTTTAATACGTATCAAACGAACCAGCCTTGGGTGTAACGACTTATCACTTCTATTCAGATGAAGGTTAACTTTGAACAGTATCACAATTTATTTTGTTTTGGACCTGGACGCGATCGCTGGACCTTTGGACTGGACCCTCGACATGTCTCAAATTCCACATGGTCCAGCCATCGGGGTCGGGATCCCTGAACCAACATCAGATTTGATGAGTATATATTTTTATTTTTATTGTACCATGGTCCAGTGATTGGGACCTCTATGTAACTTCTCCCTGTGAACCTTGATCTGATGAGTATACCTTTTTCTTTATTGTCTTTACCGAACCATTTGTCTCATAATTATCAGCCTGTTTGTAAATTACTGTTTAACATAACTCCGCTAGGGAGTGAGTCAAGTAAAAATGTTTTATCACCTTATATTCCTGGGAGGACATTCCTGAATGTCTCATAAATTCTCTTATCTACCTGGGTCATTATATAGTTTGTCTTTGTCTCTGTATATGTTTATGAGACCACCGGAGATACCCCGACGTTTTTTTTACACAGATGTTTGACTATCAGCTGTTCCTTACAGTTATTTGTCTTTATTTATATATATATGCATGTCAAGGTCTAGAATAACCCACAATTCAACTTGGGTGTTCGAGCAATGCATGGCTATATATATAAATATATGGATTTATTTTTTTGTACCTCGAAATACCACTTTTTCACGCTTTGGTTTTCGGTGCGGGTGAATTTATCTAATATTAGTTTTACACTAGGTACGGGGGGTTTGTCGGTGTGCCTGCATGAATATATATTACCTTTGTTCTAGTTCCTTACAATTGTCATAATGTACTAATTTTCCTTCTATACTGATATTTGACCTAAGATTAACCCAGTCAGATATAGCCACCCTTTCACACTGCCTATTTGCTATATGTGGGTTAATGTTACACAACGGGTCTCATATCAACCCATAAGAGAGTATTTCAGTGTTGCTCTCCCCCTGGCTACATTTACCTGCTTGCTACAGGTAACACCATGTATGCAGATCTGTGTTTTCAATGTCAGTACCACCCTTACCATCCCTCTTAGTACGAAATATTACCAGCCAGCTGCATACCGAACATTACTAACATGTTCGACCCAGACGACAATTGCTAGGTTGTCACCCTTGATTCAGAAACTTTAGTACATTGTGTCAGTACATTTTTTTTGTTTTGTCTTATATGTTTGTTTTATTTTGACCACTGTAGTTAAATCATCCATCCATTTAATATATTGAGCTTTAACAATAACTTTTAAATCCCTCTTCCCTCTTCCCTACAGCCTCTCACTTCTCCCGTGTCTTATCTGTTTACATTCTCTTGTTCCGAGCTGGTATCATAACAAGGCTATGCCCACAGAAGAATACATTCACACACTATAACTATGAAGGCTTGTTTTAAAAGTTTAAAATATATATATATTTTAACTCTGTTCTAAATTCCTTGAACCATCAGTATAATTATTTTTGCATTAAAAAATAAGTTTTAATTTATTTAAAATATTTTGAATATAATTTAAAATAATAAGTAAACCAATCAGGTTAAAATCTTTTTCATTCCAAAATTAGTTTGTTGCTGGAAGATATCTATGTTCGGTATGTTTGTATGTCTGTGTGTATTAATGAACGATTTCTCTCTCTATCTCTCTCTCTCTCTATGGGTCAGCAAGCTGTCGTACGGTGTGTGTGTCCGGGCGAGCGAGGGAGCTAAGGAATGAAAGTTTCTCTGTTTATCTTTTTCTCCATTCTGCTATCTATGTATGAGTGATATGCAGGCATGCGTGAATGAATGCGTGTGTCTGTCTCGCTAGTTCTAACCATTTTAGTCAAAATTTTAGTCATTCTCCAGTCAGTTAGAACAAAGTCACTCTGGTCTCTTAAAACTCCATGTCCCATAATTCCTTCTGGTCTGAGACTCCATTTCCCATAATTCCTTCAGCAGGAAGTGTTAGTGGTATGTTAGACACGTTTCTATGGCAACGTAGTCACTATTGAAGTCCATTTAAAACATAGATCCGTTAAATTAACCCACAATAAGATTCAATTTGTTCCATATCAATATTGGGAAACATTAACTATAATATTAAGTTTATCATAAAGTCATTTTGATCTATTTTAAAAGTTTTGAAAGTATTTTATCATTTTAACTTAAGATTTTTTATGAGCTTGTAGATTTGCTAATTTTCAGATTTGCGATTTTTCTGTACTTATCTCATTTCAATATACTCTTCAGAACAAAGATGTTTATTCCTTATTTTTCATTGTTATATTTTAATTTTAAAAGTTTTAATTATAATTTTTTAATTTTAATTTTTTCATAATTTTTTCTCATCCCCTTTCTCATCAACAAATCATCTGACACACACTATATTATAGATATATGGGTGTCAAATAGAGGGGAGTTTGATGAATATTTGATTTAAATATTTGATTTAAATGTTTAATTGCTGTGTTTTGTGTTTCATTTTCATTTTGTGTTTCATTTTAGAACGAGAATGTAAACCACCCCATTAACAAATTCCTGGACAACTATAAGGTCACATTACCTGCTAATTGTACATACAATTGTACATACAGGGCTAAACTTTAAATTTATATCTGGTTCTAAACCTGTTTTAAACTGTTTCATACTACAGTCAACTGTCATGCCCAAACAGTAAATTTGATTTCCATTCTGTCTTACAGATTTCAACTTATGTCTTGGATAGACAGATGTTTGATGCCACATGCCTACATGCAATCAGGAAGTATTTCTTGAGTTTTAAGATGATATCACGTAAGTTTTTTCCCAAAATAAAGTGTAAAGTGATGTACAAATTTACATAGTACAGAAGTGTCCCGTTCCATTTTAAATACTTGTATCTTGATAAGAGCACAAGGACTGCAGCTCCACAAGGAGGAAGGTAACTTTTCTATTTCTGAACGTGTACAGAAACAATCAATGACCCGAGACGTAGGTCTCTTGTCAGATTTCAATATGAAAACTTACAGACTGGTGAGTTGTCCCTCCCTACAATCTCTCTGCTGCCATGGTCATTAAACTGTGCTAAAATTGTCTGTCTTAGTTAAACAAAACATGTTGAAAAGATTTGCTTGGGACGGTGACATTAGCTGAGATTTTTTTGAATTATAATAAAGTTATTTGCAAAGTTGCAAAGGGAAAACTTGTGGAAACGTGTGGAGTGTCTTGGGAATTCATGAACTATAGCCCTGTTTTGCTTCCTATTTGAATAAATAAATTATACAGTCCTTTTGAAGAAGTATAAATGTGTATGTTATCTAATAACTAACCATTTATTTTTGGCCTTAAGTCATTTAAATCTTTGCCTGTCTGTGATTTGATTTTGAATTATGTCACAAGGTAAGACCTGATCAGCTTGACCTTTGACCCTATCCAAATCATGATAAGATGTAGGCTTGATAGAGTCATTTCATTTGATCTCTTATCTTAATTATCATAATGTGTCTAGGGTCCTTAACCTGGTTAACAATGTCCTATTAATAATGCCATCTGGGCCTGTACTTTGTCATGGTAAAAGTACTCTGTACTCTCAGTCTCTCTGTCTGCCAACCAAGGTCAAATCCAAGCAGGCCTTTTCTGTGGCAATCTTGTTTTGGGAACACGGTATCTGGGTGTTCTCTTCTCTTCTACAGCTGTCTCCCTTAGTGTCACCAAATCTTCACTGACCAGTGACAGGTCAGAGATGTCAAACGTGTTTGACCCAGACATGGGGACGCTGTTGTCCAGAGATAAACTGTCACACCATCATTAACACAATCATAATCTACCATCATCTACCATCATCAGACGACGACGTAACCATCAGTCTCATCCAATCCGAGAAGTCCACCTTTGACCGGAACCTCATCGATGTCACATCCTATGATGTCATATGTTTATGTTACTGGACAATGTTAAAAGCTCGTGCTTGCTCTGTTACACTGCGGAGAGACGGACGGCCGATGTTGCGGACCTGTGATACTGTAAACCTTCTATTGTCTCTCTGATCTGAATACAATCAATTGTTTCATTATACCCAATGGCTGCCTGTCTGAGTTTGGTTTTTTCCTTATTGTCTCCGTGCTACAAGTATCTGTACTTTGTGTGGGTCATGAGGTGAAATTAAATTCCAACACTCACATTTTCCTCATCACTTTACCATAAAATCACAATTGAGCTGAAGACAATCCGTTATATAGTCCAATACCAAATTCCTATAGCTTCTACTAATATGGTTTTGGGTAGGGCAAATTAACTGCAACATTTACTTGGGCAATGGCACTTACTCATGCTCACACATTCCCACGCTAAGTAAGTGACACTGACAATAAACCAAATGACTCAGAGATGAGAGATTTTAGGTTTAATGATGGAAGGGTTAATCAATAAATCTCTTATGTATTTGTGTTCCCCATTGGTTTGCTTTTGGATGGGGTGTTTTGTAGTTCTAAGCCAAGCCCTCGAGGTCTAAGCCACTTCAGCGCAAATTATAGTAATTTGGTTCTAAACAAGTTTAGGCTATATCAGTTTTATCACTGCTGATAGATTCATCTAAATGGGCAAACTAAAGTAAACCGCTTTCCATTCCATGTGGGCAGATGTGCTAAAAGAACATGTGTTTTGGTATAAACAGTGATGGAAGGATTTGTAAGATTCCAAAAGTTAGCCAAGGCTACCCAACCCAACAGGTGGTGAGATTGTGCAACTCGGACATGGCAGTTTACCCACACATGCACTGTTGAGAAAAGCAGTGGTGTAAAGTAACTAAGTACATTTACTCAAGTACTGTACTTAAGTACAATTTTGAGGTATTTTTTACTTTACTGGAGTATTTCCAATTTTCAGTACTTTTATTTCTACTCTACATCTCAGAGACAAATATTGTACTTTTACTCCACTACAATTATTTGAAAACTTTATTACTAGTTACTGGATTATTATTACAAAACATACAGTAACCACTTCAGCCCTATACATTTCGGCCAATTGAAAATAGCCGATCTACAAGCTCACAATGCGTCGCAATGCCACGCATTGTGAGCTTGTAGATCTGCTATTTTCAAAAGATTTTTATACATTTGAAAAGTTGTGAAATGGGACATTCTGCATAAAGAGTACTTTCTACTTTTGGTACTTTAAGTACATTTTTATACCAATACTTTTGTACTTTTACTCAAGATTTTTTTTATTCCAGAGTTTTACTTGGAACAGAGTATTTCTACATTACAGTATTGATACTTTTACTTAAGTAAAACATTTTAGTACTTTTTCCACCACTGGAGATTGGAGAAAAGAATGAGCATGCATCAGAAAAGGATGAAAGTGGCCTGCCTTTGAACGCAGCCACACTCAGAACTCCCATGGGTCACTGTTGAATGTCCTTTCAATCCAAATCCTTAATAGAAGCCTAGTGACCTAGCCACTCAAGTTCTAGCTCTTCTTTGATTGATTAGATTTTTTTTTTCTTTTCGTTTTATCACCAACAATTTCAGGAATATATAAATGGAAGGGGGGGGTAATAGCTACTGCCTACTTGTGCTTGTGCTTTTTAGACAATTGTTTCAATGCTTAATGTCACTTTGACTTAATGGCAACGTTTGAATCGCATTGTCAGTCGATCCCACTTAACGAGCGTCCCGTTAGTCATTATGAATCACAGTGAGCCCCGGACGTTATCTTATCTCTGCCTTAATGCAATGTGAATCACAGGGTGGGAGTGTCCTGTCAGCGTAGTGATGTAGGCGGACGCACAGTATTCAGCGTTGCCAGATTTTGTGAAAGAAATAAGCAACCAGGTCTAGAAAAACAAGCCCAAAAGAAGCGACTACTGGTAGGCTTTGATTGATTGATTGATTGATTGATTGATTGATTGATTGATTGATTGATTGATTGAATACTTTATTAGAAGTTTGCAAAAAAAAGCACAGGAAAGTAGCTACAGTTCAATACAAGGTCTGCTAAGGGGATTTTAAAAGAAAAGCCTATGGCTTGTTTCCATTGGGGTCCTTCCTTTGAAACCCCACATGAGAACTTTAAGTGTATCGGCTATTTGAAAATAGCTGATCTACAAGCTCACAAGTCACACTGCGTCGCATTGTGACATGTTGGCTATTTTAAAAAAATCTCGAAATAAAATGTGCAATCTTTGGAAGATTTTTTGAAAAACACAAATCTAGCTCCCTGGCACAATACATTTTCAGATGCGGGGTTAGGGACAAATACATATTAATTTGGGGGTCCATGACATATTTAAGAATCACTGGTTTAAATAATAATTAAAAAAATTGGAAGCAAGCCTAAATAAGCAAGTAGGCTTTAGAAACGAGCCCAAAAAACTGCAACCCGCAATTACCAATATTTACAAGCAACTTTACAGAAGTCGCTTATAATAAGCCGACATGGCAACACTGACAGTACTACACACGACACTCCTTACCGTGGTGAAGCCAAGGCACCTACCGGCTCCAACACAACACTAGAGGAGGAGGAGGAGGACTCACTGGACTCACTCTCACTGGACGAGTTGTCCGGCGGTTGGAGGAGACTTTATTTGTGCGCGTCTGGAACAGCTGGCAGATACAGTGGTGGATCAGATCTGACATTCTATCCAGACGGGGGCATTTCTATCTATCAAGAAATGAAATCTTCTGTTACACAGTTATAATTCCAGGTTTGTATATACTTTCTGGATTTGTTTGTGAAACATAGTGAAACACGAGAGATAGTTACAGCATTTAACAAGCATGTGAAAAATGCAGAAAAACGAGCCAAGTGCACATGCAGGTCATCTCATCTGTGTGATATTATCATCGTTCATCATCCTACACGTTCATCATCCTACACTATTTAGGTTTTTTTTCCTGTTAAACCTAAACTTATCTTTATTTTATTATTATTATCAAAATTACAGTGTTAAGATCTGAACAGTTTATCCTTAGTTTTTTTGTGTTCTGTAGCCTACATTGCTTTTCAAGTTGATTGTGATTTGTAGTCCTATAAATAGTTCAAAGTAAAATTTTAATATTTTAAAAGAAAAGAACATTCTTCTTGCAATTTTTCTGTCCATGTGCCTTATTGAGAATAATGCAATTATGTTAGATACTCATGTAGATATATACAGTGGTAACCACAGTTAACTGCTTTATCATCCAAGTATTGTTTCCACCTTTCATTGAGTGGCTCTGCGCCTGTGCACTTTAATTGAATAATCATAATAGCATAACAACAACAATAATAATAATAATGATAATAATAATAATAATAATAATAATAATAAACTTATCAGTACCCTATCAATAAATCACTGTTTTATAGATTTTCATTGTGTCCTACTTTCAGATATTTTGACAGCTTATGTACTATGTCCAAAACATAAAATACACTACACATCAGGTACTGTGATAGCTAGAAGTGCATTGCATTGGTTTTGCTTACCTCACCTGCACAAAGTGGTAGGCTACTGTAGGGCTAATCATTTACATTCTCTGTTTTTTGTAATTTTATACCAGTTTGAACTCTTTGCCTGTACTGTATAGTTTACGATAAATGTTGTGTTTCTTTGCAGGTACCATACTGCTGACAGCAAAGAGGCAGTTTATTATCTTCCACTGGATCCTTGTCTTCAGGCAGCTGTTCTATCAATGTGGGATAAAGTATTGCTGTTCTCGCCAGGCTGAAATCCTCCCAGCTCAGGACCTCTGTCATGGCGGCCTTGCTCTTTGGGCTGCTGCTGTTTGCTATACAGTCCCCCCCTGTCCCTTCCAGACCCACAGCTGAAAGCAGGGCCCCTCTCCTCCCCACAGTGGCGCCCGACGACACCAGGCCCACCGGCCATCCAAACGGAACCCTCCAGCAGCTCCCTCGGATCATCATCATCGGGGTGAGGAAGGGGGGCACGCGGGCACTCATTGAGATGCTGAGCTTGCACAGCTCGGTCGCAGCCGCAGAGAACGAGGTTCACTTCTTCGACTGGGAGAGCCACTTCCAGAAGGGCCTGCCCTGGTACCTCAGCCAGATGCCCTATGCCTACCCCGACCAGCTGACCGTGGAGAAAACCCCGGCCTACTTCACCTCCAGTAAGGTCCCCAAACGCATCCACCAGTTGAACCCGAACACAAAGCTCCTGCTCATTCTCAGAGACCCCACGGAGCGCGTGCTGTCGGACTACACCCAGGTGTTCTACAATCGCCTCCAGAAACACAAGCGCTACCAGCCCATAGAGTCAGTTCTGGTGAAGGAGGGCGAGATCAACCTGGAATACAAGGCTCTCAATCGAAGCCTCTACTTTATGCACATGCAGAACTGGCTGCGCTACTTCCCCCTGGAGAGCATCCATGTTGTGGATGGGGACGCACTGATCAGGAACCCCTTTCCTGAGATGAAGCGTGTGGAGAGGTTCCTGAAGCTGGAGCCCCAGATAAACGCCTCAAACTTTTACTTTAACAAGACAAAAGGATTCTACTGTTTGCGGGACCACGGGCGAGAGCGCTGTTTACATGACTCAAAAGGCAGGGCTCACCCGCACGTAGCCCCAGCCATCCTCCACAAACTTTACCAATTCTTTCACGAACCCAACAAGAAATTGTTTGAGCTGGTGGGGAGGACTTTCAACTGGAACTAAGCTGTCAATATTTCGTTCTGTATTTGCTTAAATACAAAGGCGGGGCTAGTGTCAAATACTGCCCTGTTTTCATTCTAACAAACTGGAAGAAGAAGTGTAACGTAAAAAGAATGTCAAGCTAAATCTATTTTTGTATCGGTAAAAGTATTGCAGCATTATGATCAAAACATCGGGCAGACTTGGATATCTGGCTTGATGAAATGAGGCATTGCATGGCTTAAACTCCTGTTATCTATTCAGTTAGGGCTTTACCAACCACATTATTATTTTATTACCTTTCTATGGAAGAGCTGTTTAGCTGTTAGTCCGCCCAGAGCAGGTGACTTATCAGTTAAAATAACATTCAAAGGTTATTCCATGTTAATGTATCACATGGGGGTAAGTAGTGAATCACTTTAATATTCCTGCCCTACCCTTTACATTTGTTTTGCCATACATAATGATCCATCATCATCTAACTGCATTTAATGCTCTTGAAGGACTTGTACCTGCTGCTATGTTTTTCTCAGTCACTTTCACTGTTCTTTTTGTTATGATAAGGAATAACAAAGAGTTATGTAATGAGTCAAATATTATAAGCTATGTATATCCATCATATATTACTGTAAATATAATAGATTTTGTTTTTTAAGTGAAGGATTAACACCATAATAAAGATGTATTTTTTATTTTTAGCTGCCTTATGTTTCGCTTGACTTATGCCTTTTTTAACCCCCTAATAGCAATACAATTATACAATACACTTAAGTTTGTATCGGTGCTGCACATATTCTGAAGTTGTTTTGACAATTTTCGATATGCCGTTAGTCCATAAGGATATGAAAACAGCACGTCTTGTTCATGAACTTAACTGACCTGAAATTCCGGTTCCGTGCCACTGTAGACACCAACAGCTGTTCGTGTAAATATGTTGGCTCTGTTGCTATTGGACATACTAACCAGCATGTTAGCCTGTTGCTTATTGTTCCCCCTCCCAATTATAGCAATAGTCATTGTGAACTTATACCCATATGCCTGCAAATGATTTAAGAGTAAATGTTAGTATTACAGATGAGGATTTACATGAGTGATCTAAAAGTGGAGGAATAGTTCAACTGAATCTCAAGCGCAATTCAAACCACAAAAATCAAAAGTTGTTTATGCCCAGGGGTGATCATGTTCAGTATTTTAGAAAGGCAAGGATTATTTATACAAATCTTATTTGGCACTTTCAAAAAACGTATTTGAAAACATCAGCAGCTCTGTTTCAAAGACATTAGGCTCCAAGACATGGCTTTCAAATGCGTTGAAGTGTGGCCTAGATTTACTCTATGAGGCTCATGGGGACTCTACAGACACAATGTTAACCTCAATGCCCCTTAAATGCAGACTGAAGCCTTTTTCTTTTCCTCCCCCACAGACGGGAGCAATCCCATCCTCTCTCTCTCTCTCTCTCTCTCTCTCTCTCTCTCTCTCTCTCTCTCTCTCTCCTGTTCTGTTCTTAGAAGCCTGGCAAAACATAATTGACAGTTCAATGAGGAAATTGTGTGCACATGGAATACCTGTTTTAGGCCAGGTGCTGGATAACAAGGCAAAGAACATAGAAAAGTTAAAATATCTGTGCAATGGATTGTAGCTCCTGAACAAATGTATTCACTAGGCAACTTTTCTGCCATTTAGATCTTCCTCAGGCAAATCTTCTATGACAGACAGAGGAAAATACAGTATTTATGTCTGAGTCATTGGCTAATGACAATGCATAACACCTGTGAGCCAAATGAAGTAAGCAAACCCATAAACCAATCACAGGGACAAATCAAAGTTTGTGTCTCTTCATCCCTCAGAAGAATACTCCATGCCTAATATATTAGATTATCTATAACAGCAAATAAACAATAGAGAATAAAGAACAAGTACATGTTTTACTTCTCCAGTGTGAGGCATTTTTTATTTATATTTTCATATTTTTTTCATTTGATATGAAACCTTTCCTCTAGGTTATATAGTTAATTGTTACTCCCTCAGGGACCTAGTAGTCCACTTGCCCCCTGTACAGAAGATTACCGGATCAAATCCCACCAGAGACACTAAAAGCCCAACATTATGGATTTTTCATGATGTACTATTTTGTAAAACCCTATGACTATTTATGGATAGGCCTATACCTTTTATTAACAAATGTAAATGTTATTTATAAGCCTATACCATTTATTAATAATAATGTGTTTTTCCATAGCAGGAAAATATTATAAGCTATAATATGCATTTATTCTCTATTCTTTATTTGCTGTTATTGATAATCTAATGTATTCTCTGCTCAGGCATTGAGTGCAGAGGTGGAGAGACAGGAGCTTTGATTTGTCCCTGTGATTGGTCTATAGGCTAGACTGCTTCATTTGGCTCACATGTGTTATGCATGTTCCTCTGACAGTCAGAAATGTGCCTGATGAAGACTTAAATGGTCGAAACATTGCCCTGTGATTTGTTTGGGAGCTAAAATCCAGTGTGCGGATATCTTTTCTAAAACATAACTGACACAAGGAATTAACTATTACGTTTTATATAACTTTTTAAAGATGACAATGAGCCCAGCACATTATTAGTTTATTATTTAGTTTTTTGGATCCCAAAAAATAAGGATACACTGTAGACCAATAAAAAAATAATCATCATCCCGAGCCCATTTCTTGAAAAGAAAAAGAACCTCCAAAAAGACATTATATACATTATCTGGAGGGAAATTACTACCAGAGCCGGCCCCAACCCACGGGGCCGGGTCGGGGCTGTACCTGGTCCAGGCAGAGAATCAAACCTGTTTCAGGCAACATGTGTTTTTGTGGATGGTGTTGTGAAATTCACAACATCGACGGTTATCCACAGAGCAAGTTAGAGCAGGTTCTATACAGCATGTGGGGCAAAGAGGGGGAGTGAGAAATAGTATGCTGCTATACTTGGAATATGCACTTAGTTACAAACTGTAGCATTAGCAGGCTCTGTATTTTGTTGGGTCTTGCTACCCTGCTGCCTCTCGGCGGTTTTCAAAGCAGTGACATCTGGAGGACTTTGCAGGGGTTCAAATTCACTTCCACTATTTAAGACTTGCTGGCATTTTGTTGTTGTAACTTCTGTCCTCCCTGACAGAGAAGACTCCTGATTCATACAGCTGCAGGCATGATAGATGTAAGCACATTAACCCTGGTGTCCCTATTTTGAGAAACGTTTCAAAAACGTAAACGATTTTCTATTGTATTTTCAGAAATAGCAAAAATAGCAGATCTACAAGCTCACAATGCATTGCGGTGAAACACGATGTGAGCTTGTAGACCAGCTATTTTCACTATTTGTCGTTTGACAAAGTAGTGGTTAAGATAAGAGGCAGAGAGAGACATAACCTTAGTTGGAGATTGTAGAGAGACCTTGGTTCAAATAGCTGTTTCCAAGCTAATGTCGATGTCTTCTAATAAGCCTTTTTTCAAATCCTTTGCTGCAGAAAATATCTTCGTAAACAAGGGCACAACATCTATCCATCTGGGATCCTGTCTTACACCCTGCCGTTCGCCTCTTTCACTTCTGCTCCCACTTTATTGGACTGCTCAGTAGCATCTATTAAGAGTTCATGAATGCCTCATTAGTCTAGTCAGCTGTGGGGTCCCTTTAAAGTTTTACAGTCACAGATTTCCCTTAACCTCACCCAATTAATCTCAGCCGCATAATTAATTTGCATCCTTGCACTACGTGCAGGAGGAGCAGCAAACCTATACATCCAGGATTAGTACCCTGGCACACCTCCAGGTCCCTTCCCCTCCCCTAAGACAAGGTTTGCTGGGGAACTTTCTTAGAAAACATGAAACTCGCCCTGCTCCTTTGCTGCCAATCCCACTGAAACTGGGCTTGTTTCCTCCAAATTACAATCATCCGTGCAAGACTTTTCAGAGGATGATGTGATCCAGTGGAGCGCAAACCCTTATTTGGTTACGAGGGCTGCAACCCCATTTTAATTGGAATAGATTGTTTGTTCACTCAATGCGTGAAGCCCAGCAGAAATAACAAGGACAGACACACACACACACACACGCACATGGTTAGACCTATTGGTTAAGCCCTGATAGTGATATGAATCAATAAGGGCGTTTTAAGGACTCCTTGAGCTTTTATGGGAAATAGAAGAAGACTGAGGCCTTATGGAAATAAACACAAGACTCTAACTTTGTATTCCCTCTGTTATTAGTGCATTTTGTCCTATTACATTTCTGTAATTTAAAAAATGAATAAAAAGTGAGCACATTTCATGACCATGAGGCATGCCATGCTGTATAATGTACTTATTAATAATTAGGTCATTCCAAGATTACAATGGATCAATGGGAAAACCAACTTGTGTATCATCCCCAGAAAAGTTGATTTAGCAGATATCCATTATTCAGCTAGCATCATTAGTTTAGATTCGACAGAAGGTTCTTTGACCTTAGAATCATATAGGACAATGCCATGCGCAGGTTTCTTTCTACCATACCATACCATACCTAGTATATGGGATTCATCCATCCGCATGCATGATCACACACACACACACACACACACACACACACACACACACACACACACACACACACACACACACACACACACACACACACACACACACACACACACACACACACACACACACACACACACACACACAGACACACACACACAGGGAAATATCTGCTGTTCTATATGGAATGCCAGCTTCCTGACACCAAAGTCTATTCAACATTGAACGTTGAAAATAATTGATGACACCAGCACCATGCTTACAATGAGCAGACATATACAGTACCGTACTCAAAAGGAAAAGCTCCTTCTTTATAGCGGACATAACCTTGAAGATGGAACAGAGACGGCCAGTGAAAAGGTTCTGACGATTCTCAGTCATCTCTATGCCCTTTTTGAATATCTATGACAAAGGTGAACGTGAACGTAATGTATTCAAATGAAAGGAATTATATTACATAATATCATCCATCACTATAATTAATCATTAAAAAAAAGCGAGCCTGTCACATTGAATATGATCGAATACTACCGAATGTGACGTTTTATCCCCGGGCAAACATAGCTATGGTTTTGAATCTCAAAGAGGATATGTGTTATATAGTTAAAAGGTATTTATTATGTATTATCTAATGTATCGATAAAAAAAAAACTCATTAACTGAAATACACATTTTGGTACCTACCTAAAAAAAAAAAAATAATTGTGGCATCAATCATTATTAGACAGTATACGTGTCCCTTTTCCAAACATTTCATATAACATTGAAATAATTTGGCAATAATACTGAAGTAAAGCTTTGATATTATGCTTTTAGTAGTGGAGGAGTGTGAGACCGATGCAGTATTGATGATGTTTTCAATAACAAACTGGACAAGTCCCAAAGCCTTACCCCCTCCAGTTGTTTGGGAAAATCAGGAAAAGCAGTTGGTGGATTACAGAATGGAGATTCCTTAAACAAAAAGGAAACTGTCTCCAGAATGTGCAGAATTTCCAGCCCCATCCCCTTTGTACCACACAAACAGAGAGCAATTGTTGGCAGGAGATGAGGCAGTTAAATAAATCACCTTAATTAAATCCAGCAGTGTATTGCGAAGACGTATCTTTCTCTTGCCAGAGTTCACAAAAACCACCAATTCCCCTCCCCGCTTATCATATCTGAGTATTTTCATTCTTGAAACTTGACAGTGCGCAATATTGCATTAAGATATTAAACCAGACAGAAATGTAGTGTTTTTCTTTTCATTTTATTTCTTCCTTTTTTGTTTTGTTTGTTTAATTTTGTACTCAGTGCCCTGCTTTCGAAATCCTATTTAACCTTTTAGCGCTAATGGAAAACACATAGATCTTCACTGATGGCAAAGACAGGGCCCTGGCAGTATAATGTATGTATAGGTTTCCCCATCGTTCCTTCATCTCTGGCAGGGTTTCTGTGTGCTGTCACTGTGTGAGCCAGGCATCACTGTGCTGTGTTATCAGTCAGTCCATGGCATGGTGTTTCTTGGCAATGGGATAAGCCCCTCATGGCCAAGGATAACTCCCACCGCTACCAGACACCTCTAGCTGGGTACAGCATGACTGGGCTTATAGATAGCCCACACACCCTCTCTAGGTGTGATTGTGGCTGTGGCTGTGTGCGTGTACACGTGCGTATACTTGTGCTTTTGTGTATGTGGAATTTGTGTTATTTTTGTGTCTGCGGATCTGAGTATATGTGCATGTGTGCTTGTGTGTGCATGTGCGGACATCTTGAGCGTGTGCCATGTACATTTATTGTAGAGTATGTGCGTTCATATTTGCCTGCATGTTCACGTGTGTTTAGGATGTGTTTAGTAGTCATGTTCGCTGGATTTGCATGTGTGTGCATGCATGCAAATACTCATATTGAACATGCATGTGTGTTTGTGTGGAGCCTACCGTCAGATTATGTTTTTGCCCTGTCTGTGTGTCTGAGAATTCTGAGTTCATCTCGCAAACCACCGGCCCAATCAGAGTCATACCTTTTGTACACAATGCTAGTAGGCCAAGGAAGACGATCAAACCAACATCCTGACTGGATGCATCACTGCCTGGAACTGTAATGGCCTTAATCGCAAAGCAATGCATAGGGTCATGTGGACATCCGAGCACATCAGTGGATGTGAACGTCACTCCATCCATATACTGTTTCAGATGCTACCAAGGGGCAAGTTGCTTTGTAGCCTCAGAGCGACTGTCAGTGTAGCTTGCTAAATTGCTTTTTCCCCGGACAATGCGGCATATGATCAAACAAGCCAGAAAAAAGAAAATGCTTTGGAAACATGTGTTCCGGTAGGCCTACATACATCTTACAGTATGTACTTGTACATAAGATGTAACAATAAAGAAACCTTGAACATGATCTCTGTAGTCATGTGATGAACATAATATCAAACAGATTTGTACACCATGGTGTGTGTGTGTCTGGGTGTCAGTAGGCCCACAGAAGCACCTCCAGTTTCATTTTATTATGAAAGTCAATGGGGCATTGATCGGCCTGAAACCTTGCCCAAATTTGGAGTCATAGATCATGGACACGTTAAGTCTGAGATCCACACGGGAGCCACGTCGTTCCCATGTGGATTCAGGAGATCTACATGACACTCAAACCATTTATATTTTTTGGGCGGTGTAGCCGCCCCTATAAGTGGGGTTGGGACACCTCATTAGTATTAGTTTCCTGCACTGTGATTGGCCCATTAGTAGACTCCTAGCTGTACTGTGATTGGCTGACTCTATTGGCTGACTCTATTCAGCACTGTGATTGGCTAGCGAGACACATGGTGACATTAATAACCTATAAATAGGATTATGCACTTCAAAAAATCCATTTTTTTTGGAAGTGAGCTTCCATCACTATGATGACCACTGTGATGACCACACCGCCCACTTCACACTGGGTGTGATTTTTTTTGGGCGGTGAAACCGCCCCTATATGTGAGGTTTGGATATTTGCACACCAAATCCTGCGCTGTGATTGGCCACAAATGTACCCCCCTAACCCTGCACCGTGATTGGCCAATCACAGTCTATTCAGGACTGTGATTGGCTAGGGAAACATGACACATGTGCATAGCCCTATAAATAGGACCATAACTTAAAAAAAAACATAAATGTGTTTTTTAAGTTATGGTTTCTTCCATCACTTCTTCCATCACTTCTTCCATCACTGTGATGACCACTGTGACCACACCGCCCACTTCACACTGGGTGTGATTTTTTAAATCAGGATCATGGTTTGCGCAACTCCTCATATAGGCCACCCCCTCTTTGGCCTAAATAGACTTTCCATTTAGCATATTCTTCAAAACACACTTTTTGCAAACACAGATTTTGACCAAAACTCACACAAATCGCCACACATTATCTCTGATGTCATGTCCAAATTTGCAGGAGTAGCCTATTTTACACCAATAAAAGCCAAACATCATGCACGCATCTTACGATCCACCCCAAATTGTTATCACATATTTAGGGGCCTCTAAACAGCACATAGCCAAAATCCTTTTCACTAAGACCGATAGGGGCGCCACAAATGCAACAAATGTCACACATGACTTTGATTGTGTGTGTGCCTAAGACAGAAAATGCTTGAACTTCTGTCCATAGGGGGCACCACAAATGCTAGAAGTTTAACCATATGTCATAGAAATGCTATTTCCCCTTCACGGGTTCCTTGGGTCCTGACGGCTGCAACCCACAACTTACAAAGCCCTTGGTAGCCCACCCAGCCTGGCGGAGATATGCGTTTGGATATGAAATCACTATATGCTACATACTATTCAGTAAGATATTTTTCAAGTTTACTGTTAAATTACCTGGGCCATCTATGCCATTTTCACTCTGCTGGATTGCTGTTACTACAGTACGTGAAATTGTGTCGCCACGCAGAATATCTGTGTAGCTTTCGATTTCATCCTTTGGCAATACAGGGAACATTTGAATTACTGATCATTACTTTGTATTGATCATTACAATTCCTTCAAAACCATATGGATTTTCAGGCACAGGGCTCCAAACTCAGACATTCCCCTGTGACTCAGCCAGTCCCCCCCTACCACACACACACACACACACACACACACACACACACACACACACACACACACACACACACACACACACACACACACACACACACACACACACACACACACACACACTTGGAGAAAAAAAAAACAATTTTGCCTGTCTTGTTCAAAAGACACTAACAGTTTCCAGTTTCCATGGAGTCTGTGGACATACCTCATATGGTTTCTATCAAATATAAATGACAAGTGAGATCACTCAAGAACTGTATAACAACACAGCTAAAATGTCTCTTTTTATTGTCTTGATTGGAAACGGTAGAGCTGTGTTAAATTGGAGCCATGTGTTGGTTTCCTCTAACATATGATGCGATGTGTTGTTGTGTGTTAGTTCCAGCTGAAAGAAGTACACCACATACTTAAGATTTCCTTGAGGCTGAATTTCAGCAAGATATTGGGCGCTATTTTCATGATGCTACACAATGTTAAAATGGCCGTTGCGCCAAGCGCAACGTGCTAAACGGCCCTGGATTTGTCCTGAGTGTGTTGTGGGCGTTACATTAATAAAATCAATCCGAGTTTTGGGTGTCATCCCCTTTAAAAACAGGTTGTGCCCCCTCACGCGGGTGAAACAAAAGGTCTCTGTTCACCGAAACATCAACATTGAAATGAGAGAAATCCAAATGCAAGTGCATGGCCGCTTCAGTGGACAAAATCACCTAATTGCTCCATGCCCATTGCTTGCAGCATGCATAGATTTGAATTACCATATTCTTAATGGTCAACTGATATTCAAAAGGGAAATTCTTTTCAACCAGTCAATATTTTTTATCACAGCATGACCCTTCTTCCCCTTTTGCACAACAGTACATCCCTTACTGTATATGCATTTGTGATGTTTCTTTTAAAAACCATCTCATTAAAGACATTGCTCAAAAGCACCTCATATCGCCAAATGTCAAACCAATAGAACAGAAAACAGGTGGAGAACACCTTCTGTGAAAAGACTAAATTACATTCAATCAGTGTAGCTGGGGAGGGAAATCTACTTCTGACTCACCAAGATCTCTGAATAAGGAGAGGAAAATCAATTGCTTGTTTCATGATTGACCAAATCCACTCGCCTGTGAGTCATGAAATCCAATGACCTGTACAACTGATGTATTGCTTCTCACCTAAAGATTGGTAATGCAATCTTTTCACTAATTGACCCTTGGCAGTTTAAAAGTTCTAATGGTAGAAACATCCCCATTCCCATTCTGGGTTATACTGCTTACAGTAATAGGCTTTGTGTTAGTTTGTTCTCTTCTTTTGTCTGTACTTGAAGAGAATAATGTTTTATATCCCTCACAGATGGAAATTGATTTAGAATGTTTTCATTAAATCTTTATCTTGAAATGGTTAAAAGAAAAGATGTTGTAAAGATGTGAGCTTTATATCTGCTATCAAGTGTGCTGCCTGGTCAAATAGTTTTGCAATGCTTCCTTTTAGGCTGATAAAGAGCATGCAGTTTGGAACATTTAAGGAATACGGGTCTGATTCAGCTGTTTTTGCCTCCCTGAATTGCAGCAATAAGATGAGATCAAAGTTAATGGCTGTTTTGCTGGAAAAACTGCACTGCTTATTTAGTTTTTTTTATTATGTCTTCACTTTAACTTGTATTTGAACCTGTTGTTGCAGGACAGTTTCATAAGCCTTTACACATTAAAAAAGAAAGGAAAACAAGGATCTGTTTGAGAGATTGACTCATCAAAGTCCTGCGTTGCTTAAATAGGATTTAAACCCATGGTATCTCAACAAAGCTTATGGCTCTCTCTCGGATCATCAGAGCTTTTGGTATCTCACCCTTGCCTCAGTGAAAGATCAGTGTTTGAATTTAGTCTGGTACTGTATGTTCCTGTATATTTCCAACCACTAACCATGGTCACACCTTACGGGTGACACCATTGCACCATTGACCAAATGTCCTATTTATGTGGGAGAATGAAAAGGTACACATGGACAAAGGTTTACAGTGTACTTGTGTTTTGTAAATTCTCTCCATTGTGTCTGTATGATGAATGTACAACAGCAGCAGTAAAAGCTCATGGTCTCTCAATCTTCTAGCTTCAGTGCATTTATCTACAATCTTGAGGAGAGGCAGAACGCCTTCTGGCACAGCTGTCAACATTTTCTATTCGTCTAGCACTCACCCCCCCACAATATAAACTTTTGAATTTTAAGAGTCCTCTGGAGGCAAAGAAAGGGTAAAAAGGAGAGAAGACATTGATCGGGTTGTGTAACATGCCACAGTTTCCCAGAGGTCAATGAAATCCCATCAGCGTTTTCCTCCTTTGGTCAATATTCATCTTTAGAATCCCAGGGTTACGTATGTAACCCTGGTTTTATTAGTAACGTAAGTAAGATACTTACTATGGGATATCATCGCCCCCTGGCGATCACACAGAGCACACACAGACTCCCGAATTCAATTTCCTATTGGATAGGGTCGTGTGACGCAAAACACCGGCGACAGGTGGTGGTATAAATACCACTGCGTCATATGAGCTCGTCCTCTGAAACCTTCCACTCTGCACGCCACACTGCGCACAGAGGGGGTTAAAAACGTAAGTATCTTACTTACGTTACTAATAAAACCGGGGTTACATACGTAACCCTGGGTTATTATTGCGTAATCTCCAGTAAGATACTTACTATGGGACACATAAACGTCCCCCGGGGGAGCCCATGTTTACCAACCCTACCCAAACACTTGCCCAAGGCCACAGGTCCTGCCCCCCGGCAAGACCATGGCCCCCAGGCAACCCTGACCCTTCGGGTCAGGAAGTGAAAGGATTTATGGTAAGACCTTGACAGACATAAGTCCTGTCCCTAGTCACCAGCCCGACCAGACTCCCGGTCTGACCGGCCCGTGACAGAGAAACCAAGACCTCCTCCTCCCAGACCATGCCTAGCAGGTCTAGAGAGGGCTTGGAATGTCAGCCAGGCAGGGAAAGAGAAACATGCCCCCAGGCATGGCTCGCATTCCCCCTGAACCGGCTGCTGCCTACAAGTAGTAGGAAACCACATGCCACCAGGCATGTTTATGTTACCTAACCTTGAAGGCCGAAAAGGCCAGCCAGGCAGGGAAGGAGAACATGCCCCCAGGGCATGCCTCGCGTTCCCTGTCCTGAACCAGCTGCTGCCCACCAGTAGGAAGGAACCACATGCCGCCAGGCATGTTTGTGTTCACCTAACTTGAGCCAGCCGCTACACCCAAGATCGTGCGCGCCATCTCAGATGCCGCCACGTCCAGGCTGTAGAAAGATGCAAAGGTCAAGGGAGAAGACCAGTTAGCCGCAGAGCATATCTCCTGCATCGACACCCCTCTGTAGACTCTTTTTTTTTTTTTTCAAAATGATATTTTTTCAAACGGCTCGGCACACCTCAGCAGTAGCCCCGGCCCAAAATTGGGACGTTTGCCAGGGTTGATAAACACTGCTGTAGAGGGCCCAAGATGCAGCAACACCCCGAGTAGAGTGGGCCCTCAGTCCCAACGGGACAGCGGCCCCGCTACTCACATATGCCAACCGAATCGCCTCCACGATCCATCTGGACAGAGTCGGTCTAGCTACCGCCTTCCTCTGACCCCGGCCAAAGGAGACGAAAAGCTGAGACGACTCACGGCCGACCGCTGTCTTCTGACAGTAGAGCCTTAAGGCCCTTACTGGACAGAGACAGTGCAACCGTTCATCCTCTGCCGAAGCAAACGACCCTCTTGCCGTCGTCTGAAAACCACATGCATTCCTCGCTCACTGAGAGCGCTTGCAGGTCACCAACGCGTTTTGCCGTACAAAGGGCCACCAGGAGCACAGTTTTGAAACTCACGATCTTCAGATCCAACGTTTCAAGAGGCTCAAAGGGGGGCCGACACAGTGCTTCCAGCACCACAGTCACACTTAGGAAACAAAGGTCTGTTCACTGGCCTAGCACGCCTGGCGCCGGTCATAAACCGTCGCACCAGCCAGTGCGCCCCACCGACTGGCCATCGAATCCATCGTGGCAAGCAGAGATGGCTGCCAGGTACACCTTGATGGTAGAGAAAGCCAAATCCCGGTCCAACCTGTCCTGCAGGTAGACCAGAACGCTTCTCACAGGGGCCTGAAAAGCCACCACCGGAGGTGATTGCTCCAGGCACCATGTCTCAAACATATTCCACCTAACGTCGTACTGACGTTTGGTAAAATCTGCCCTAGCCCCCTGTATAGTGGCTCCCACTGCAGGGGGCAGGCCTTGTGAGGTCAGACTCGACCTCTCACGGGGTAAACCCACAGATCCAGAGTCTGGGGGTGCTCGTGGTAAACCTCGTCTCCGCCTTGTCTCAGAAGGTCTCTGAACAGGGGGAGAGGCCACGGCTCGTCGTAGAGGAGGGGAGATATCTCCGTCCTCCACGTGCCCCATGCTGGTGCTAGCAGAACCATCCCACCCTGGATCCTGATCCTCTCTACTGTCGGACGGATCAGATCCAGGGGCGGAAAGGCAAAAAGTAGACCGCTCGGCCACTCTTGCGCCAGAGCGTCTACTCCCAAGGACTGGTCCTTGGCCCTGATCGAGAAGAACCGTGAGCACTTCGCGTTCTCTCTGGACGCAAATAGATCGACCTGAGCCCGGCCGAACCGGGCCCAGATCAGATCCACGGCTCTCTGGCACAGCGACCAATCCTCGTACCGGAGCCCCCCTCTGGACAGCAGGTCCGCCCGCTGTTCAGGTGGCCCGGCACGTGGATGGCGCGCAGCCGTGCCAAGCGTTGCACACTCCAGAGCGTCAGCTCGCGTGCTAGCTTGTCCAACACAAGGGAACCCAAGCCTCCTTGTTTGTTGACATAACACATCGTTGTGGTATTGTCCGTTCTGACCAGGACATTGCACCCCGCGATGTGGCTCTCGAAATGTTTGAGAGCGAGGAAGACCCCCAGCAACTCCAGGTAGTTGATGTGGGCTCTCCTCTGGGAGGAGTCCCACAACCCCCGGGCTGAGTAGCCTTCGTAGACAGCCCCCCAACCGGAGAGGCTGGCGTCCGTGGTGATCACCTTCCAGGACACTACAGCGCCTATCCTGACCCCTTCGGACAAGAAAGTCGCCTGTGTCCACGGTTGGAGTGACATTACGCAGCGTGGTGACACTACCACCTTCCGAGAGCCCATGGAATGCGGTATCCTCAGAGACCGCATCCATCTCTGGAAAGATCTCATGTAGAATCTGCCCAGCTGGATCAGATGTATGGCCGAGGCCATGAGACCCGCGGCTTGCATGCATGTTCTGTACGTGACCTTGCGCCCCAGGCGCATGGAGCGCACACATGCCAAGAAACCCGCTATCCTGTCCTGGGACAGGTGCGCCACCATCGTGGTGGAATCCAAGGATATCCCCACAAAGGTGGCTTGTTAGGATGGAATCAAAACGCTCTTCTGAGCGTTGATTGTGAACCCCAGGGACTGCAGGTGCGCAATGGCCATCTCCGTGTGCCGCGCTACCTGTTCCCTCGATTCCGCTGCCAGCAGCCAATCGTCTATGTACGTCGCCAGACGCAGACCCTGCTGACGCAGCGGAGCTATCGCCGCCTCTGTGCATTTCACAAACACCCGGGGCTCAGTGACATGCCAAAAGGGAGCACCGTGTACTCGTACACCTTCCCTTCGTAGCCAAAGCGTAGGAACTTGTGGTGCGGCGGGTAGATTGGGACGTGAAAATAGGCATCCTTGAGGTCTATACTCGTCCACCAATCTCCTTGACGTATCGTTTGCAACAACGTCGCCGTTGTGAGCATACGAAAGTTGAAAACCTGTAGAAACCTGTTCAAACCCTTGAGGTTCAGAATAGGTCTTACGCCCCCCCTTTCTTTTTCACCAGGAAGTACTCTGAATAAAAACTCAGTCGGTTCTGATCCGGAGATAATTCCCTGATTGCGCCCTTGCTCAGGAGAGCCAGAACCTCTTCCCTCAGCGTTATGGCCGCTCGGCCTGACGCACGGGAGAACACTACTTTGGTTGTCAGTGGAGGTATGCTCGTGAATTGCAACCGGTATCCTTTTAGTACGGTACGTAGTTCCCAAGGATTCGGTTCGCACGCTTTTCATTTGTAAAAACATTGAGCGAGGGGATTCAAGGGGAAGGTGGGGGCTGCTGACGTCATCTGCCCGACGGTTTCTGACCGTTCGACAGCGGGGGAAGCCCGTGACGTAGACGGGGAATCCCACACACCGTCGACATCCGCCCTGTAGCATTGCTTGTTAGCGCTAGCTGGGCTAATGTCGGTGTCGTCACAGAGCGAGCGTCCGTTCCCATGGGAACGTGAGACGCTGTCGCTCTGTGTGACGTAACCTCGGAACCAAACCTCGTTGTTGTGTCTGCCCGGACCGCAACTCCCCTAGGGGAGTGCTGATGGAGTAACACCGGGGTTTGTTGATGTGAGTTCCGTCGCACCTCGTCCATGGCATGTTGGTGAGGTCGAGGGGAACGGACCTTTCGTGCAGTGTTTCTACCCGGAGCGAAACTAGCGTTCCCCTTGGGGAGCTTCGCTGGTGTAACACCGGGGTTCTCTGTGACGTAAACTTCCGCCTCTCTGCCGCCATTTTGGGGCGGCTGAGAGAGGCGGCCATTTTGTGCCTTTTCAGAGCCCCAGAGGCGTTTTGCCGCCCTCTGCCGGACGAAAGAAGGTACTGCAGAGATGCAGATGGAATTAAAGTTTTGTCCCACATCTCTGGGCCTCAGAGAAGCTCCTGCAGGGGTCGCACCCGTGTTCGTCCCGTCTCGGTTACGGGTGAGCCAGGCGTGGTTAGGCCCCAAGCAGGACAGGCAGAGGCGGTGGTCATCGTCCGCAGCTACGAGGTATTCGCATCCTCGCATGGCGCATGGACGAGGCGCCTCCATTCTTTCTTTTCTCCGTCGAGCACGAGGCAAACAAACAACAAAAGGCTAGGTAGCTAGCCTAGCTGCTTTGTTTAGGACTTAGCGTTAGCGTTTAGCTTAGCTTAGCTTTCGCCTCGTGGCGAGAAAACGGAGAGGATAGGAAAGAAAGTAATAATAAGAGTAAATAAATTGAAGGAACTCGGGAGAGTTGTAATAACTGAAAACTTTTTACGAAAGCGACCGTAGAGTAGCACGCCAATGCCCTCGCTTTGGGTTGTGTTGGAATTCGTCAAGTTTTCTCCGTAGTGCTAGTTCAGCTCTGTGCGCAGTCGTGTAAGCAGAGTGGAAGAAGAGGACGAGCTCATATGACGCAGTGGTATTTATACCACCACCGGTCGCCGGTGTTTTGCGTCACACGACCCTATCCAATAGGACATTGAATTCGGGAGTCTGTGTGTGCTCTGTGTGATCGCCAGGGGGCGATGATATCCCATAGTAAGTATCTTACTGGAGATTACGCAATAATAACTCTAAATGTACGTATTGTCTTCTTTTAGCCTTGGCTGACTAACCTCTCTAGGTCCAACTAGACACTCTGCTTGGTGTAGTTCATCTGGTTTGTACGGTGTGAAGTCTCCTTTTTTTTGCCAATTTCAAGTTGAGATCACTCAACTTAGTAGCTTCCTGTTTTTCTTTGATATTCAATGGATATTTCTATCAAAATAGAGAAAAACTGCTTTGCCAAACTCGCTGGCTGTGTTCCTTTGTTGCAGCTTTATGAAAGCTAAATGATCATAACTACAGTATATCATTCAAATGTACCGGGGTGGGGTGGGGTCCTCCAACAGTTCAGTCAGACACTATTGTCAAGATGAAAGGCATTATTTGCAATATTGCATTGTATTTTGCAGCGTGGCTCTGCTCTCATGGTGCTCCAGAACAATCTGTGCAAGTATGACACAGACTCTGAGATCACAAATCCCCCGAAGCAAAGCCTAAAGATATAGTTATTACATGGACACGATACAATGCGTATGAACCCCCATTGAACGACACACTGACATGGTTAACACCAAAATGTTACTACAGGAGGAGGCTGTGGTTGGTGGAGGGAGTTTGTTCACTGACGAGATGTGATGTGTTGTATGTAATAGTGAATGTCGGTCTATTTAAATAGACTGCATAGATTGAACCATTTGCATGGTGGCTGTATCTGATTGGAGGGGGTATGAGCATGGGGCCAGCTCAACTTCTGTGCCTGACTGAACTACTGGGATGCTCCATAGTACAAATTGGACATTCATGAAACAAATGTAAAGAGTGAATTTTTTAAATGCATCTTTTTGTCACATGATTGTGAAAGACGCAGTAAAGTTGGCAAACATGAAATCGCGTTCATCACATAAATCATTTTATGTTGAAGAATAGACTCAATATAACAAATAACCGTTTTAAGATCACTAAATATGTATAATTTGTCCTGTTAGTGGATTCAGGTTTGAATATAGGACACATCATTTTGAAGCGTACAATCTGCACTTTATGTAAGAAACAAAATGGCTGCACCCTACATGAGCTACATTATACCCAATCTGGAAACCCAGCGCCAAATGAAAAGGAGAAACAGCGTCCTCTGCTGTTTTTGACTATCTCAGTTGGCTCTGGGAGGAAGTTGACGTAGCACCTGTGCGCAAGGAAACAGGGGTTTTGGTCTACCTTCAGCGCATCACTTCAAGTGGTGCGACTATGTTTTCATTCCCACTAATAATATTTCTACACGGAACACTAACACCACTTCTCCCAGAGAACATGGATCGTTTTGGTTATAAGCCCACTTGTTTCTATGATGAAAGAGCAAGTTAAAATGTGAATATCTTTCCGTGGTTTTATCTGCTCCGCGGACGCTATTGTTAAATTAGTTTCGGTTGGTTTCGAGTGGGGAAGGATCGACGGACATGTGATACCCGCCCACTACATTTGATTGGGTAAAGCGCGGCCTGCTTCCTGATCTGAAGGCACGCCCACTTGTAGGCCAGTGCGTACGCGATATGACGAACCCCCCCCCACAGATTCAAACGCAGAGCAGAATCTGTTCTTGAGAGATTACATTATACCAGATGCTGCCACACAAAAGGGAGAAATTGTCACGTTATTGTCTCTCTCTCCCTGATCTTTCTGTGTGGTGTACTACTTCACAACGATGATGTTCTTCGTTCTGCCCCAAAGCACTCCAAACATTATGTGCATAATTTCATAAGTATTCTAAGTAATTTCTTCCTAATAGAGGGCAATAGCCTAAAATGTGTCCATCAGTCAAAAATGATTTGAGCCAGTGCCAGAAAGCATTAATTTCTGACAAAACAGGATTCTGCTGTGAAGCATATTAAGAGTAAAGCAACAACCCAACTTCCATTTTGAAGGTGGCTCCCATGGTTCAGTCAAATGAATCAATGAGACTGTTTTGCATGTTACCTTGGCAACTGCCTTTTTATCATTAGGCCACTGTTCAGAATTTCCGCTATAGTAGACTCACTCTAAACCAGACATTTCGTATGGAAATGTGACTCCTCCCTGCTTTGACAAAATTAGCCTCTCAGCAGAAAGGATTTTGTTTCTAACTCAAAAACAAGACCCATAATTAACATATCAAGGAGTGAGAAGGAAGAATGTCCATTGGACATTGTTTAATCTGTTTTTTTTTAGAGTGCCATCTTGACTGCATGAGTTTCAGTAACACAGCATTATGCAGTACAGTACAGTTTATGTTTTTGTTTAGTCGTCCCTTGGGGCATTAACAAACATTCTGGCTTTTGTTGTTCGTCCTTCAGGATCAGTATTTTTTCCCCTTTTCTTTATTTGTATTATAATTATTCACTTGTAAATAAATAAATAAACTAAACCAACCCAAAACCAAACCTCGTGGGACAAAGGCACTCTGTCTGTAAGCTTTGTTCTCTGTCTGTATGGAAATCCAACTGTTTTCATTTCCATGTCCATGATCTTGTTTACTGAAAAAGATACATAAAAAATCCGTACTCCTCTTCTGCGACTCTTCAAAGTCACGTTTACATAATGCCACCAAAGGAGGTAAGTGTAGCTTTCTCTGTTTCTCGTGGAGGTTTTTGAGGAGCAATTGTGAAGCAAGAGGAGGAAGTGTGTGTGTGTGTGTGTGTGTGTGTGTGTGTGTGTGTGTGTGTGTGTGTGTGTGTGTGTGTGTGTGTGTGTGTGTGTGTGTGTGTGTGTGTGTGTGTGTGTGTGTGTTGGGGGACTTCTCGAGGGATGTGTATGTGTGTGGGGGGGGGTGCATTAGCTACTGTCTGGTGTCTGAAAGGGTGAGTGGTAGAGAGAGGCTTAATGTCTGTCTCCTTCCATTTCCCTCTTAATTTCACACACTGTTGAGTCAGGCCTATTGACTGACTGCTTATGGTGACACTGGCGGTTCACCAACACTGAAGAGGAGACGACGTTTATAACTCTTCTTCACCGCTCTGCTCCACATGTAGGACCTCTCCAGCATGCCTCTTATTTAAAAAGCGTGTGTGTGTGTGTGTGTGTGCGTGTGTGTGTGTGTGTGTGTGAGTGTGAGTGCATATGCGTGTGTGTGTGTGTGACTGTGTGTATGCGTGCACACAAATGATGTTGCTCTTATCTGGTTGCTGTGAGCATATCTGTAAGAATACATGGAATTTGTGTGTACACACACACACACACACACGTACACACACGTGCACTGTCTTTGTATGTGTGAGAGAGGGGAGCAGGGAAAGAGGATTGCAGTAGTAAGGATGAGTGATACCGCATCCACTCTGAAGGCTCTTAGCACCTCTGTGTCCCATGTGTGCTCAGCATCCAAATCAATACTCTTTTACTTTACTTCCCGGCAAAACTTCACCAAAATTACAGAATTCTCACAGAATGTTGCCCGTCTGGGACCAAACACATTTCTTTGGCAGTCTCTTAATCAAATAATAATAGACTATAAGGAGTACAGTCTAAAGGACAAGCTATACTTTGTCAAAAACGATGTACTTTAAACTGAAGAGAAAACTAAATTTGACACGTCAGACAGATTCACCAAGGCAGCAGTGCCATGCATCATTACTTGAACAAGGTATTATTTGTCAAGATATCAACAAATCAGAAATCTGATGCAATTCAGGGCATAATGTTTTCAACATCCATTTCAATATCCACTCTCGTTCAGCATGCGAACAATTCGCTGTGCCACTGTTTTGAAAAAGATTAAATAAAACCTTAACAAAACGAGTTTGCACTGGAACAACAAACTATACCGAAATGGGCCTAGTTTTCTAGGTCACCGGAATGAATAAGGTAAATCACTATCTTGCAATCTGGCTGCCGTCACCTCGTTCCTGTAGCAGGAGCCGTTATCAGCCTCGACAGGACTGTAGCCATTTTGTTTGCCCGTCCTAATGGTCATGAAGCAAAGATAAGGCGTATCGTGAAATATGAACCAGCCTGAGACATTCTGACAGGTATTCCACAACGTTGATTTGGTTTGAGGGAGGGAACATGTGAAATGAGGTGCAAAAATATGTTTCGGTTGTACTAGATATTCGTGCGAAATGAATGTAGTGAATGAGTCCCCTGATGATGTGCGTGTTGTAAATATGCTCACTCAAGGGGGAAGGGGAAACTTCACATTCCCTGACTGCACTGCATATTTCTCACATGGTAACACCTGCCGTATACTTTCTCATCAAATACAAAGCACTGCATTTCCACCCAGAGAATGCGACAGCCTGTTAATAGGTTCCTATGATGATGTTCTGCCAGCCGAGAATTAATAAAGGGAATGCAATATTCTTTTTAGATTATAATATATCTAAAAGCAATCTCGTAATAAATTTCATTTATTACAATATTGGATCATTCAATGTCCACATCACATGTTCAACAGAGAATGACAACATGGTGGAAGGTGTACTACACTATTATCGAATCTAGTTGAACTCCATACAACCAGACAAAGACTCTTGCTGGACATTATCAAAGTTGTTATTCACTCTCTTGACAGCTTGTTTTGGTAACTTGGAGACGGAAACATCTCTCTTTTGTGTCCACGGGGTCAATATAATCAGTAGTACATATTTTATACATTTTCAAGGATCCTCCATTTGCTGTACTGGGACACTAATATGCTTGCATGATATAAAATGGGCATAAAGTATTACAAACTACAGTATATTATCACAGACAGAGAGAGCATCTTTTCACAGCGGTGAATCGGTGTGTTCATGTCCACTACGGCAGCACATTCCCTATCCTCTCCCCTCTCCATAATAAAACCCTGGTTTTTCCGGCCTCCAGGATGAGGCCTCTGCGCTTCTCTAACTGGGAGGCAGAGCCACGTCTGCCCCCGTGATTTGTTATTCAGTGAACCGCATCTCTAGAGAAATGGATTTACTGGTGTTGCCCTCTGCAGAGGAATGAAGGTCAGCCCCCACCTACCAGATGCCATTTGTAGCACGGTTGCGTTTGTTAATAAGCAGCTTTGCAAGGGAGAAAAAGGAAGAAGGAAATATGAAAAAAAAACAGGCTGAAATTTTTTCACATCCATTTGGAATTCTGATGATGGAGAGAGGTAGGGGAAAAATTGTTAGGCGAGGATTAGAAAGGCAGAGTGAGAGAGAATCCTGCCTGTTTCTATATTTCTTTTCAAATATGGCACCAGTCCACAGCTTGTTATACATGTACATAGGTACCACTCCCAAAGACACCGTAATGGGAAAAGTATAGAACATGGCTTGTGGTCATACAGGTGGTGGTCCTATCAGATTTCATAGCCTGGAGATGGATTTCACCTTTGACCTTAAGAATGTGTGAGAATTGAGAAGTCATGGCGGACAGGCCACACACACACCAGGAGTTGTCTCAGCACGATAGTCGCATACATCCACACTCCACAGACATACTATTGTATGTTAGAAACACACGCTATGCATGTGTATCATGCTATGAACCAAACAGTACTGTCAGTACGTCTGCAATCTGGGAACCCATCGCCAACTGAAAATGAAAAACAGCGCCCTCTGCTGTTTGTTCTATGTCTGTTGGCTCTGGGCGGACGATAACGTAACACCAGAGCACAAGGAAACCGGTGTTTGTGATGCGCCTTCAGCGCATCACTTCCGGTTGGTGCGACTATGTTTTCATTCCCACTAACAATATTTCTACACGGAACACTAACACCACTTCTCCCAGAGAACATGGATCGTTTTGGTTATAAGCCCACTTGTTTCTATGATGAAAGAGTAAGTTAAAATGTGAATATATTTCCGTGGTTTTGTCTGCTCCGCGGACGCTATTGTTAAATTAGTTTCGGTTTGTTTCGAGGGGGAAAGATCGACGGACATGTGAATCCCGCCCACTACATGTGATTGGGTAAAGCGCGGCCTACTTCCTGATCTGAATGCGCACTCGTTATGACGAACCTCCCCGACAGATTCCAACGCAGTGCAGAAGCTGTTCTTGAGAGATTAGTACGTCTGTAATGAATATTGAATTCTTCGATAGATGGCTACACAAGCTCCTTCCCTTGTAATCAATGAGAACAAGTTGAGGGAACAGGAGTATTTACTGGTTTGAGGGGAAATTGCTTTTACAGCTCCATGCAGCAATAGCTGCTCAGGTGGCTCTGATGAGAGCTTGGGGGGGGGGGGTACAAGTTAGGTTTGGGGTTAAGCGTCTTGCTCAGGGACACTTCGACACTTCGAACTCGCAGCCTTCCAAATCCCAGAGGGCCTTATCTCTACCCACTCAGCTACGGCCACCAAGATTGAGAAGCTCTACTGTAGAGTCCTTCAAGCTTCATTGTTTTTTTCATGAATGAAATGTATTTTTAAATCAAAGTTGTGAATACGAGCACATGAGCTCCATATCTAACCGAAGATTGTTTACTTGTTTACACAAAATATTGAGTGACACGGCTGAGTGACACGGCTTTTAACTTTAGTGCTTCTACTATATTCCATGTACCTCTTTCTTGTCATACTATGTTATTCGTTCTTCTTTCTTGGCATATCTCTGTTATTCTTATTTTCGTTGTTCAAGTTCTTCTTTCCTGCTTCTCTTACAGGTATTTCTCTTGGGAATTCTCTGGATTGCAATATTGTCCCAGTGAATATGACTAATATCTTGCCATCCTTTAATATTTATTTCACCGCACACTATGATAGACAGTTGTATGACACAGTTGTATGACACTTCTGCTTGAAAAGTTGGTACCAAAATACGGAAGTTATTTTTTGACACATATATTTTGAAATTTTACCGGAGGATCAGCCCCTTGAGCTGCAGCATCTTGTTTTCTAGGGTTTCATGTTAGGGATGTTGTCAACAGAAGCTTACCTAGATTGCTGCTTTGTATTTGACGTGGCCCAATTCATGCCAGACTGGCTTGTATACTTGTCATTATATTGGATGGACAGTGCATGCCATGTCATTGGACATGGATTTGTTACATACAGGTATTCTCTGAATTGGTTGGTATTTTGTTTGGGGTGTATTCAAAGATTAATGGTCAACAAGAACAAAGATAACTGCTACAACAGAAAACTTTTTTGATCAAAAATTATTTGATCATTGCTTGAAAATGTACATGGGTCTTTCTTTGAATATGTAATTTATTTTGCCATTTATTTCAGTGAAATAATTTATTTCCAGGCAGATCTCCAGAGAATGAGCATAAGGCCTTACATTTCCAGGTATTTCTTACATGGAAAAACCCTCACATGACCCAGGCAAAAAGCAACTCCATTATAATTTGCTTCCAGAGTAGTCAGAGAATCCAGACAGATCAAGTCATTGTTTTTTATGCTCTGGTTAAATTACACAACGGCGTCTGAGCTGTATGCTGAGCTGTATGCCTTGCGTTCCTGACATTTGCATACATCTCCCTTCTCGTTTACATGTGACATACTGGGAAAGGTTAGTCAGAGCACTGGTGATTTTGACCTGGTTAAAGTCTCCATTAACCAGGATAAAAGCACAGTGATATTGAGTTTAGAAGCTTACAGTGGAAAGGATGATGTCACTTGTAGTCACCACGCCACCACTGGGCGGACAGTGGACCGTCATCAGGAAAATAGAATTTTGTGCTGTGTTTATCTTTCTCGTTCTTGTCTTCATTGTTCCCAACTCAACTGACCACCCGGTCAGGGGAAAGTTAGAAAAAACGCTATATACCAAAACTACTGACTCAAACAGATGTCAAGCATGGCCAGACGGTTAGGAGTCACAAAGGAAAAGTTCAAAAAGAAAAAAGGGGAGAAAAAGAGAGAAAAAAAAGCTGTGTCCTACTCAGACGCGTCTCAAACGGAGCACCACACCAGCTGGTTACAGGTGTGTGTGTGTGTGTGTGTGTGTGTGTGTGTGTGTGTGTGCTCATGTTTATGTGTGTGTACTGTATGTATCCACTTACGGTAATGTTGTTGGCTCCTGCCTTCCTCTTTTTTCTCCTCCAGGGACCTGAAGTTTTATCTGGTCAGTGCAGACACCTTCAAAGATGGCCTCATCCTCCTGCCATTCAGAAGCTCACAGCCATCCGGTTCCAAATACCACACTCACAAGGTGTGTGCCTATATCGCTTTGCAGGCTTATCGGATTGAAAAAGATGTGCCACCTTTTAAGCTGATGATATGGGAATCTAGATGTATTTAGTGTATTTATTAGCATTTGGGATTGGATCACCTGCTGGGAGAAGATCATTCACTTAATTGAGAATATATTCCTTTATAATTGCCTTTTAAAGATACGTAAAGCATAATAAATGTTCCTTCATTTCATTTCCCTCTCTCCGTTCCCTCTGTAATATGTACAGTATGTGGGAGAGGCAGAGGGAGAAAGAGAACAAGACAGAAGGGGAATGAGTGCATCTGAATTGCCTGTGTGTGTGGTGGGGGGGGGGGGGGGGGAGGGGCGCGTGTGTGTGTGCGTTGTGTGTGCATGCGCACACATGTTTTGTCCATGTCTGTTTTAATTTAGATTTCATTTATTTTATCTAATATATTATATTATCTAGCATGCTGTATTGCATATTTCATAACCGTGAATCGGCTAATTCTAGAACATTCTCACTGAAAGTAATGTATTATATCACAGAGCAAACATATTAAAGAGAAGCGATTAGTAGCACCACCTAGTGGTGGCTTATTTAAAGGAGCACTTCACCCATTTTCAACCTTATCTTCACAAAATTGGTCCTCACTAATGCTCATTATAAGATGGCTCCATTTCTATCTACTCGCTCTGCATCTCAGAGGTGGGCTGTGGACAGTTCAGAAACCTGCCTATCAATGACATCATCAGTGGGGGATTCCAATGGAAACTACAGCCTTTCTCTTCCTGGCAAGTTAGCATGCTGAAATAGAAGCTATTGTTGAATCAATAGAAAATACCAAAATAAATGTTCAAGCGTAGACAGAAAGCACCATCTCACTGTAAGCATTAGTGAGGACCCATTTGCAGAGATGATGTTGAAAAAAGGAGAAAAAAAGTCCAAGATTGCACTTCCTCCACGGAGAGAGCTATAGAAGGCTATAGCCTTTTTAGTACACCTCTCACTAAGTTATCAGAATAATAGCTGTGACACAATCACAATCACAACAATACCTGTATTTGGATGCCACAGATGGATCTCACACATAAACAGTCACCCTCCCCGGCTACTGTTTATTTGCCAGATCAACCTTCATTGAGAAGGTTGATCTGGCATGTAATCTATTTGGATATACTGAAAATGTCTCTTGTGGGTGTATCAGCAAGTTATCCATGCTGGTGCACATCATTGGGACATCACTGAAAGGACATATCCTTTGTAAGAGTATAGTGTCATGCAGATTAATTGCTCCCTGAACGCTCACTTGGAGCAGCACACTGCTCCTAATAGGATGGGTCAAATGCAGAGAAGTCATTTCTCCTCACGGATCACTACAAATACCCTTTTTACTTCTTTTTTTCCCTCTTTTTCATTTAGGATATGGGAGATACGCTGACAAACTGCCTGTCAGCTGAAGTCCTGTAGTCTGCTATGCCCGGAAATTATGTGATAACCAGGCGGCCTCAGGTCTGATCCCCATAAAAGCCAGAATAACGGCATCATCTAAATACATATAGATAGATAGATATACTGTATGTTAGTATACACAGTAAAATCCTCAGTTTTAGCTAAGTGAGGATTTTACTGGGTACTGGGTACATCTCATATCAATATTTCACAGCACAGAGACAGCTGTAATCTTATTTATATGGTGTGGAACGTAATTTATTGTTAGAACTTGTTTTATATCCAGTCCTGCTTCCCGCTTCATCGCTCTTTTTCACACATTGAGTATGTGTGATCAAATCATTACAGTCACATGCCCCTCCATTGACTTCCATTCTCTGCATTCTCACATCCTTGAATCCACCTAAGCCTTTATCAACAAGCCTGCAACTGCATACTGTGAGATTGACAGATTATGTGAATGGGGTGGCTGCCTGTCCCCCAGTCACACCCATCACGTAGCGACAAGTGTTGGGTTTGTAGCTTAATGTCACTGGCTTCTTGTTGAAAATGGCGAACACAGTATAAGAGTGGGTGCACCCCAAAACATGCTGGGAAATACTTCCAAGCAAAATTAGTGCACTTTGGGATGCTACACAGCCCCCACCTGAGGTGTTTAACTTTCCTTATTACACACCTTGGTTGAACGCTTGATTCTGATTGGTCAACAATCACTGAATTCAGTGGTGTGTTATTTCTGGATAATGACCGGTGAACTCAATAACATACCGCTGTCTAATCAAAGACTCTGGCCTGGCTGCGCTGCTTGATTTTATGCCGTATCCAACATGGCAGCCATGTAAACAAACGCACAATGTCATGTACAGCTAAACATTGCTCTCAAGAATGTTTTTGAAAACATCTGAAGCGAGAAATAGACAATGCAGTAACCGAAAATGTATTCTATTTGATCAACACTTCCTTGTTTTCCGAGGCGACTGTTATGGAATACTTTCATTACAGGAAATACTTTGTTTTGTTGTTACTTTTGGGTCAATTTATTAATTTATGTATTAGTAGCCGTGTAATAAGTGGGATAATTGACGGCGCACCGGTCGTTGTTGAAAAATAACCATCTTCAGGATCATTAAACCAATTCAATTATCAATTATCCCTTGCCCAGTAACCCATTCATCTAAAACAAAGTCCCAGTGGTGCTGAGGCAGACGTCTCCTATACTTCCCAGGCCCTGAAGGCTTGAAAGTTCCAGTATGACGATCGTCACGTGTGGGAGTTCTTTCCATATCCTCTATTCTCTTCTGTGCTGGTGAGGGGCTGAGAAGGTGTCGATCCTGATGGAGGACTAAATTATAACCCCACCACCACAGGGGCGTCATTTGGGGTCCCAGGGGATAGTCATTGGTATTTAACCTAAAATGTAGTTATTTTATGCATATATCTTCACCACCTCTGAACATGTTTTTTAATGATCAATGCTTATTATCAAGTGCGGAAGTCACTTAACCAGACCCATAGAGAGAGAGAGTTCCGTCACACTTTGATCTCGCCACAAAGCGGGCTGCCACAGGCTATAGTTCCAAACATTGGAACTTCCTCCTTGAGATAGACAGAGCATTTCCGCATTCCATTCTTACAATGGGAGTCTAGTGTCGTCACTCTCATACTAGATTACGCTGCACTTAACAAGCACCATTTAATCCCCATGCAGAGGGCAACAGCAGCCAGTAAGAATGAAACACAGGACAGGAGTTAGGCTACAGCTAAGAGCAAGTGTGTTCCCACATTGACTGACACTGACCACTCAAATGAATTGAATGACTGACAACAGGAAAGGATGCCCTGAATTCACGCAAGGCCTCATGGGACACTGGAAACTCGTGACGACAGAGCCATCACCAATTGTTGACTTAACTATAATTAACGATGATTGACACCTGATTGACAAAAGATATTCTGCAGGTGTGTGATTAAGTGTGCAGGGAGTCAGTCTGGTTGCTGCCAGCAGCAGCCCGAAGGACAGTTGTCCAGCATTATGTATCTGTTTCTTTACTTTATTGTGGAAGTGGCTCAAGTTGGAGCAAGCTGTTGAACAGTTCACTACCTGCGTGAAGCAGCGGATACCCAGGACTTTGAATATTCCTCTTCCATTACGTTTGAGAACCAGGGCGTAGAATTGGAGGTGGGGAATTATTGGATGTGGAGTGTTTAGAGACTTGGATTTTTTTTTAATTATTGCCATTCAGGATTCTTTCTGTGTTTGGAGTATGCTGTTGACCCGTTACAGACATTGTCCCTATTCAACGCAAAGGTAACGCCGAACGGCAATAACAGACGAAACTGAAAACTGATGGTAAGCTTGAGTGACAGCAAGAGGATTTTATTTAAAATAGTTGGACTGACAGCAAGAGGATTTATTTTCAAATAGTCTGACTGACAGCAAGAGGATTTGTTTTCTTGTATTTTCTGAACAGAACTGAACTGTGATTGGACCAAGACATTTTGTTTATGAAGAAGACTATTAGTTTTGTTCCATTCTAAATGCTGTGGTGACTTAAACATTAATAACCATCATTCTAACCGCAGTTGTGAGTAAAAAAAAAAACATGTATTTTGTATTGTAGGTTGCTATTGTTGTTTGGTTGATTTATTGATTTATATTGAATACAATATTGTTGTGAAACCCACCTCTGGTTAATACAGGCTGTTCCAAATATCTATGGTTTCTTTATTTTTATTGAGTCCTTTTTTGAGTGGTGCCAACCACTCCTACATTTGACCGTGTCTGTGTGTCCGTCTGTGTGTCCGTCTGTGTGTCCGTCTGTGTGTCCGTATGAGCACGGCCTCTCTGTATGTTTGAGCACAGCCTCAACAGCTGCGGCTGATTGCAACACAAAGATGCAACCATACAGGTACAGTACAGTACAGTACAGTACAGTACAGTACAGGTACAGTACAGTACGGTACAAGTACAGTACAGTACAGACCGTACAGTACAGGTACAGTACAGTACAGTTACAGTACAGTACAGTACAGTGCAGTACAGTACAGTACAGTACAGACCGTACAGTACAGTACAGTACAGTACGGTACGGTACAGTACAGTACGTACAGTACAGTACGTACAGTACAGGCACAGGTAGAGGTACAGTACAGGTACAGTACAGTACAGTACAGACCGTACAGTACAGACCGTACAGTACAGTACAGTACAGTACAGTACGTATAGTACGTACAGTACAGTACAGACCAGTACAGTACAGACCATACAGTACAGTACAGTACAGACCAGTACAGTACAGTACAGTACAGTACAGTACAGTACGTACAGTACATACAGTACAGTACAGTACAGTACGTACAGTACAGTACAGACCGTACAGACCATACAGTACAGTACAGTACAGACCGTACAGTACAGTACAGACCGTACAGTACAGTACATACAGTACAGTACAGTACAGTACAGTACAGTACGTACAGTACAGACCGTACAATACAGTACAGTACAGTACAGTACAGTACAGTACAGTACAGTACACACACTTTTGAGTAAAAATACTTAAAATGAGTAAAAATACTTAAAATTAGTAAAAATACTTAAATATTAGTAAAGATACTTTAAAGTTCCTAAACTGAGTAAAAATACTTTAAATGAGTAAAAATACTTAAAATGCGTAAAAATACTTAAAAGATGTTAAAATGAGTAAAAACACGTACAAATCTGTACAAACATTTTAAAGTACTTAAAATGAGTAAAAATACATTGAAGTCATCAAAGTCTGTAAAAAGTAACTAATGAAATGAACTCATGAAAGGCACCACTCTCTTCACACTGGGTGTGATTTTTCGGCTTCTGTCTGCCTAAACAAAAAGGAGAGACTACCAGAGACTCTCTGGTAGGTTCACGTCTACCTGGCACCCCTAAAGCAGCCCAGTGTGAAAACCGTTACTGTGTGTGTGTGCGTGTGTGCGTGTGCGTGTGCGTGTGCGTGTGTGCGTGCAGAGGGACACCGGGAGCTGTTATAACTCTTGCCTCCTTGGGTGCCTGCCACTGGCGGTACAGCAGGCCATCAGTGACAGAGAGGCCGGCCCACTGTGATACACCTTACTGTCCCTATGCAGGGCCAACACCATGGACTGCTATAGACGAATCCACAGACGCGCTGCCTGTAGGCAGCCATAGCTGCGGTGTCAACGCTCCGCACTGCGACACCACAGCAATGGCCGCCTACAGGCAGCTACAGGCAGCGCGTCTGTGGATTCGTCTATACTGTAAGTCGATCCTAGAATCGATTGAAGACAACATCACCATCCTGCTCTCTCCACAGCCTCTTGGGATCGATGGTTTTGGGGGCTGCGGAGATGACACTGTCCCCGTCAACAATGGGCCATTGTTCTCCGCAGCGTTGTCGGCCTGGAGAACCGTTACCTTTCCTTGCCGTCATGTTTTGTTCTTATAGGTGACGGCACTCAACCTCCTTGAAGGGTCGTCAGGACAGGGCATCAGCGTTCCCATGGAGACGGCCCATCCAATGCCAGCAGCTGTCAGTCTGGGTCTCTGTAGCTGCGGAGCCAAGTAAGGGAGGCGTGGTCCGTCCAGAGCAGGAACCGTTGGCTGTAAGGTAGGTGTGGTTTAAGATAGGCAGAAAGACTCATGGCAACTTCTTGATAATAAACTCTTTTTACTGTATAACAGCTGTCCCAATGGAAGTGGCTCTGCCTCCAACAAGGCTCAACCCAATAAGGCTATAGAAAGGGGAGCTTCACACTAAAACCACCCCTACTGTCCATGGTTCCACAACCAAACCTTGAACAACAACATGAATCACAAAAAATATGTAAATCATTCTCCAACTCAAATAACAAGTTAAATTAATACAGCAATGACACAAGTGTGTGCATACTGGGAAATCATTTCGAGCCGACCCTGGGTGTGCCACGCTACAATATTTATCAAATTAGAACCTTTATGCAAACCTCTAACTGATAGGAAATGAAAACATGTGCGCATGCAACTAAATTTATATTTTACATTTTATTTCTTTATTTATTATTTAACAATGTATTTAACTTTTTCACAGACGGGTTACAAGCCAGTGAAATAAGAATAAAGCCCAATATACACTAAGGAAGATGTGGGGGTCGTAAGAGCTCTTCTAACCTACAGTACCTGACCAACTAGAGATGCCCAGGCAAAAAAGGACATTGCCTACAACTAACTACTTCAGCTTTAAAACATAATCTGAGCACATTGGTAAATTAACAGACTAAACACACATACACACACACACACACACACACCAACCTATCTACCAGTTGTGAGAAGACAGCCAGCAACCACTAGAGAAGTTCAACAGTGGTCGCAGGAGGTGGTGCTGCGGTTTGAACTTGCGATGACTGACTGGGATTTTGCACGCACGCACACACACACACACACACACGCACACACACACACACACACACACACACACACACACACACACACACACACACACACACACACACACACACACACACACACACTCTCACTCTAATATATTGGTCAAGAGTTTGCAGTAATTACACTTGGCCATGCTAGTTTTAATTCATTATGCATGGATGGTTCCATGTCTACTCATTTAGAAATGCTTGCAATGCTTGTGTTTGTATGCACACAAACAGCATTAGCAGCAGCACTGCTGCTCGTCATCATGATGCAAGATAAATTCATAAGTGAGCGATAGCTTGCCTTGTTGTTGACTTCCACTGATGGCAGCCATGTGCTGATCATATCAGTTTTTCTCAACTCAGTGCAACCAGGTTGTTTATCAAGTGCAGCGGCATGCAAAGAGAGAATATAAGTAGTGCATCTCTTGTACCAGAAAGGAGCTTCTGTGAATAGAAAATGTACCTGTGTTTCAACTTCTGAGAATTGGGGATTTATTGCAGAATAAGCCTTCCAAGTTTATACGGCAAATCATATGAGAACAATTACTGAACTGTTGGGGCCGAGCTATGAAAGAATTTTGAGTGTTGTTGCATGTTTTTTCCTCCTCTTTGGGTATTTGAGTTTAAACTACAATTTCATGCCAATACACAGTAGTTGCCATGAAAAGGTAAATTATTATAATTGTCCCTATCAACACTTTGGAGATCCTGTCTTGTCAAAGTGTCATTGAGCAATGCATTGAAACCTTACAACCTTACATGGTCAATTTGCAAGTCAGTCTGTTGTTCAGTAAATGTAAAATGTGAGCGATTCACACAGTTATGAAATAAATTAAAAAATCCCTCTCTCGCTCACAAAAAATATATAGTTTTTAAGGCCTTCCTTACAACATTACACAATTTAACTGAATTTTCAGACAGTGATTTTCAAGGCATTTGTGAGAGACATGCAGGTACATACAAAGAACTGTGTACATTCAACACTTACTGGTCATCGAAGGCAGCTTTTCATAAAGGTGTGGGAGAGGTCACTTCACATTTGGGCCTAAAACTCTTGAACCGTACGTGGTACAATCACATTTAAATTTTCTCTGGATTCCTTGGATCCTGCCGCAACTCTTCATATAGATCCTGCCCATTTGTGACTGCATATTCCGCTATTTTGCAATTCCAAATCGGTACACAATATCTCTGGAATCACGTGATCAAGATCTATCTGTCAGATCTTTCATATTCCATTCCGATTACCTATGATCCAAAGTTTATGGGCCCTGGGTAGCCAACCCGGCCTCAGAAGAGCACACTTTGCTAGTTTAAAAAAAAAAAAAATCCCGCGATTTTTGTAACCCATTTTTTTCACCCGGTGCCAATTTCCTAAGTGATCCTGGGCGCTACACCAGCCCTACCACAGCCTAGGGAGGCCAGGGCCGAGCTCATGCTTCCTTCAATGCATGAGAGCCAACTGACCTTCTTGTCACCTGACTGGGGGGAGTTTCCCCGGTAGGACGTAGCGCGTGGAAGGGACACGTTATTCCAAACAGTTCCCTTCCCCTCCATCAGGCGCCCCGGCTGTCATGGGGGAGGCGGTATAGCGACCAGGATTACTACATGTTTTTGTGAGGGTATTAACTACCCTAGGAGACACGGGGAGAACATGCAAACTCCACACAGAGTAGGCCCTTTCGCCAACCCCACCTAGGGTATGGGCGCTGATGACGCGGAGGAGAAGACACAGCCCCAGCGTCCCCGGCGGGAATCGAACCCAGAACCTTCCAGCTGTGAGGCGACAGCGCCACCGACTGTGCCACCGTGCCCCCCACTTTGCTAGTTAATAATGTATTATTATTATTATTATTGCTATTATTATTACTATTATTATTATTATTACAATAACTCTCTCTTACCGTAAGGGTGTCAGCTAAATAAATAAATATGTGTAAATATAACGTGAATGTAATAAGATGGTAACACACTGATGAATGTTGCCTATCAGCTTTCGGTGTTGTCCTTAAACCACATCCATATCGTTTACACAAACATAAATTAGACCATTTAGGAGTGCTCCGTCACATTAACATCAACATTATGAAGTTAGCGTGTGCAGTGGCTAAGACAGGATGCTCACGCGGGCTAATGACGTGAGAATGTGCGGGCCCAGCACAGCTCGTGCCGCACCCCGCTAACAAACAGCAGGTCAGCTCACAGCTCATTAGCCTTGGCTGCTCTCGCTTAGACTCACATCTTCTAGGGACTACACTCAACAGCGGGAGGAATGACTGGGATAAATAAGGAATAATCAAGGCATCTCTCCGACTGAGAGTTGACCTGAATATGGGGCTCCTTGGCATCATGGATGCTCTGCTTCTGCAATGCTATCGTAATGGCTGGATCAGAATGCTCAGTTACTGGTATTGTAGTCAGCGGATTAAATTAATACATTATTTGAATACTATATCATGCAGCCAGAATGTACTCAGTGGAGTGCACACACCTGTAAAATCTTCAGTTGGTGCTTTTGGAAATTTAGCCTGATGGTGGTGCTATAGAGAAAGGGTCATGGGATCACCAAATGTAAGGTTTCTTCCTACTGGGAGTATAAAGGGGCACAGCAAATACCTTTCGAAATGTATTGGTCACAGACAGACAGACCGGTTGGTGAGGGAGTAAACTTTTACAGGTTTTGATGTTGGATGATGCAAGTAAGTTGTCCAACTTCAAATCTGCATAAGCCATCAACATTTGCTATTAATTAAATGATTCGTTTCCACCATCATGCTGCAACGCCAGTAAATCTCACACTTCCCCCTAGTCATTCACAGCTTTTTGTGTGAGGAGCAGTGGTGGAAAAAGTACTCAAATTCTTTACTTAAGTAAAAGTACCAATACTGCAATATAAAAATACTCCATTACAAGTAAAAGTCCAAAATTCAAAATTTACTTGAATAAAAAGTATTGGCATCAAAATATACTTAAAGTACCAAAAGTAAAAGTACTAAATATTTGAAAATAGCCGATCTACAAGCTCACAACGCGTCGCGATGCGACGTGTTGTGAGCTTGTAGATCTGCTATTTTCAAATAGCCTAGGTATAAAATAGGGCTAAAGTGGTTAAAGTATGTTTCATTATATCATAATTTATATCTGAAAAGTAACTAGTAACTAAAGTTTTCAAATAAATGTAGTGGAGTAAAAGTACAATATTTGCCTCTGAGATGTAGTGGAGTAGAAGTAAAAGTATTGGAAATTGGAAATACTCAAGTAAAGTACAAATACCTCAAAATTGTACTTAAGTACAGTACTTAAGTAAATGTACTTTCCACCACTGGTGAGGAGCCAATATAGCGACATGACTGTAGTCGAACTGAAGTCGAGCAGCAAAGAAAAGTGCAAAGCAAGTCTGAGAGGCAGAGAGAAACAACATTTTTAACATGCCCCTTCAGACTACTGCAGAATATGTCAGAGACAGCATGCCCCCACAACACATGCAGACCAGATCCTGAGAAACACTTTATAATAGAAAGGTAGAGCGACCTCCCTTCAGACATTGAAGCCAGTCTCTAAACCTCTGATCGTCTGGCAACGTGTGACTAAACTTAAGCTGGCTCTCTGAGCTTTGCCTTTACTTAGTTTGATTCTGTTCTCTTGCAGTTGAATCCCTTTATACAGTACTGTAAGAGCCATATCAGAAATGATAGCATCCTAGAAAATCTTACAGTTTTGTGTATAAATGCAAGATTGGATTTCATTCCACTCCGCTTGTCAATCACTCAAGTTGCACATTTGATACCAATAGTGCCGTTGTGCCCTAGAAATGACCAGTCGTCGTCAACATTTGTGAAAATGCTGGTACAGTAGGTCACATCCATCCACAAAGTCAGGACACGTTGCTTCTGTATGTAATATTTCATCTACAGAATGTTCATTTTCAGGTTCAAATTCAGCTGAAAGCTGGTCAGTCTCTGACCATCCATCATATGCTGACCTTGACCGCCACGCCCTGATTGGGTACCCGGGGGCAGAGGGTGACTACTGCCGTTTCAGCTGCTGCCGCCCCGTGCCATTGCGCCCTGATCCATCCAGCATTATTCGACTCCAGCGTCTACAGATCCTTATCTCCCCTCGCCTTTAATTATTCACACTGCTGAATCACACATTTATCAGAGAGATAACCCCCTGGCCAGACTCTCGCTCACACACACACATGTGTGCACGCACGCACGCACGCACGCACGCACGCACGCACGCACGCACGCACGCACGCACGCACGCACGCACGCACGCACGCACGCACGCACGCACGCACGCACGCACACATACTCTGTTTCACTCTTTATCATTTGCCATGTTTCAATCTCTCCCTCTCTATCACAGTCCCCCAACACACACACACACACACACACACACACACACACACACACACACACACACACACACACACACACACACACACACACACACACACACACGTGTTTTCTAGCTCTGTCTGGCTGCACAACACTACACTTTTTCACAAACGGAGTTGGAGAGAGAAAACTGCTGGTTACATTTCCTGTAACAATGTGCAGTATAATTAGAAAAACCTGCGCTACCTACGTGCTATGCGGCCATGACTGGCAGGAAGGACAAAAATAGAACAGCATGTTCATGTGACTTTAATATGGCTCCATATACCTGCAGACGCTTGCGTCCATCAGACCAGTTCTTAGACAATCACAGAATAGTAGGCTATGTGAAGAACATTAATCTATGATTAACTGGGAACAACAGTATCTGAAAGGCTCAGGCCTGGTCTCCATTTACAGAAAGACGTCAATAGACATGATTTTCAGAGGAAAGTCTCTTTAGGTCAAATATTGTTGATCTATGAAATTAGACTTAGTGCTTAGAGCTCTCCCCTTTACAGTGTGTGTGCGTGCATGTACACACACACACACACACACACACACACACACACACACACACACACACACACACACACACACACACACACACACTCCATCATATTCCACCTCCATGTCTCTCACCACCCCAGGCTGGGACTGTGGATCTTATTTCTTTGTGACAGGTCCAGGACAGAGGAAGGGGAGTAAAGAAAGGGATGGGGTTCATTTTTTTGGTGGCTGGGGGGGATGGGGTGGTGTGTGTGAGTGTGTGCCTGCTTGCATGCATGCGTGTGTGTCTGCGTGCGTGCGTGCGTGGGTGTGTGAGGGCACAGGATGAGATTGACAGGCAGATGAGGCGCTATGGGTGAAGGTGTAGAGATGTTCGGGGAGTTGCTGTTCGTCGGCTCAGAGATAAGCAGATAAGAGAATCTGAGAGGCCAGATCTTTCACAGGAAGTCAGGCTATACTATACCATTGCAGAAGAAACCACAGGAGAGAGGCTGACCTTGTGCGCCTGAGCTGCAGCTGCCTAGCCTTTTTTTCTTTTCTTTTTTTTTGGGGGGGGGGGGGGGGTGCTAACACAGCAAGACAGGAAGACACCCTGTCCTATAAGGCTGCTTTCATAATGAATCCAAACTTACTAGTCTCTTAAGTTGAAACTGTAAAATATTGAGTATTCATTCAAATGTAACCAAACAGGTCCATTTGGCTACATTTGTGGGCTCTCAAGAGGTACATGAACACTTAAAAATTGGTGCTCATCACCGAGTTTGACTGTCAAGTAGACCTATATTTGTTTCACTTTTGAAGTAGGTTTGGCCTATGTCTTTCTGTGGGTGTTGCAATAATACTATTACTAATTACTAATACTAATAAAACTTGTTTATAGAGCACTTATCAAGACAAGTTACAAGGTGCTTTATATGAAACTGAAGAAAAATATAAACTGTCCAAAATGTCCAAATTAAGTCTGGAATAAAAACATTAAGAGAAGCAAACAATTAAACTTCAACATCTAAGAAAGGCCCTTCAACAAGGCAAGCAATGAAATCGGATTCAGCTCATTTATTTTTGGAGAGTCTACTCAACAATCAATCCAGTCTTATTTGAAACAATGAATGAATGCTCAATTCCTGAACTCGCTGCCCTGTAACTTAGTTTTCCCTCAAGGGGCTTCAAGCCAGCTAAGAAAAGCTATTTTATCAGTCTCCTTGTCCAATGTCATGCACATTCTTTGTCTGGGGAGTGGGTGGCAAGGGTGTTGAGGTTAAAGAATCAGGGTAGCCGAATGGTTACTAGAACAAATCCCTAGAATGATTGGAAAAATCATGATGGTGAAACTGTATGAATGGCACTTTTCCCACCCTAAGCAACTACCAGCAAGGTGCCCTTGTGCAAAGCACTTTAGCCTCACACTGGACCAGTGGACTGCTGTAGCTCAGTAGCCTACAGCAGAAGACTGCTGTGAGCATGTTTAGCTGTATGGATGTGAAATGGCATATCACTGAAGTGTACAGCATGCATGATGCATTGTCATTGTTTTTCCAGCAGAAAGAAATAACAATATTGGCCACATTGATGTAGTTTGCAAAAACTACTGCAGTCTCAGTTTTTTAAATTAAAAGCCCTGCAGAAATGGCACATTTACATGTGCCAGTGATGAACAAAGTTCTTGTTTGTCAGTTCGTAAACATTGATGGCGTGCATTCTATGAAGTGGAAAGGTTCCGTAAAAGTGAAATATCACTTGGAAAGGTTAATCTTGAATTTGGTTATATTTGTAAAGAGGAATAGGGCTCGCCCCCACCCCTGGCTAAAATAGAAATGTGCCGACATGGGGAGTTAATCTAATGAAAAGAGAAAATGTCAGAGTGAACCCCTTTGCACTTTGGAGAGCAGATGGTGAAATGTCACACCGCTCCGGCTCAAATTAAGAGAAATAACTGTGGTGTTTGCAAACTAGTATCAACCTGATATACTGAACAATATGTGTGGGACAAAATCTGAGAAATAGACGGAAGAGCTTATAATCTAAAATGATTTTAAAATATCCATGTCCCCTTAACCACTTTCAACCTGGCATCCCTATTGTGGGCATGACATTATAGGCAAAAAAAAGAAAAAAATAGTTTCTACATTTTATAAAAAGTTCAACAGTTTCATTTTTTTTTAATGCAAAATTATCAACAAGATCACAACACGTCACGATGCAACATATTGTGAGCTTGTATATCGGGTTTAAGTGGTTAACTACTTAAACCCTATATACCAGAGTCCGAAAATAGCCGATCTACAAGCTTTCAACACGCCACTTTGTGACATATGAGCTTTTACATCAGCTATTTTCCCAAATGTTCACCCCAAAATAGGGATGTTAGGATTAATCATGTCCCCTTATAGCTTGTCCTTCCTTCTTAAATGATCTTTCAAGGATCACAAGAATATTGTCAGTGGGGTATAGTTCTGACAGTAAAACTAATACTATACTAATACTATTTGTTGACTATTGACTATACTTAAGTTTATTCTAATGTTGCACTCATAAGTTTCTCTGGATAAAAGCATCGGCTAAATTACTAAAATATAAAGATAAACATTTTGCTCAGTTTTTTTGCACATTAACAGAGGTAGGGTTGAGGTTTTCTGTTAGATATAAAATTTTCACACTCGTTAAGGTGTAAATTGAGTTACGCTTGAACAGCATAATCATCAGAATGCAGTATACAACGTCTCGTGCACAGTTTTCACTGCCTACTTCAAAGGGTAACCTGTAAGACCACAGCTGCACAAGATGCTTCATACATACCTTAAAGTGCATTTCCACTCATCTGATCAGTACAGACCAGAAGTTTTAGGCCAGCCAGAAGTCACCACAAAGGAAATGAGCTTGTGTTTCTGCAGGGGGTTGCTTGATTCACCCAGTTAGAGAGACGCTCAATCCTCACTGTTTCTTGCTCAAGGTTAAGCTAAATGTCTGTCATTGACTGTGCGTGTTCCAGTATGTGGGCTATCTAAAGAGGTAAGTTAACATTGATTTCTTTACCATTTTAATATCCCTTTATCTGCCTCAGTGCGTGTACAGTGTAAAAGCAGTGACAGCAGAGCAAAACATAACTGATGTTTGGTTGTTAAAAAATAAATAGTTATAGATTGAAAGAGCAGACTGGTTTTGAAACTCGACACCAAATTAGATTAGCTACTGTTGTGCTCTTTTGCTTGCATTAAACCTTGGCTATAATTCTTCGAGTGCTCTTGGTTTTCAAATATGTATTGTAGGAACTGGGATGAGTTTGGGTATGTTCTTGGGGCTCAAATTTGAGTCAACCACAGTTACATTAGATCATTGGGATCTGATATAGCGGAAATAAAATGCACTTCAAACAAAAGCTTGACGCTTTAGAAATTGCAAAATTAAGAAGAAGCACTTCCTTTAACATTGGAAAGCACATAGGCTCCATCTGGTAGAACCATTTTATCTGATTTAACCATTAGCTACATCGTGGACAACAAAAACGGTATGAGAAGGTTTGGATACTACTATAATCCTATAGTACCTAAGCTATAGTATATACCATGTTTCTGCCATAGCCGCCTCATGATACTGATTTCAACATTTGAGCCACAGACTGCCTTCCTTAGCTACTTCTGACTTAGTGGAAGGCCTGTAGCAAAGCCTGCTCACAAATCCTTAGTTGTCTGGCAGTGAGAGTCGTCACAAATCCCTCACCCAATTTCCATGGGGCAGAAGTTTGCTGCTCAGCCTGGTCTGCTAGCACCCTGTATCTAATCTTCTCCCTTTCATGGGACTCATCCATGCATCTTCACATAGCTCGGGGAGCTTAACAAAGTAGTCCCCTACGTTTTACACCACAGTTCCAAATCTATTCATAAGCCGATGCTCACTGTCGGGACTTTAAGTTCCAAATATTCCCCACATACATACATCATTTGTTAAAACAAAGGTTGAATGCTTAACACGTCTCAAGTCAAAGTTATGCATGTAGATGATAAAGGCTAAAGCCCAATTTATACTAAACAGATTTTCAGCTGTAATTTTCAATTGGTTATTTTCTATTCCAAATAAATAAATACTATGTTACATTGAAATAGGAGTAAAAGCAGGATATAGATACTCAAAGGGGTGATTTCTACAATGGCTTCAATATTTCATCCTATTCTAGAATGATCCTGTGCTGCTACCTCCCTCTGTAGGCCTGTCACAGATTTCTATTTAAAACTAAATAAATAATCTGTAATTTTTGCGGTGTAAATCAGTGAATATGATCAGTATAATCATCGCCAACGGAAGCAATTGTTGATGTCTTTTTGATGAATTTGGAAAACTCCAATTTTCCATTCATCAAAATTATTTGATGTAGTGATGTTTGAGGCACATACAGAAATGGACACATTTTATTTATTTTATTTATCTTTACAGTATAATTTCCCCAAAAAACGTATTCTAATACACTCTGTACTGAATACAAAGTGTATTGAATGTGTAAATATGTTGTTTGATCTCATTAGATGGTTGACTGATCATAATGTGTTAGCGGAGTGTTACAGTGTGAAGATAAGAAAAAAAGAAAAACCCTTTGTTTAATGAGAAAAAGCTCTGATACTCCGGCGTTTGCATCAGCAGAGAACAGACCTCAAGGACGTGCTATGGTGGAATCCCACGGTCTCATGCACAGTGGCAGACTAATGATGTTTTTTTGTTTTTTTTGTTTCAGCCCCTCGTTAGCTACAAAGAGACGGAATATGCCATGACTCTGCTGTGATAATGGTAAGTTATGGGACTCGTATCCATGCCCTTTCCCTGTTGGTTCTACATCACTGTTCCCAGGAGAACGTTTATAGAGCTTGCGACACCCTTCTGTAATTACCTCTTCACGTGGATATGATGAAAAAGCGAGATCCTGCAGTCAGACTGTAGCTTACTTGTCTCTGTCAGGGAATGACAGGGGCAGATTCAGAACCATGTATTTCAGGAGTGTGCAGTTGTTATAAGGAAACTTACGCCAAATATGACTCTTACTGTTGCGGATATGTGTTATGTTACTAATATCTTGTTCATTTAGGGACCAGGTTTTCAATACAAGCAGAAATGGCTCTGAAATATAATCAGTAACAGATCCGAAGGACACCTGAAGTTTATAAGCTTTAAATTTAAACAGAATAGTTATGCATAGTATATCATCACTGTCTGGTGGAAACCTTATCTCCAATACCAATATCAGAAAAAAAGGGCCCTGTGTTCCAAAGGATTAAATATAGTTATTATTTAGTCATAAGCTCTTGTTAATACTTATATTATATTATATTTGGCTTGGGGTGGGTGGTGGGACATCACAAACGTAATGCTAACAGGTGCAAAAATGTCACAAACGCAACATTTGTGTCCAAATCCAGACGTCACATTTGTGACCCTGGAGTCATGTTTGTGACTCCAGAGAAGCTGCCTGAAAATCTGCATGTGAAGGCAGCATATAGTGGCCAGAACATCTAATGTATATTATTAGATGAAACACATTACAGGTACATCACAAACGTAACATGCCATTTATGGAGACCACTTGAAACTGTATCTTCTTTGCGGCCACAGCCTGAAAATCTGGGTGTGAAGACCACGTAGCGGCCTGAGCATGCAGTTGGTTAAATATGTATTTGTTTCTCAAGCCACACAACTATTCCACAATCTTCGAATGCTACATACAGTAGAGTATGTAGGTACGCCCACTGAACGCAGAGAACAGAAGCTTGTCATCTGTTTGTCATTTACATTCTCAAAATATGTTTTAAAATATCTTTAAATATATTTTTTAGAATTTCCATTTCTGCTAAGCAGCAATTAAGCCAGATATATTTTGACACATTTTATTTACAGTATATCACTTATTTACGTGTGACTGAATCGGAAGTAGGGTGGAGGCGTGACATCCGGTTTAGTCTTTTATCATTTTCAGTGCTTCCGTGGTACAGATTGTATGGCGGAAGCATTTGAAAATTGTGTGAGCCAACAGTCTGGCTCACACACACACACACACACACACACACACACACACACACACACACACACACACACACACACACACACATTTTAATACTATATATTGAGATACAAGGTTTCTGCGCGACACGATATGCAACTGAGAACTTCAATATGCCATTTGATATATGTATGCCAACTCCATCTGTCTCTTCAGAGTGTCCTGGCAAAGTCTTATTGAACCAGTTAACTTCCACAAGTGAACTTTGTGGAATCAATCATTTATAAATTAAACCACAATGAACTTGAACATTACTTGGATGTTTCTTTTACGTTTTCAAGTTATTTAATTTATCTTGACACTTTGTTTTTGTTCACTGATTGTCATTTGTTGTTGTATTCCAATTGAAGCTTGTTATAATGACAATATGGAACCTTCAAACATTAGCTAAGTTGTTTTAATTGCCACTGAATCAGGGAATCAGCAGAAGTACAGCATGAGTTTTCATAATTAGGTCTATTAGATATGTCACAGCATGTATGTTGCTCAAAACCCCACAGCTCATTCCCTAAGGCCTTTGCTAATGAATTTGCTGCCCATGTCAGACCACCTGCAGCGAGTGGTCTCAGACTGTCACACCGTGGCTCGTTTGACTAATGTATGTAAGTTTGGTGTGTGTGTGTGTGTGTGTGTGTGTGTGTGTGTGTGTGTGTGTGTGTGTGTGTGTGTGTGTGTGTGTGTGTGTGTGTGTGTGTGTGTGTGTGTGTGTGTGTGTGTGTGTGTGTGTGTGTGTGTGTGTGTGTGAAATGTGACACTTCAATATGGAAAGCTCATGGAGTTAATCAGTGCTGCAGCACCTCACATTAGTTTGCCTCCGTGTGTCAGAATGTGTATAATAAGGAGATCTACTGTAACACCAGCTCTGAACCTATGGTGAATAATATACTGTAGGGTGGATGGGAAAGCATGTGGCAGTGCAAGATAACAAAGAAAAGAGGTCATAAAAGATGAGAACATGCCGGAATATCATCCTTTGCTCTGCAGATTTAAAAATGGTCCAATCATAGCCCAGAGGTTACCTCTACTATGGGTTCCCATCAACTATATCCAATGGAATTTTTGCATTGGATTTTGTATAAATTAAAATAATATGCTCTGTAGCAAACAGATGCTTATGGTATTCACATGTTTTGCCCAAGATAATATCCACAGATCAGCATAAGTGTTACAAGTTTTAAAACGCACACAATTTGTAGAAGTAAAAGCACATAACGGTTCAACCCATTAAAACCGGGAAAGCATCTGTGTCATTTTACATTTTAGCGTTGGCTATTCAAAAATAGCAGATATACAAGCTCACAGCGCGTCACTTGGTGCCGCGCTGCGAGCTTGTAGGCTACATCTGCAATTGTTTAACATTTTTAAAAAATCTTGAAATAACTATTGGTTTAGAAGGCATTTGTAGAATCGGCCTCAGGTCTCAATGGGTTAAAAATTCATGGTTGAAATAACAGGTGGAACGTGTCCTAAAATTCACCAATGCTTAGTCATTGCATCCATAGTCAATAGTTGTGCCCCATAACTTGGATATCCATCTAATAGGCTGCAGGTGAGACTCAGCAACGCAGTTTTTAGTTAAAGTCCAAATAATAAATAAAGACAAAGTTGGTGTTAAAGAACCATACCGGAATCAATACATTCCGGTATGTCTATTCACAACGTATTGCATAAATCTTGCATAAACATAGACAATTTCCCCTTAATGGCTTTATTTTTATTTTTACAACATGGGTCTAAAGGAGGTGAGCCGTCTAGTAATGTGAGTCTGGCTGTCCGGGGCTAATCTTGTGAACCGCTGGACCAACCAGTGCCAAATGTGTTGTGCACACTGCCAGTAGGCCAGGCCAAATAACTTACTCCCCGAATGTTATTTATTTATTTTATTTATTTAATAATAAATGAGATGACTGATGTCATAGATGACTGACGTCATAGCCTGGTCAAATGAAGTCTGAAATCCGCATGGAAGCCATGCTCTTTTGCACTTGCTCACATTTTCTCCATAGTCATTAATACGTTACCAAACTCTCGAATAATTGAATGTTTGAATTTAGTTTATAAATCAATCTTTTCTCCAGGTACTATTTTCCAGGGACTCCTGGGAATACTTTACAAATTAATCCGCTCCTTTAAAATGTACTAAAAGCAACGATAACATAACTTTGAAAACAAAACTATGCAATGATTGATATTTAGTGTGTTGGATGACAAACAAGTTTCAAGTCTATGCAAGTTGATTTTCTTTGTATACTGAAATGCCTTCCTCGGAAATCAAACAAACCACAGCATGCTTTGGAAAATCGTCAGCAGTAATGTCTAGTATGAGTCAATGGGCTAAACATGCCATATCTGTGTATATTGTACTTTAAGATTGGTCTAGGAAAGTGCTTGCCAATAGGCTACACATGACATGATATAAAACAAATGTGCGCGCACGCACACAATAGGAAATTAAAGTTTGATTATTCTCCATTGTACTAAGCCATCAGTATACAGCTGATATTCCACTGTGTTGATACAGTATATGTTACCACCTGAATGCATGGATCGAGGTCTGGATCGAGGTCTGAATATTTAGAGAGTAGTGATCAGCCGTTGCATGCTAGACAAATGACATCAAAAGGAAAGAAATAGCTTTTGATAACTCACAGAAAATGGGAGAGAAGAATGGCAGCTGGTAGTTAACCACAGATTTTTAACCATCAACGTTTTTCTTTTTTCTTTTTTCTTATTTTTGTATATTGACATGCCAAAATGTCAGCTGTTTACTGTACAACTATCTCCCCCTTGCTCGCCACAGGCACAGTTAAAGAAAAGCAAGACGAGGAAACAGAGATGCAGTCGCAATAATAATGTCAACGACTCAGAATATGATGTGGTGGACGATCCAGAGGAAACGCTGAATGTGCACATCCAGCCAGCGAGGCCTCCACAGGCTGACAGAGACTACGCAGGTAGGCCAACATATCTGACAGCGCGTCTTGCATTCAACAAAAAAAACATAAAGAAAGCAAATGGATTGTAAGTAGACCAAATCACTGCACAGTAAAATCCTCCGTTTTAATTTATCCATTTGTAACTGTGAGCGTGTAACCTACAGATGTAATCAAATCAACCTGTAAAATGTACACTGAGGATTTTTCTGTGAGCTTCCAAAAAACAAAAACAACACAAAGCCATAATCAAAAAGTTATTTGCCAGAAGGTCAGTCTAAAATGATTGTGTAGCCTATACACTCCATTTATGAAGGTGCGTTTTCTTTATTTGTCTGCACAGCAAAGCTCCAGTGAACATAATTATAATGGAGCTGAGAGTAACATTTCTACTGGAAACCAGAGAGAACAAGAGAAATGTGCTCCTCGGAGCACAGGTCTCCGCCAGGCCAGGTGCTGTAGTAGAAGTCAATCTTAGCCAATCAGGATGAAATATGAGGAATCGGACAGGTCGGTGTTGATGACATGACTATAGAGATAATGTGTACCGATTTGCATGATGTTTGGACAAAATCTGTAGGAGTAATAGCAAAAACTTTGTTTTGCAAAAATCGGCCACCTGGTGGCGCTATAACAGGCCGATGTGAAGAATTTGGGCAACTGGTTCTGCTCCGGCCTCCATGGAGTGTGCACAGTTTCATGCCGATCGGTCCAACAGTGCCAGTCTGCCGGAGATTTCACAGACGGGTGGACGAACACACACACACACGGACGCACAGACTGAAGGGGGCGAAAACATAGTCTCGGCCACGCTTTCGGCCTGGCGGAGACAATAAAAGCAGCATGAATTTAACAGAGAGAGTGGGTCTCCAGGGCCATCTGTTGGCTGCTCTGTGGGATATATCTAGAAAGGGGAGAGAATGAGAGCAGTAGGATAATAGACTTCCTTTTTTTCCACACTGTGACTGAATATTTCTCTACAGCTGTCTCGGAAACAGGGATACACATCATGAAGTCTTTATTTCTACCTTGGGGAGCTCGAATAAAACTGAAGATGAGAATCTCACACATTCACTCTCTGCAAGTCTCTGGGCTTTGTCGGATCTCTTCCTATCTAATGACAGAACACAAACAGAATAAATTGAAGGTGTATCTTGTTTTGTGTCTCTGACCAGGACTCAACCAAGCCTGGAGGCTCACATCAGTCAGTTCAAGTTTGAGCACAGCTAGCACGTTTTGCTTGTGCCTAACTTATCGTATGATCACATCACTCAGCAAAAATAACTGCTTTTCAAGTTAAAAAAAAAAAGGTTTTCCGCTCATAGGCTTTACTGCTTGCTTCTCCCAATATTTTCTTTCAGCCTTTCTGCTTTATTTGTGATAGTGAGCAGAGAGACAGGAAAGGCAGGAGAGAGAGGGGGATGACATGCAGTAAAGAGTCTCGGGTCGGATTCAAACCCGGGCCATCTAGCCTTGTTATGGTATTGGTTCTTACCAGGTGAATCACCCCCAAATGTCACAAATGCCGCAAACTTCTAATGAGACATTTTTGATTGAATACTTTATTAACAGTTTGCAAAATAGTACAGTGGTATAATTATACAATGATGCTAAAAGGATAACACAAAGACTCACTGTGCGATTACCATTACCAGGTCTTTCAGTGGATGCTTAGAATGTCCATTTATCCTCCATGGTGGAAGAAACAACGGTTGCTATGTGCAAAACAACAATTAGGCCTTTTTTTTAAAGTAATAACCAATGGTAACCACTGTGTGATCATATTCTTTTGTTTTCTAGACAGGGACCTCCCACGGTCATCATCTACCCAGAGCCTGAACTCAAACACTAGTGTAAGTTGTTATTATTATTATCATTATTATTGTTGTTATTGTTATTATCGTTGTTAATTATTATCATTATTATTATTATTATTATATGTTATATACAGTGATAGATAGATAGATAATTCTCTTTTTTTGTATTCTATTATATATATTAATGCATATTGCATGGCCTGTATGATCCTCCTCCTTCCAAAAACACTTTTGTAGGGAAACTTCGACATTCCCCCTCCGTGTCCACCCAGACCGATTCCCGTTACCCTAAGTACGTTTGCAAATGTGTTGCATTGCATACACACATATACACATGCACTCTGCAGCAATGGTGGACATGGTGATTGGACTTGAATTAAAACTATATATATATTCATGGTAACAAGAGGACTGTAACATTTCTGAAATGTTTTGTTCATCTGTGAAGCAGAACCTGCAGGACCTGCTGTAAACAGAGACCTGAAGCCAGGCAGAAGGAGATGCCCATTAGGTAACTACATGAAGCAAACTATGTATACTGTGTTATTATTACATTTTTCTTTTCATTTTCACACACACATTTCCCCCACTTTTTCCTCCCAAATCATCCCGGTAGTTTGACACCCATGTTTTAGACCATGATGGCAAATGTATGTATCGGTGTTATTATTATTATTATTATCATTATGATTATTCGTGGTGGTGTCATTGGTATTGTTAGTAGGCTATTTACAGTATGTTGTCATTATTGTAGTAGTAGCAGTTATAATAATAATAATGATAATTCAAATTTATATAACATCAAAAGTAGCTGTAGCAATGATCAGTCTTTGATTTTACAGATGAGAGGACTCCCCCAGTGGAGCCAAGAGAACAGGTAAAAATTCAGCACATCTTTAAAGTGTACAAGTGCCTTGTGTGTGTGTGTGTGTGTGTGTGTGTGTGTGTGTGTGTGTGTGTGTGTGTGTGTGTGTGTGTGTGTGTGTGTGTGTGTGTGTGTGTGTGTGTGTGTGTGTGTGTGTGTGTGTGTGTGTGTGTGTACAAGTGCCTGTGTGTGTGTGTGTGTGTGCGTGCGTGCGTGCGTGCGTGCGCTGCAGTGTTTCTTGTAACTCATGTGTAACTCAAGGCAAGTGATCACTGTCATGTCTTTCACAGCAAACAGCAATCTTATGCAGGTAACAATATAATATCAATGCACTTTTTGAAAACACTTTCTTTTGGGAAACTGTACTCCATATTCATAATTTAATATTAATACCTAAAACAAGAGCACACAGGTAGACTATAATAGCACTGTTCTCAGATGTACCTATGTCTATATTGTTCTAGATCTTTGCCAGCATCATCCGGCAAAGAGCAGGGATCTGGAGTGCATCTACAGGAAGTCAGCAGAAGAGAGTGAGAGCTGCTTTTATGGAGACCAATTATGGAATATTCAGAGAGAGGATCATTATATCACCACGTTGGTAGAGAAATAATGGTGGGAAGAGGGAAGGAAAAGTTATTCTTATCCTCACTGGCCAAATACAGACAATGCTTATTTTATGTCCAGTAGTAGGGTGTTCAAATTATATTTTTTACCAATTAAAACATTATAATAAAAGGCAGGATTTTGGAGAGGAAGGTGATGAAAATTGTTACTTGTTAATATAATAATATCCTCTCTCTCTTGCTCACACGCACAGTTACTTTGCAAAGTGTAGCAATAGTGCCACTTATTGGTAAGAAATGGCAGCTGCAGAAATAGTGCACAACACATTATTTGCTAAAACTAAAGATTATGTACAAATGATGCTGTCTTTTCTGTTTCAGCAAACGGCAAGCAACAAAACATGTAAGCAGTGAATCATGCATCAACTTTTGTCACCATAGTATTATTATTATTATTATTATTATTATTATTGAATAAACTATGTTGTCCTTGCTAGAGAGGACTTCTTCATTGTGGACAATAGTGTTTTAATCTCTCTTGTATTTCACACTCAACAGGTGGAACTCAGTGCACACCCTGAAGGTCAGTGATTTAATTCTTAATTCAACATTTGAGATTTTTGAAATGCTGCAGTAACCAAATCTAATGTATTTCAGATTTATGGGGCTCTGACAATGAATCAGCCAACCATACCAATATACGACATTCTTTGGATTTAGATGCAAAATTTCATACAGACAACAGGTACAGTCAGTCACATGCAAAACTTCGGACTTCAATACAATACTACTAATGTTCACTCATTTTTATGCACTGTTTATCCTACTAAATATGCACTATTTATTTTTATTCAGCTCACATCTAAAATCTAAAAGCCAAGGTAAGTGATGCAAGAGAACTTCAATGTTATATTAGAAGTATTGATGAATATGAAAATAAACCAATAACTTTTTTAGTTTGCCTGAAATCAGAAAAAATGCCATCAAGGCGCCAAAACCACGAATGGCCCCAAACAAAAGAAGATTTTGATCACCATGATTTTGTTTCAAAGGAGAAACCCCGTCAGGTAAATTTGGCTTTATTCTTGGGTATCCAAATGAAATGCCATGTTAGTTCTTCTTGTAAATTTGCCTAATACGTGTATTTCCAAGTGATTGTATTGTTATAGCTATTGTAAGAACAGTAGGCCTATGTTATAGCACTATTATGTACATGCAACACTTTTTGATAAAAACAAAAACAGTTTATATAGTACATAGCATATTAAACATATTGTCAATTTGCCATTGTTTAGATAAAGTCACTATTCAATGATTTGTAACTTACCTCTTGACAGACCTATCGTGAGGAGGACTGGTATGTTGGGGCTTGTAATCGCATAGAAGCAGAGCATGCCTTACACCTGGTGAACAAGGTATTGATCATAAAATAATATTTGATTTAATAGCTTGCACCCCCCGCCCCCTAAACCCAAGTTATCGTGTTATAATTGGCCTCAATCTTGGTAGGATGGTGCATTTTTGGTGCGGGAATGCTCAAGGTCAGTTGCCGGTGAACCCTTCGTCTTGGCAGTGTATCATGAGAAGAAAGTTTACAATGTAAAAATTCGGTTCATCGGAAAGACCAGCAAATACGCCTTAGGAACAGGTCAACGGGCAAATGATGTGAGTATAGGCACATTTTCAAAACCTATTCAACAAGCACTCTGTAATACCTCATGTATACACGTTGAGATCTTGTAGAACTGCTATTTTTGGTGCTGGACACTGTCGTACGACTTTGTACATGTCAGGCTTAAGACATTATATTCACCAGTTATTTTTCCTCAGATGTTTGAATCTGTGGCAGAGATCATCAAATTCCACTCCATATTTCCTATAATACTTGTTGATGGGAGAAATGCATCAGCGACAAAATCTTATCCAGAAAACTGTGTGCTGACATACCCGATCACAAGACATGATGTTGACCGGCTGATAGGATAAATGTTTGACACTCTGAGCGAGAACCTACCCACTTTCTTTTACTGATTTGTCTTTTTTCAAATATACTTTGGAAAATGCAATGAATTTGTACCTATAATTATACTGTATCTGTACCTATACCTACTGTATACTCACTTCCAACTTAACTGATCCAATAAGAAGCCTGTTTTGAGGTTGAACTTTTAAAATCAAGAGCATAAGTGAAAGGCCTAAATGCAAATGTTATTTTCTCTATCATGAACAAAAATAAATTAAATGCCATGTAAATAATTGTGAAATAATAATCTTATACATATATAATATATATATAAGAGAGAGAGAGAGAGAGAGAGAGAGAGAGAGAGAGAGAGAGAGAGAGAGAGAGAGAGAGAGAGAGAGAGCGAGCGAGCTATACAGTATTATATTTGATATGTGTGTGTGTGTGTACTATAGATTGCATTATGTATGATTTTGTATTTCTTGGGTTGTTTCGTACTTTGATTTGATTTGTTTTATTGTTTTCAGTTTCGTTGAACTAAGTTCGGAAACTGTGCTTTTTAAATTTTGTTTTGATACAAAGTTACTCTTCAAATAGGGTAGGCATAATAAGCCTCGGCTTCAGGCCGACACCTTTTCGGTGCCTGCCATTTTGTACTTGTAAACTGTAGTATCTATCCATGTACTGTTAAAAGGACCGAAATCATTCATTCATTCATATCTTTGGCCCATGTGAAATATTACATGCTGACCAATGTCATGTTTCGTGGGATTGCCCTATAACTACAGTAGGCTATGTGTCTGGTCTACCTGTATTGGTTCGCACTATAGTTTGTTTGTGATGATATCAGTGAATTAACAAAACGGTCCCTCCAATCACACAATGTTTTTGAGTGCATGCCACCATGTTGAAAGAGTGACAACATAGTGAGGGACGATTGTGAAATGATTGCTTCTTCCTCTTCCCTGCCTATACAGGAAAGGTGGTTTTGATTTGTCTGGGAGAAATCTTTTCTTTGAATGATGATGACAACGATAATAATACATCTATACAGCACTTTTCTATAAATCGACTTTACAAAGAACTGTATACTGTACACATAAGACTAGTAAAATGTAAAAAATAGTAAAAATACTTTTAAAACATCTTTCATGTTCACCTTCTTTGACTACTGTCTCCTGCACAGACTCTGGTGCAGTTGTACATGGACTACTCTACTGTACATTGATTAACTTTGACTGATGCCTAAGGAGTAAGGACAGCTGTTGAGAAACTAACAGATTATATGAATTATCAGACTGTTATTCATACAGATACTCACTGTTGGTGTGTTGACAATGGAAACAAGCCCCTGGGGCTTTTTGTGTTATACTTTTAGCATAACCTTTGACTGTATACTTGTACTGTTAATAAAGTATTCAATCAATCAAAGACCATACACTGCATATTCATTCTCATATTCACTATTGATAAACTATACACATATTCATTCTCATATTCATTCTTGATAGACTGTAGGCCTACATATATTCATTCACACACTCAGTGTTGACAGGCTGTTATTAGACTGCATTTATCCACCCGAATACTCATTGTTGTATATTCATTCATATGACTCATGTGAAATATGAGCGATAAACAATGTTATGTTTTGTGGGATTGCCCTATAACTGCATGTCTGGTCTTATTTTTATTAGTTCACACTATAGTTTGTGATAAACAAATGAACAAAAGTCCCATCACACCATGTTTTTTGAGTGCATCCCACCATGTTGAAAGAGTTACAACATGGCTGGGGAAGATTGTGAAATGATTGCTTCCCCCTCTTCACTCTCTCAGCATATTTTTAAACCACATTGAACTAATAGGCTACAGTTAAAGAGTAGTAGTGGACTTGATTTGTCAGGGAGAAATCTTTACTAATAATAACTGATGCCTGTTAAGGATAACTGTTGGAGACTATATTAATTCATAGGCTGTTGATAGATTGTATATATCTTCACCCAAATACTCACTGTTGGTCAATTGACATATCATATAATGTATATTCTCAGTCATTGCTGATGCTGTATACAGCAACGGCACAAAGGAGGTCCGCACACTGTATTTCCCTTTTAAGGGAGTTAGTCAGACACAGCCTTTGATCTTTATTCCTTTTGAATCCAACACCCAACTTCAAAAGGTTTTGTGCGACTCATGACCTTCTTTGATACTGTACACATTCTTATATTGATAGTAAATACATATATTCATTCATAAACTCACTGTTAATAGACTGCACATTTATCCACCCATATACTGTTTGCATTCATATATTTTCAATGTAGACATGTTCACTCTTTCAAAGATCCAGTGCAGATATCTAGGGCCTGCAGTTCTGTACTTATTTTGTATACCGGTATATTATATTTATCTTGGTTTGGTTTATGACTCTTGCCGCAGCCTAGTACATCTCTAGGGCCTGCAGTTCTGTATTTTATTTTATATTTTCTCATTCATCTTGGTTGACTCTTGCCTAGTATATCTCAAATATGTTTCGTTCTCATTGCGGTGACACCTAAATGTCCCTCCAGGTTCAATAAAGGTGTATCTATCTATCTTACAGTATTACCCAACAACATCCCCATAGTATTATTCATTAATAGTATGTCAATTGATCCAAGTTCTTGGTGTAAAAACTAATATATACACTGTGATGATAAGTGTCATTCAATAAAAATCTTTATGAAAAATTACACAGCTGTTAATACAAAAATTATGAATGAACACAATGACAAAAATTGTAGTTGAAATTTGAACAATGTCTTTTTCAAAGAATATGATAATTTCCCACACAAAACCAAGACAGGAAGGCAAAGAAAAGGTTTCAGAGGCAATAATACAACTATGTACAGAGTACAGATTTCTAGAATGTAATACTGATGGCTGCAAGGCAGCCTCAGACAAGAGGCAGTGTGTGCTTAACACACCGGGAAAAAAATGATTATATACTGTACAACATATGTGGCAGGATTCACCGTGAACATTTTAGCTTTAGTAATAAGACAAAATAGGAACACTAGGCATATTTAAGTCAGAGTAGTGTATATATACACACACAGTAATTCAGGGATAAAACAGTTGGCAACTAAACTCCATCAACTCAGTTATAGGCCTGGCATTTTCATACATTATGGTCATATTTAAAAACGAGAATACATAGGTCAACATTACGATTTGGTCGGACACTACTGCTATGCAAAAACGTATTTTTGCATAACATGGTTCTGAATACAGTAATACTGTAGTTATTATTTTTTTATCCAAAATATCTGGAAACTCAAGCATGTACAGAAAGCATGTTAACTTTTGGAACACAAACATGGTAAGTTGTATGGTCCATGACAGCCGTGATACGTTATGTGCTTGCTTTCACTCAATGTAATTTTGCTTTCACAATTAATATGAACAAACTAGCCTGAGATGGGACTGATGACTTTAAATGATTAAAAAAAAAATGTAATCCTTTGAAAGGGGGTATACAGTATACACTGCACATGCATTAATAATGATCAAGATGACTTTCAAGTCTTAACACTTATTTCTGACAGTACTTAGGATAGGTACCCCCCTGTGACTGCTAGCTACTACAGTGGGGAAATGTTTGTAGCTCAAAGCAATCAAACGGCATTGCACTTAAAATGTGTTCCATTGTCTGTACAAAAAATATGGAACTTAATATTCAATTTCTTGCAAATGTCAACATCTTCCCATTATATTCTTACACAGGGAAATATTGAACTTGTGTTTGACCATATCTTTCTGCCGTTTGTCAAAGCCAGACAAAGTCAGGAAAAGACCCTTACAGTGCAGCCTATCACCTCATATTTATGTCCCATGACTTTACCCAACCTCATCTTCAGGATTTGGCACTCTGGAACTACATCAGAAGTTCCTGTATCAGTAATAGATAGTGATCTCACTCCCCCTTTAGGGACCTGGGGTTTGGGATGATTAAGCACCACCACTGGCTGGTTTGGACCCGGACGTTTCACCAGCTGGTCTACTTTCAGTGGTGCTGGGCAAAGGATGGCATTTTCATTTGAAGTGTCTATGTGAGGTTGAGCCTTAAATTGGAGCACCTCTCTTGGCCTCAGCCTTTTCTTTTGAGGTTTCCACCAGCCTACTCGTGTCCTTCTTAAAGACACTGTGAGGAATTTTGAGGAAGCATCTTCCGTGTTTTCTGACAAGTGTGGGGGTTGCCCTGGAATGCTGTGGGTGGTAGGTGCATCCATGTTAAACGCAGTGTTGGACAATGCTTCATCTTGAGCCTTTATGGGCTGACCTTTTCCTCCTCCCTTGACATTAGAAGCGTTCCCAGCTGATGTTGGATCAGACTTTTTTGTGTCCTTTATAATGTCAGCTTTTCCTACTTTCTTCAGTTTAGAAAGATTCCGAGGTGATGTCAGCTGAGAGCATGTATAATTTTCCAACTTTACAGCATTGCTGGTTTCTTGGGTCACTGATGTCTTATGAGGGGACACAACCTCCTTGCCCACCTGGGCACAGCTTGCCGACACAATAGTCACGTCCTTTTGCCCTGTGACCATGTTACTTGTCTTGGCAGAAACTGAAGGTATTATCACAGGGAAGTTGCTTTTGCTCATCACTATACCCTGTAAAGCCTTTACTAATGGTTGCATGGCACCTTGGACATCCCCTGGTTGTTGACACAAAGAAAAAACATGCGAGATCACTGGGAAACCCATAGGTTCTGGTGTATCTCCTACAATGGGCCTTGCTCCATTGCATCTCCTTGACTGTGTCCAAGCGGAGTGCTTTTGGCTTTTAAGAGTAGAATCTTCTCCCATTTTAGGTAGCCTTATTTGTAAAGGACTGATTGATGTCTTGTGTCCATTTGGATTCGGCAAGGACAGCTCTACACTTACTTTATCCTTACATACTGAAAGAGTTTCTTGTCCATTTGTTGCTCTGAGAACACTCAGACACTGTTGCTTTTGGAGAAAAAGTCCATAATCATGTTTAAACCTCATCTCTGGAGTAGTGCTGTCCTTATCGCTGACCTCCACTGGTTCATCTTTCACAGCCATCTGCACATCCTGAAGATGGATTTTTGGTTGACTGGCATTCCTACTTGAGACAATTGTGGGATGCTCTGAAATCAAACCGTTTGTCCTATATGGCATTTTGCTGGCCAGGCTCCTCCCACTGCTTAGTGACAGATTACAAGGCTTCACTAAAGAAATAGTGGGATATGCTCCATTTGCTTTCAAAGTTTCTTGCGGTGTTATTTTGATTCCTCGTGTTCCTTCAGTCACTGTATTTGGTGTGCACTTGGCAACCTTGGTTGGATGAACTGTAAGACATCGTGCGGAGTCCAGCATTTCTTTTAATGTTCTCTTGGTTCCACATGCTCCTCTACTAGTTGAATTTGGAATGCTTGTGGCTCCCTTTGATGGGAAAACTCCAGGATGCTCTGCATTCAGAGTCTTTGTTTCAGAGAGCTTTCTATTAACCATGCACATTACTGCACTCCCTGGTTGTGTGTTTGGGTTCTTGGATGTGGAAGATAATGGTTTCCCAAATGTGGTATTTTGTGAGCTTATGCTCCTAGTGTCTTTTATCGTAGATTCATCTCCTTGTTGTGAAACAATTCTCAGCTTTAATTCTTTTGTCCCATTGACGGTTTTCATCTCGATAAGCTCAACCAAGCAGCCTGCAGGGATTGACACTTCATCTGGAAGTGAGACAGTCAGAGCTCTGTGGTGTTGAATTTGTTCACCTGTACGGGACAGCAGGTTTTCACCTACTTTGGGACCACTGGGCAAATGTGTGTCCACTACTTTACTTCCCTGCCTGCCCTTTTCCATTCTGGCTGGAGGTGGAATGAGTGGTGCTCTAACACGAACAAGTGGCCTCATTGATGGAGTGTCATTTCTGGTCACTCTTGGCAAGGCACTGGGGACGGGGGCATGAGGGTTTTTTATCACCTCAGGTTTATTGAGCCCCTTGCTGGGGGGATTCACATGTAAACACTGAATGTGATAGTCAAGGAGGTCCTTCGTCATATAGCCCTGACCACAGTGCATACATGTGTATGGATACTTTGTGGTATGTTGTTCCAGGTGTACATGCAACTCTGCCTTGCTGTAAGACACATGATTGCAGTAAAAGCAGTAATATTTCGTTGCCAAATGTTCCAACATGTGCGCATTGAATACCGCAGGGTCTGTAGAAACATATCCACATTTCTCGCAATACATCACTTGTGATGTGTTTAACAGATCATGCTGTCGATTCAATTCCATCGTCCTTTGATAACCGGCGGGCTGCATGGCTAGTAGATAAGAATTCTACCCATGCAGTAGGAGGGTAGGTCTTTGCCACTGTGGACCAGCGCGCTATAACTGCCTTCTTCCTGTATACAAATAAGACACAAATGTTGCATGATTAATAACGTATTAACACCTGTATTAACACACCAATATCATAACAATGTACGGACACCTGTCATAGCGTTTATCATGTCAGCCAACCAGACCCACCATAAAGTAGGGGTTTCTCCAGTGTTGCCATGTCCACTTATTATAAGCAACTTTGGGCTTGTTTAGTGAAGTACCTTGTAAATAGTTAGTTGCGGGTTGCGTTTTTATAACTTGTTTCTAAAGTGTAGTTGTTTATTTAGGCTTGCTTCCAATTCTTTTAATTATTATTTAAACCAGTGGTTCTCAAATAATTTCATGAGTTCTTGAAAATAGCATATCTACAGCGTTGTGAGCTTCTAGATCGGCTATTTCCAAATAGCCAATGCATGATATAGGTTTTAAGTGTGGCCTATAGCTAATTTTGGGCTCGTTTTCCTAGACCTGGTTGCTTGTTCTTCTCGCAACCTCTGGCAACTCTGCCACCATCAAGTAGGGTTTTCTCCCTGAGGCTAGGCTATGCATGCTAAGCGTTTCTGTACACCAACAAACTGCATGCACAACAAACCAACGAACGCGTATCCATGCATTCATCAACAGTAACTAAAAGCATTAACACTGTTAACGTGTATTATATTCGTTTTAATTCATAAATGAAGAAGGAAAAAAAAGAAAAAAACAATGGCCCCCAGCCATAACGGAGGGGGGTTGGTTGCAAAGGCGAAAAGGCCCGATTTTCACTGTTTACACGGTCGTTACCGCCAGGTAACGGGACAGATTACAACCGTACACATACCAGCTGGAATGATGTTCATCGACGCATTGAACAGTTGAACAGATGTTAGGATCGATGTGAATATCGTTGATGGTCTGTAATCGGAGACGTTTTGCTGACACGGGCGATCGACCGTGCAGCGCTGCTAACGCTATCCTCTCTCGATCGCTGCCTTCTTGTATCTCCAACTACGTAAAGTGCGTACTGTTCAGTGTTGCCAGGTTTTGCGAGAGAAACAAGCAACCACATGACCTAATATGCAGCGGCTATTTGAAAATAGCCGATCTACAAGCTCACAACTCGTCGCACCGCGACGCGTTGTGAGCTTGTAGATCTGCTGTTTTCTTGAAAATCTTGAAGACATTTTAGAATGTGGATTGTATGGGGGTCCCTGGTATATGAAAATGTTTGAGAAACACTGGTTTAAACAACATTAGGAAACAAGCCCAAAAAAACGCAACTAACCAACTTTACAGTACAAGCAACTTTACAGAAAAAGAAGCCCTAAGTCGCTTATAATAAGCCGACATGGCAATGTGGTACTGTTGCGTATTCTTTAAGGCTTGTCAGCTAGGAGGAGGAAGGAGAAGCCGCAGGAGCAAGGAGCAACATAGCGGTAAGAGCATGCGCAGATTCGAGTGGTTTGACCATTGTTTTGTATTGCGCATGTGGTGCTAGTTCAGGCTTCTGTGTCGTTGCCTTCCTTGAATGTCTGTCCTTGCATGTCTTGAACTTGAAGCCATTTAACGTTACGCTTTAAAGTCTGAAGATCCGGTCTTGAGCGGATACGGAAACAGTGTGTATGTGCTTACAACATTACCGGATACGGTAGGCGGGCTTTACACCGGATCTGAGCACTGAGCAGTAAATCGAAACCAGGCTTTCCACGGCTACTGGAAAGCCTGGTGACGCGAGGTGTATATTTACGTAACACTTTACATTTGCCTACGAATACAGCGTAATGGTTTTCATTGGACGTTGACGGCCATGACGCACGCCCATAGAGTTAAAAATAAGCGCACGCCCTCTGATGATGACAGACGTTGCAATGTTTGTCTACTACTGTAATTTTATAGTAGAGTAGACTGCTAAACTGCTTTGATTGTTAACTACACTCGTTGTGCATTAAACAGGCCTGAAATTCCTGAATCGAGGTTGGGTGCTGTTTTACGAGTGGCCACCAGGACAACTGGGCACCAAAACCATCTTGGCACTAGGGACATGTGGGCACTTAGGGGTGGAGATAACTGGGCACCTGGACGAGTGGACACCTGGAGAGAGAGGCACTGGGATAACTGGGCACTAGGACGAGTGGGGACTAGGGACGTGTGGACACCTGGACGAGTGGGCACTTATAGGTTGGAGATAACTTCGTAACAAAAAAAAAAGCCTGGGTTTCCGAGGCTAGAGATAACTAGGCACCCGATGAGTGGGAACCTGAATTAGGATTCGTGTCCATAAGTGTTTTTTAACTTTACATAGCATGCTGCTTTGTTGTTGATAAGTGACATTTAACCCGCTGTTCTTTAAACCCCCAAACACAACACAACAACGAGGTCACAAGTACAATATAAGAGTTTATTTGCCAAATAGCACTGAGGTTCTATCATTTTATTGTGTACTGTTTAGCTATGTTTTCTCTATCCTAGCATTCAGTTCAGCAATTTCTTTTACAAAACACAAACAGACCTGTACATACATAGTCGCCACTTATTGACACTTCTCGACACTTTTTCCTCACCAGGGCTCACCAGACTATGGGATCTGGACACACAGCACAGCACAGCGGTGTCAGATTTCACTTACCGGCGCCCGCGGCCGCGGGAGAGAGAGACACGGCAGAGCACAGCGATGTCAAATTTTACTTGTCATTAGTTGTACATCTAATTTCTGTTTCCTGTTGGCACACACACACACACACACACACACACACACACACACACACACACACACACACAGATGCACTCATTTGCTTTATATTGGTTGCCACCCTGTAAATGACATGTAAATGTCATTGTCTTGTTTTTGTTTTTTTCCCTCTATTTGTTTTTTATAGTAGGCTACTCATTTGTATCTATTTTTTTAAGTAGGCTACTATATATCTTTATTTTTTTCTATCATTTTATTGTGTACTGTTAAATTTTTTAACAGTAGGCTACTATATTTTTCATAATTTTATATCATAGCTATGTTTTCTCTGTCCTAACATTGATCATTTGACCATTTTTTTATATCCTTAATTATTTTTGGTATTTTACCATTTTCTCAATTTGTTCTATTTGTCAACAGTTACAGTACTTCTATTTTGGCAAATACACTCTTATATTGTACTTTTGACCTCGTTGTTGTGTTGTGTTTGGGGGTTTAAAGAACAGTGGGTTAAATATCACTGACACTCACACTTACCAAAGACGCAAAGCAGCATGCTATGTAAAGTTAAACACGAATCCTAATTCAGGTGGCCACATGTCCTTAGTGCCCAGATGGCCTCTCCAGGTGCCCACTCGTCTAGGTGCCCAGTTATCTCCACTCCAGGTGCCCAGTTATCTCCACCCCTCACTGCCCACTCGTCCAGGTGCCCACATGTCCCTAGTGCCCAGATGGTTTTGGTGCCCAGTTGTCCCTAGTGCCCAGATGGTTTTGGTGCCCACCTGTCTGTTACCATAGGGAATGTCCTTATTTTTAACTCGATGGGAATGACACGCATACCTCTTTGTGGTGCTGACCTACAGCAATAGATCACCAAAAACGTCAATGCGGCCGCACTTAGCCCATGTGCCAACGTTTATTTGTTTATTTATCTCTCTCTACGTCCTCAAATAAACTTGGGACTTAGGCTAAGTGTGTGCGGACACTTTGATGTTTCAGTAGCCCTGGACTGGTCCAGAGCAGAACGCGCTATAAACTCTTTGGACTAATGTTTTAGGTGCTGTCACAAGTTCACAACATCCGTTGATCTTTACTTTGAACGACACGTTCCAAAGAGAGCTCTTTGCACGTTCACCCCGTCCATTCACGCAGTGATGACGAAACAGGAAGTGCTTGAACTTGAAGCAGAGCCTGTGTTTACTACACGAACCATTGCTATGTAATGTTGACACAGAACGACGACCCACGTCGAGTGAAGTTCAACTCTATCCACGCAGGCTAAGCGTAGGGAGTAATAAGCGGACTGGTATACACTATATTTACTGATAGAGTTAATTATAACTATCAGGCTAAGCCCAGGCAGGGAGAGAACAAATAACGGACTTGGACACAGTACAGCCTACACTACACTATGTCTCTCTAATTAAAATGACTTTGAACAAGCCATAAATAAACATGTTAGTTAGAGTTCGCAGACTGCCTCTCTCTTGTGCAGTTTCAGTGTGCCATGCATTGCAGAGGTGAGTATAATAGTCATATAATATTAAATGGAGCTGCATAACATTAGTATATTGATTATGCTATTGATGTACATGACAGTTCCTAAACCAGTTAATGTTCTTGGCTGCACTAGCGCACTCACGGTAACTTTGAATGACCATAGTTCCACAATTTGTAGCCATGGATCACACGACGGACGTCTGTCACGACCGTCATGGAAGAACTTCAACCTGGTGTTTGCACTTTCTCCATTTACGGCCCGCCCGTTACCCGTACATCTACATAAACGTTCAGATTTCAAATATAAAGTGCTTACCCCATGGCCACGGATGTAGCAATTATGTTCGGGCCTGCAGAAGTACCCGTATCTTCCGTATTGTTCAATAAAATGCTTTTTAATCCGATCGGTGGCCATTTTCTCATAGAGTTATAATGTATCAGAGTGCAATACACCTCCAAACCGATAGGGTCGCGTAATTGAAAGCATATGGGAAATACGGAGGACATGGCCATCGATCGGATTAATGCTTTTTATTGAACAATATGGAAGATACGGCCAGGTACTTCTGCGGGGCCGAATAGAAGCACTTTATATTTGAAATCTGAACGTTTATGTAAATGTTCTGTAAATGGAGAAAGTGCAAACAGCAGGTTGAAGTTCATCCATGACTGTCTGTCATGATATGACAGTAATGTTTCAGGGCTGCACAATTTGCTGCTGTGATAATTTCCCAGTCATCTTTAATCTTTACAGTAGATATTTACCCGGGGATCAATATCAGTTTATTATTAACATTATTATTGCAGTCCCTTGCTGTCTGTATAGCCCAGTGACCGCTCATCACCATGAGCATTGTGAACACTTTGAGGGATTTGCAGACCATTGTTGTAATTCATAATGACACAGCAACAGTCGCATTCAACTTGACCCTCCCATTCCCACTGATCGTCTATACAACGCGTGTGTTCTTCCTGGTTATGGCAGTGTTATTATTCTGCTTCACCAGAACAACACAAACTCTGCCTCTCATTCAACCGCTCAGGACTTCGATTTCCTTGTTTAAATACAGACATCGTCCTCGTCGGAGCATCGTCGTCATGGCCTCCGCATCACAGTCGACAACAACGCGCTTCGATCTGCTGGTGATCGGCGGGGGTTCTGGGGGTCTGGCAGGCGCACGGAGAGCGGCAGAGCTCGGGGCCAACGCCGCGGTGATAGAGAGTCACAGACTTGGAGGTACCTGCGTGAGTAACGATACGAACACGGAACACCATTACATTCTGGATACTGTTTGATCAACTGACCGCTGCATCTGTCACGGTGCAGATAACAGACGCATTGGGAAACCTCTAGACTCCTTTTTGTTGTGTTTTTGTGCACAATCACAATGTTGGTGGGTTGTTTTAGCCGTCTGTTAAAAGTAATTGCCAGATCCAACCGTTACTGCATTGCCAAGTGTCTGTGTCAGTGGTGGAAAAAGTAGGCTACGCACATGTTTTACTCAAGTAAAAAGTATCAATACTGCAATGTAGAAATACTGTTACACGTAAAAGTCCTGAATAACAAAATGTACTTGATTAAAAGTAGAAAAGTATTGGTATCAAAATGTACTTAAAGTACCAAAAGTAGAAAGTACTCATTATGCAGAAGGTCCCATTTCACAATTTTTCAAATGTATAAAATACTTTGTGACATGTTGTCGATCGGCTATTTTCAAATTGTCAAAGTATAAGTTGTTTTATAATAATAATACAAATCTACAAAGTAACTAGTAACTAGAGTTTTCAAATAATTGTAGTGGAGTAAAAGTACAATAGTTGCCTTTGGAAGTACTCCAGTAGAGTAAAAATACCTCAAAATTGTACTTAGGGTAGGGTAAGTGATATTTTTTTCTTGTTTGTTAAAAAGGATAAAGTACTATATTCTGATAGTAATCATTGCTACAGAGCGTTTGTTCGGTCACAGGGGTCTCTCCTAACCGGTCTCTCCAGCTTTTCAGTAAACAGAATATAGTACATTTTCAGGTACTGTAGGTGACAAATTCTAAGCCAATCAGGAGAGAGCACTGAAAATGAATTTTCTGTTTAATAAAGAGCTGGAGAGACATGGGAGACTCCTTTTACTGAACAAACACTTTATAGCAATGAGTACTATCAGAATATAGACTCTATTTAACACTTATTTTAACCAAAGTAAATCACTTACCCTACCTTAAGTACATTAGCCTACCTTAAGTACATAAGCCTACTTGAGTACATGTACTTAGATACTTTCCACCACTGCCAGTAAGAAGGATGACATTATTGCACAAGATACCAGTTACTCATTGACCACTGACCAGTCCACCCAAATATAATATAATATTAATAAGGAGGACTGGAGAATGAGTAGCGAGATACAGTGTAGGCCTATATGACTTTGCAAAAGAAGATGATACCATATGATGAACTAGGAAGTGAAAACATAATGTAGGGCAGTAAGTTAAAACTTGAAGTTAAAAAGTCAGCAATGAATAACGGAACCATTTTTTCTTTTTTTTCTCCCCTCCTTCCCCCATGTAAAGCGTCTTTGGTTACTTAGAAAAGCACTATATACATTTGAGATATTATTATTGTTATTTTGTCCTGTTAATAATGGAACATTGGTTGCATATTTATTTATTTATTTTGCCCAAGCTTAAACCTTCTCTTTGTCACATTTTTCAGGTTAATGTTGGCTGTGTCCCAAAGAAGGTATTGTTCCTTTTCTATTACTGTTGCAACAGCAATACAGATATGTTTGTCAGTCAGATGGAATAGACCTCAAACAACAGCCTTTTTTTCAGTCTTCTTAATCAGAAATAATAAATAATACACTTTTGTTTATTGTAAACTGCCAGAACGCAATTGAGTGGCACATATGTAAATTGTGCTTATACACCCTGCAAATTTATTTCACACGTTTGACTTTTGCAGTAGACAAAAACAACCCTAAAACAATACTTTGATAGGAGTAATGTTGAGAACTTACTCTCTATTATCTTGAGATGCTGTCTTTTAAAAAAAAATCAGGGTGTCTATCTTTCTTCATAGGTTATGTGGAATGCAGCGGTTCATGCTGAATACCTGCATGATCACTCTGACTATGGCTTTGAAGATGCACATGGTCGCTTCAACTGGGAGTAAGTTATTGGACAAGAATGTTCCACCTGCCTCTATTGTATTGAGGATATAAAAAAACACATTTGATATCCAGACGTGATAAGGCTTAGGAAGATGGCAACAAAGGGATGCTTGTTAGCTTTTCTGTGGAAAGTGATATCACTTACTTTTCAGTCAGATATTCTATTTCATTCTATTTCCTTCATTCTATATCCTTCTTCCTACTTCTCTCTCTCTTCAGCGGTTAAGCCGCACCCTCTGTTTGCACAAGATGCCTCTGAATGATATGGTTGTTCGAAGTTTACAGTCAATGGGCCAAACACAGCAGAAACATTTAATAATAGTAATGAATTTTATTTATATAACGCTGATCAAAAGTACACCCTGTTTACACAGGATGACTTTGAATGATATGGTTGTTTGAAGTTTACAGTCAATGGGCCAAACACAACAGAAACATTTAATATTAGTAATGCACATTATTTAAATAACAGTTATAACACTGATCAAGTCCACAAAGGGCTTTATAGCATGGTATATAAATAAAAAAGGAGATCAGAAACGCCTGCATGTCATGAATTAAAAGGAATAAAATGGGAAACATGAGAAGACAGTGAGTAAAATAGTTGAAACCACACACTCTGGTGGTGGATGCATTGTATCTTGGGGACGTCACTCCGTTATCCCCTGGGTCACAAAGTATTTTTTATATTGAAGATACTATAGGGTCATCTTAGCATCGCATCATATAAGAACTGTGTTCCAAAAATAAACAAATTCTGTCAGGTAAGTGACTCTGTGTTGTTTATGATATTGAGTTACATTTGATAACGTCTGTGTTTGGAGAAAATGTATTTATTTTCTTACTCTTTGGAAAAAATTAATATTTTTTCAACTGTCAGTTGATGCTTCATATCCATATGAGTAAAATCGCTGGGACACAGTTCTTATATGCCACGATACTATTGAGATCCTATGGTATTTCCAATGATAAAATAACTCTGAATCTGAAACAATCGTGAGAAGCAACACAAGATCCCAAGTTATATAAAAGCAACTCTTAAAAAGTAGCATTTTGTGATTTGAAAGTAGATGCATTAGGTAGTATGAGCTCTTCGAGCAGGTAATTCCCCCAAATGTTTTTTTTTTGTACTGGAATTTGCAACACAGTTGTGCCATTGCGAAATACATTCATTCACGCTCCAATTACACCAGAAGAGCTGGTTGTTGGCCAATTCGTTTTTAGTTTAACTGTGGTGGCACTGGGCTAGTAGTTTTCCAATGCTACTTCCGGGTTCGCCCCTGAATTAATCAAATGTCTCCAAACACAGACTGTATCAAATATAATATATATTAATATCATAAAAGACACAGAGCCACCTCCCTGACAGAATGCCACAACTCCTTTTGTTATTGTTCTTTTGTTTTGGAACAACAAAGTGATTTAAAACATTTAAGGTAAAAAACACTTATCCAGGGGTTGTGGTTTTGACATCAGGACTTCGGTACTCTATTCTCTTCACATGTGTAATAGTAAATATGAAGAGCATTTCAAAGCTTCTTCAAACTCTTTAAAGGAGATACTGGATGCTCTGTAGCCTTGCTTAGTTATGCTACAAAGTTGAGTTGAGGAACTCTATGACATTGAGTATGACATTGAAGAAGAGCATACATGATGAGAAACGGTCTCTAGATTCGTTTTTCAATTTGCTTTTATGATTTGTTTGCAGAACTCTCAAGACTAAAAGGGATGCCTACATCAGTCGCCTGAATACTATTTATCGCAGTAACCTTGACCAGGTAAAGTCCTTTTTTAGATCTACTCTTACCTTTACCATTTACCTCTGACATTAATCAAATTCACATCTAGTCCTATCTAGAATTTGACAAAACATTTTTTTTTTAATGAAATATTGTGATCCCATTAAGGCTTTGTGGCAATGCACAGTAAAGTTGTAGTCTGACTTAATGTTTGTCTGCAGGCAAAACAATTAACGTCAACTCTTTTCCTACAGGCTAAAATTGAACATATTCAAGGTCCTGCCAGGTTCACAGATGACCCTGAGCCTACAGTGGAGGTCAATGGGAAGAAGTATACAGCGCCTCACATCCTGATTGCCACTGGAGGGCGCCCTTCTGAAATGAGTGATAGTGACATCCCAGGTAAAACAGTGTTAATTGACATTATTCTGAAAAAGCAGCTGTTTAATTGTGAAAACATGTAGTGGGATTAGTGGGTTAACGGATATATTCCACAATGGTTATTTTAGATACATCTGGTATTGGTATTGGTGCTTTTAGCATAACATGGTGGAGCATCTATGTATCTGAAAACGGTAATAACTAAACACATACTGTCCTGTATTTTATATCAATTAACAGACAATACACTACAGTGCAAAAACAACAAAGGGTGCCACATAAGCAGATACTGTATAGACATCTATGTATTGTGTAGCTGATAATGAAATGTTTAGAAGTTTATCAGATTTTTACAATCACAAAACACAGAAAATATACGTTATATATATTTATATATATTTATATATATAATGGTTTTGTTTGTTAATAATTCCAGGAGCAAGTCTAGGCATCACCAGTGATGGCTTTTTTGAACTTGAAAGCCTTCCAAAGTAAGATATGTGCATGTTATAAGATAGTTTGCACAAAATAACATCACTCACTCTTTTATACCTGGTGTAAAGTGATATGACAGTAAACTGAGTTAAGTTGGAAAAATATGTCTCTATACTGTAGAGCATACAGTATATGTTAAATATACCGTACATCATCCCAACAGGCGCAGTGTTGTTGTAGGAGCAGGATATATTGCAGTGGAGATGGCTGGCATTCTGTCTACCCTGGGATCCAAAACATCTCTCATAATTCGACAGTCAGGGGTAGGAATGATTGGCTCATCAGAAATACTGGATGACTAAATCTTGATTTCAGTGTTCTGAGAAATACCTTTTCCCCCTCTTGTCTTTTTCATATATTCACTGCAGGTCTTACGGAACTTTGACACACTAATAAGTTCAAACTGCACAAATGAACTGCAAAACTCTGGCATAGAACTAATGAAGAATAGTCAGGTGAAGTCTGTGAGTAAAACAGACCAGGGCCTTGAGGTGACACTTGTCACCAAAGATCCAGAGGAGAAGATCTGTACTATCCAAGGAGTGGACTGTCTCCTCTGGGCCATCGGTAGAGTACCCAACACTACTGGACTCGGCCTCAAACAGATGGTAAATGTTGCCAGTTTTGTATTACTGGCCATTTAATTGGCATTTAATCTATGAGCTACAATATGCAGACTATAATATTGATGTTGATACACTAAATATCCAAAAATAGTCGATCTGCAAACTCGATCTTCTATTTTCGCCAAATGTTCACCCCAGAATCGGGTGCTAGGGTTGATTTAGTTAAAAACTTATTTTAACTGATCTTCTTTAAATGTGCATGTATTCCCTAGTAGTTTCTTCTTTCACAATGAAAGGCTACTTGTCAAAAGAGTACCGAAGTGCTGACGTCAAAGCCATGCCCCCTGGACCAAAGTGTATCTCTCATTTCAGTTGTTTCATCAAACAAACTAAATAACACATACTGATAACAAATGTCACGAAAAGTAGGAATCTCAGGAATGTTTTTGACTGAGTGATGTGCTTCACTGGGGACAGTGAATCACGTGATGTAGTTTTCCAATGCTACTTCTGGGTTTGCCCCTGAATTAATTAAATTATTTCCAAACACAAACTGTATCAAATATACTAAATATCATAAAAGACACAGAGCCACCTCCCTGACAGAATGCTGCAACTCGTTTTGTTGTTGTTGTTCTTTTGTTTTGGAACATAGTTCTTATGTTATGTGATAAAAAAAAAAGTCTATGGGATTTAGAATGTAAAAAACACTTGTCCAGTGGGTGTGGTTTTGACGTCAGGACTTCGGTACTCTATTCTCTTCACATGTGTAATAGTAAATATGAAGACTCTTTAAAAAGAAGATACTGGATGCTCTGTAGTCTTGCCTAGTTATGCTACAAAGTTGAGTTGAGGAGCCAAAACTAAATACTTTTACTCTTAGGTACTTTAAAATGTAAAAATACAAATCTTAAATCTTATTATGGCATCGGTTTACAATGGAAGTAATCACCTATATCAAAGATCCTCCTCACACATTATGCAAATTTGTTGTACTAACTTTGTGTTGTTCGAATTGTTCAGATGTATGTGCAATGTATGTGTCAGAGAGAGTTTAACATATATTTTTTCTTAGATTAATTAACATGTTAAATAAACAAGCACTAGAGTACGGAAGTAAATTGTTACCAAATAGGCTTGCTTCAATATTTATTCTTGTCTGTTTTGTTTGTCAGGGCATTGATACAGACCAAGGTGGCAATATTGTGGTGGACGAGTTCCAAAATACCAGCCGTCCGGGTATCTATGCTGTTGGGGATGTTTGTGGCAAGGCCCTCCTCACACCTGGTAGGCTCTGCCTAAAATCATATTTATAATATTGTAACAACAGAGAAAGTCTGTTACTGGTTGATGTTCTTTCCCCTGTAAAACAATTATGCATTTCATAGTATGTAGGTGCAATTTTATGCTGCCTTGATATTGGCACAAAAAGATTCATTTTATGCCAATTAATATCAGTAGCTAAAACAGTTACCTGTTACTGATAAATATGTTTAGCATTATAATTAATTGCCTTTGTATATTTTGGTTATTTGTTCTGAGTTGCATTCTGACATAAGTTTTGCACATGGGCAGTTGCCATTGCTGCAGGTAGAAAGCTGGCACACAGGCTGTTTGAGGGAAAGCACGAATTCAAAGTGGACTATTCCAACATTCCCACTGTTGTCTTTGCCCACCCACCCATCGGCACGGTTGGTCTAACGGAAGGTGAGTGTGCCCTTATACCCAAGATGTCCTTGGTGGGGATAAGATTCTCCATTTAACTGTAGAAATTTAAAAGAACCAAAAGTTATTTTCTGATACACGTTTCAATAACTCATGATTGGTAATATTAAAATGTCCATTTCTATTACAGTATACAATACACAGAGGTTCTCAATGGTGGGTCCTTGAGGATGTTCCAAGGGGTACCCAGCTAAATGATTCATTGTTAATCTTCACTAATTCATGTACAAGTAAATACAGCTAGAAAACATACAATGGCTATTTTGGTCAGAGGCATTGTTATATTTATACCTACAGTACGTAGACCGTAAAGGAATTCTGGACCAAATGACAGACCATATCTGACCAAATCATGTCTAACAGCAATTACATTTTTGGTACATTTGGGTCCCAGAGGTAACGTCAAATAGTCCACCACCGCAGAATCTAGGGATTCAAATTCAACATGGTACATCTTTGCCAAGCGTCTATACGAACACAATTGGCCGTGTTCATGGGAGGGAAGCCAGGCAATCTTTGTCACTACGCTAGTGACTCTTAGGGGCTAGGTTGGCGTCTTTCAATGGGGGTGTTGAACAGGAAGAGTAGGACGTTGGCCTTACGTCCTTTTGGTGGGGGCTTGTCACTGGCAGGTAAGCCAGTAGGACACAATACAATACAGAAATGTGTGGGGAGGGTTAATTGGCACGACTAAATTGCGAGGAAAAAGGGGGGGGGGGAATAATTGGCTACTCTAAATTAAACCAATAAAATAAAAAGAAATGTGGTCTGTGGTGTAATGCATAGCTAATTGAGGGTCCTAGAAACTAAAAAGGTTGAAAATCACTACAATAAATTATTATAAATCACTCTATTATACTTATTGCTTTGATGTTACAGCGGAGGCCATTAAAGCCAGAGGGAAGGAGAACGTAAAGGCTTACACCACTTCCTTCACCCCAATGTATCATTCCCTCACAACCAGGAAGTCCAAGTGCGTCATGAAACTGGTGTGTGTGGGCAAGGAGGAGACGGTATGTGTCATTGGAGGAAAGGGGGCGGGGGGGTCTTCTGACAGCAGCCATTTAGGCAAAATATGTGTACCTGCTACTGCCTTAAACTGTGAATCCTTCTTTCCAGGTGGTCGGCCTGCATATGCAGGGCCTAGGCTGTGATGAGATGCTCCAGGGCTTCGCTGTAGCCATAAAGATGGGAGCCACCAAAGCAGATTTTGACAACACCATTGCCATTCACCCCACCTCATCTGAGGAGTTGGTCACAATGCGCTAAGATAAAAACAAACAAAACAGAAGTCCCTTCTTGCCGCCCAATATCACTAGCAAATATGATCAGCATACCGGGATAATCACTCCTTCATATACTCTCACAACAGCTTAATAACTTGTTGTATAAGGCCTATTACCTACTTATTTTTTCTCTCTAAGTGACCTTATTTGTGGACTAATGCAACGTTTTTTTTCCAATTGTATTGTGGGTCTTTCAGGCAGTGCTGATCAATTTCATTCAATATTCAGGATTCAATTTTGATTATTGTGAATTAGAAGTGGTCGCCCTACAATTATTGTTGTCGAGTTATTTGCTTGGTAAAGTCAAAGCATTTCTCCTAGTGTACGTGTATAAACCATTTCATTTGTCAGACATTTATTGAATGAACATTGCAAACATTGCTGCCCGTTTTTGCTACCAGTCCAAAGTCACAATCTTACCAACTATACAATCTACTGTACTGTAAGCATATTCAATAAACATGTTGTCAAGCTATACCTTTCTCACCATTAGAGATTAAAATGCAAGATTTTTAACTTGGATCCTATCTTTTGTGAGGACGTGGAATTGTGCCATAATATTTAATGTCTTGTGTCAGTGGTTTTCAAAGTGGGGTCCACTCCAGGGACCCTATGGCTCAGGGTTCCTTGAGGTGGTGGTTTCAGGTCTGTAATTCTTGAGAGGGGGGGAACCGGATAGGTGGGCACTAGGGACATCTGGGCACCTTGATGTAAAATTGGCTATTTTGTCCAAAATGTTCATGTTTGGATTTTTTTTCAAGTAAAGTAAATATACATGATTAGACATGCTTGAACATTCGACTAATACGGTCTAATATTTCTACAATTGCTACAAAACCTGTGTATCCAGTCATTTTGGGGCATAAACAAGAAGTTGAAGGATACAACTAAGTCTGATAATGATGTACCGTGCATGTTCACATCACTTTACATTTTTCTAATATTTTATTTAACATTTTGGACAAAATAGCCAATTTTACATCGATTTGACCAGATGTCCCTAGTGCCCACCTATCCTGTATCCTCATAGTGTATCCCCTGCAACAAAAAAAAAAAAGTTGTGTTGCGCATTTCCTTCATCGCAGAACGAGAAGTGATCGTGTTCTCACGAGAACAGAGCAGAGTCGGTCATAGTGTGGGTTTTGTACATGGCTGTGCTTGTGTAGCCACTAGCGCTGTGTGAGTGACGCCCGTGGTGGCATTCATTACAACTTGCAAGCGGTCTGGCCACGAAACTAAGGGATTATCACAATGGACTCAGACGATACGGAACTAATATCACAATAGAGAAGTAGGGCTTTTCTGAAGTATCATATGCGAGAGCCTTTTAAACTGTATTGGTGTCTTTTGCGCTCGCGCCGGGTACTGTGGCTAACTAGATTAGCTTACTTCTGGCTAACTGGATATAGCTAGGTAGTGTTAGCTGCTGCTGCCAACATTATTAGTATTAGCCAGTAACAGCATTAGCTACTCCTGTGGCTAGCGTCAATGACAGCCATTTCACTCAGACTGTTAACCACCAAGTTTATAACTGATTCCTAAATAGTGCCACAACGCCACTGTCAGCTCTACTGAAGTGATGCTTTAGCAAACAGTTGCTGTTAACTTGGCTGTGGCCACTAGTTACTGTAGCTCTTTGCCTGGCAAGTTGACTGATGTGCTGCTGGCAACACCGTTACAGGAAGGTCTTCTTACCCCAGCAACACTGTACCTAAAGCCCGCCACAGTGAGAAGGATGTTCCCCTGCCTGGCCCACAGACCATGGAATGTCTTCTGCAGGGTCTACCTACAGCAGAGAGCCCATCTCTCCCAAAGACCACCAAGAGTTCTGCTGCCGTCCTCCTATGGTAAGGACGACCATGTCAACATGTTATAATGTATCACAACACAGCAGTGGTGGAAAAGCAAAAAAATCACATGGTTTACTTGACTAAAAGTGTCTATACTGGTATGTAGAAATACTGTTAAAAGTAAAAGTCTGGAATTCAAAATTTACTTGAATAAAGGTATTGGTATCAAAATGTACTGAAGGTACAAAATGTATACAAATCTTTTGAACATAGCAGATCTACAAGCTCACAATCGCGACGCATTTGTGAGCTTGTAGATCGGCTATTTTCAAATGGCCGAAATGTATATAGGGCTGAAGTGGGTAATGTGTGTTTTGTAATAATAATCTAAATCTATAAAGTAACTAAAGTTTTCAAATGATTGTAATGGAGTAAAAGTACAATGTTTGCCTCTGAGATGTAGTGGGGTAGAAGTAAAAGTATTGAAAATTGGAAATACTCCACTAAAGTCAAAATACCTTGTACTCAAGTACAGTACTTGAGTAAATATACTTAGTTACTTTCCACCACTGCATGTAATGTTATGTATCACAACACACAGTAACTTAAAATCTTGGGTTGGAATTTGCTTAATTTGCTGAGTCACATTAGCCTAGAGTAAACAAACATAGTTGCTGCAGTCAATAGCTGGTATATAACAACACATCAGTATTTATTTTGCTAGTTTCCTCTATTGTGAAATTGTTTGTGGCAAACACAAGTCATTATTATGTTTGGTGGAAAAACAGCCAAGCTATTGTCTCTTATTCTTCTACGTAGGTTGGCACAGTGGAGGCATACACAATTTATGGTTCAGCCTCCCTGACTGCAGAGTGGCTTCTCTAGCATTGGGTCAGGTCCAGTTCTACTCTACCTCTGGTGGTAATAAAGATGATCCCCCGAAACAAGGCTCTGGTGGTCCTCCACCTACAGCAGAGAAAGTGCTCTCGGGAGCCACAAAATCTCCCACAGCTTCACCAGGTAAGTGTTGGCTACTTGGCTGATACTAGATGACATTGTTGAGGAGCGACAGCCAAAGGAGACAATGTAGTTTTATGGCCCTTTTTCCCCCTGACATTAAGAAATTGCCATGTTCAGTGCCTAGCAGTATATTAAGTTGTGCTTTAAAGAGGTGATGTAATGTTACATGTCATTGTGTTAACTCCTCAGAACACAACACCCTGAAGAAGGCCTATTGCTTAAGAATGTCAGTGTATTACTAATAAATTACATGTATTGTAAAGAGAGGTGTGTTCAGTGCCTAGCAGTATATTAAGTTGTGCTTTAAAGAGGTGATGTAATGTTACATGTCATTGTGTTAACTCCTCAGAACACAACACCCTGAAGAAGGCCTATTGCTTAAGCATGTCAGTGTATTACTAATAAATTACATGTATTGTAAAGAGAGGTGTGCACATCTTTCATTACTTGTAGAGTTGACCAATGGTGTGCACCTTTTGGGTATTCGGCTTAATCAAATCCATTTAGGGCGTATACTGTACATGTGTAATTGTAATGTTATTACAGAAATCTAATGCCTTCATTTCACCTTCCATTTCAAGCGTTTTCAATTTCCACTATAGTGAATTCTGCAATGTCACTCAAAACCACTCTACAAATGTATTCGAGTGAATTTTTGTATAATGTATTTATACAATCCAACTGATACAGTCACTACTTCTTACTTTGTCAGGCTCAACAGTTCTGGGTTTGACTAAAGTGGAGACAATTCAAGTGAAAGGTAATGTTGCCATAATTGATTGTGGAAAACTTAAGTTTTGTAATGTATTGCCTTGCATTGGTATTATATTATCAATATCAATATCAAAGTACATATTTGTCCAGCATATTGTGATGATGTTGTAATGTATCGATGATGCAGCTTTTTTGTCATACATTCAGTGTTTTATCAAATGTTAAACTTCTACAGCAAATACGGTTTTAATACTTTTTTTCCTTCTGTGCAAGAGCAATGTACCATGTCAAATTCCTCATATGTGAATATACCTGGCTAATGAACAGATTTGATTTGATCTGATTCTTTAGAACCTTACTGGCTTGAAAGCATGTAAGCAAGAATATGGCAGTCTAATTTCTTTCTACTGTGTTCAGTTCGGGCTGTCCTGAAGAAGAGAGAGTATGGCGTCAAATATACTCAAAATAACTTCATCACTGCGGTCAGAGCCATGAATGAGTTTTGCCTCAAGCCAAGGTAAGTCTGTGTTCACTATTTTCCCAGGATCTCCCCAGTGCTATCTTCTCTTTCGTTTCAGTAGGAGGACACATTATCTCGCATTCCTGACAGGACTGGGAAATTAGGATGTTTTTGGTGCTCAAATCTATTAACCCATTAAGACCTGAGGCCGATTCTACAAATGTCTTCTAAAACAGTTTTCCGAAAAACGTATGTCGCTATATCAGTGGTGCTCAAACGTTTTCATGTCAAGGACCCCCAAAATTATATGTATTTGGCCACGGACCCCCAGAAGCTGAAGATTTTAGTTAAAAAGGTTCGCTTAAATATACATACACACTTTTATATGACAATTTGTCATATTTTCTTGGCTAGTGTAGAATTAGCCACATGTATCTGAGTAGCTTTGAATGAGCAACTGTTGAGCAATGCTAACTAGAAAAATGTACCAAGTGGACCTGAGTTCAATCCTGCTTAATTTCACATTTGTTTTGATCTCAACTCGTTTTCATTCTTCGTATTTTATCTAGGGTTGAATAGACATGCAGTTTTCAGAGTTGAAAATTGATGGGTCGGGGCAAGTACTGGAGGATTGTGTGTAGGATTGTAGAATGCAATCTTGCATCCAATTCAGCCAACATCGTGAAAATGAAAAACTATTATTCACACTACTTCTTTGTGTGTACAGTATGTGTGCTTTTCTTATACTGTACCTGACATATTTCTTTCTTTTTCTGCTTTGTTAGACCTGTGTCATGTTAACCACTTCAACCCTATATACAGAACTTTATTGACCGGTGTCCCCAAGGGATCTGTACTTGGCCCGCTCCATTTTCCACGCACACCGAATCTCTTCGTAGAAAATAGACGATCTGCAAGCTCCACAAGGAGTTTGTAGATCGTCTATTTTCAGCGAATGTTCACCTAAACTGCTCACAAAATGTAAGGAAACTTGAATTTGGGCCATTATATCTCCCCTTTACTAATACCAATTAGTGAAGTGTTATATATCATTTTTATCGGTGATTAGTCACCTTTACAACGAGGTACAGCTTGTAAGCATCGGGCATTCATGGAATGAGCAACACAGGCAAACGTGTGGGTAGCGCCGAGCAAAAATGTGCCAAAATGGCCTGTTAAACTTTTCTGCTGACATTCTTGACATTCAATGGGCTTCAGGTGTGTGCCAGTCACAGGTGTGTGCCTAATTAAAATTAGCACCTGAGCATGATTTCTGCAGGTTGTTGGGTTTGTGGATTCTCCAAAAAGCAAAACTGGTGGAAAGATGCCACGTTTGTCCCTTCAGGATCGGGCCCGTGCAATAGGGCAACTTGAGGCTGGTGTTCCAGCATTCAGAGTGGCAGCATCATTTGGTGTCAGTCCTGGTACCATATCCAAACTTAGGACTACGTTCCGTGAGACTGGTGAAGTCAAAGACCGACCCAAAAGTGGGCGCCCCAAGAAGACAACACCCCAGGAAGACCGGTTATTCACTCTTGCCGCACTGAGGACCCTGAAACTGAGTGTAAAATTAGTGAAGTGCATGGCCAACATGTTTCTTTTTCTTATCCTTATTTTGTCCTTAGTACTGTGGGAGAGTGCAATCTTAAATGCTCCAAGCAACAAAGGTGAATACCAACTGAACAGTGACAAAACGAGAGTGAATATCACCAGAAAAGTCTAACAGGCCATTTTGGCACATTTTTGTTCGGCGCTACCCACACATTTTCCTGTGTTGCTCATTCCATGAATTCCCGATGTTTAGAAGCTGTACCTCGTTGTAAAGGTGACGAATCAACGATTAAAATGATATAAAACACCTTACTGATTGGTATTATTAAAGGGAAGATATAATGGCCCAAATTCAAGTTTCCTTACATTTTGTGAGCAGTTTATTATGAAATGCCCAAAATGGTGATGCTAGGGTTTAAGTGGTTAAATAAAGATAAAGATCCAAAGAAAAATGGATCAGGTGCAACACAGCACCTTTTTAGAAAGATGCCTAATCATTAGTTAATCACGCTACAAATTTACATAAATATTTCTGTTGATTGGCATTTAATATACACCTCATTATCCTTGTCATTTATGAACATATAGCCTGTTTTATGTGAGTTCATTAACAGTCAAGTTGATTTCATTCATGAGTTTTAATGATACTCATAGCAACTTGTATAATTTATCAACAAGACGTAATGTTGATAACCAAACTGGCAACTATCTGGTGCATTCACACATAGAGACCCTGCACCTAGTACGGTGCCTGGCAGGTAACAAATGCGTAAGAACAATACACGTTGTTCTACGTCCTCCCTGTTTGGTTCCCATGCCCTTTGATTGATTGATGCCTTTTGACTGCCTATCAGAAACTTGATTGATTGAATATTTTATTAACACGATACATGATTATTGTACAGGTAGTACAGTCAAAGGTTAAATGCTAAAAGGATAACACCAAAAGCCCCTGGGGCTTGTTTCCATTGTGGTCCATTGTACTCAATTCATCAGTAATACATATAATGCATACAATACAAATACAAAACATATTGGAATAAAGCTCAGTGGAATCATAAGGTATATTTACAGAGAAAGGAGGGGGAAAATAAACAAGTGGGTGAAAACACACTCCCACATACACACACACAAAATACATGTTTTAATCCATTATAAAAATTTCTTGTATATATATATATACTAGAATTTCGGCCGGCCGAAAGTCTAGCGCCCACGCAGCGCCCAATTGGCAGCGCAGATCACTGGTGTAGCGTCATGAGGGCCAGTGGGGCCATGGCCCGGTTAGTGAAGCCCCTGCGTGCCACGTGTAGCTGGCCAAACTCCTGAGCAAAAAAACAACAACTCCTGGGCCAAAAAAAATAAAGAAACTCAGGGGGTCCGCGGTGAGCTCCTGGTATGTAACATTTACTACTGCAGTAGTAAATTACATTGAGTTAATGAGTAAATGCACTGCACTGATTAGCTAACAGGAGACTGGCTAACTTTGTTGTGACAGACTTTAATGCATGGCTTAAAGGTACATGTGACTAAAGCCCAGTCCACGCCAATGCAACTACTGTAGTCGCAAGCCTGTTGCATGAAATCGCAGCAGTCTGGACTAACCAGTTGCAGACCGGTGCCATTTGGGGATAATGGTTGCAAGAAGTTGCATTGGTATGGACTGGCCTTAAACTGCACAGTTTATTCTCCACATAATCTCCAAAAATATAAATTGACTCCTTTGTCCTGATAGTTAAGAGTTAACAGTGTGCATTTCCCACTAATGATATCAGTGGGGAACGTGGGGGAAATCATGAAAATGAAAGGTTTTCACAGCCTAATCCTACCCGAGGGAAACTGCTGGGAACATGCTTTATGACTTAATGTACTTTACTGAGGGCCTTTATTGAAATTCAAATCTTTGGTCAAGGTTTGGGTTGTGTAGTTACCTTACATGATATAACTAGTCCAGTTGGTGTCTTGCTCCATTGATTTGAAATTGATATTCCAAAATCAGTCTCCTCATTGACTTGCATTGCATGGTGAAACTGGTCTTAAAGTCACTCTTTTATAGCACATATTCAACAAACGCAAACATCACAAAAACATAACAAGCTTATATATTGTGACCACAGTGACCTGGAGCAACTGAGGAAGATCAGACGGCGCAGTCCCCATGACGACACAGAGGCTTTTACTGTGTTCCTACGCTCAGATGTGGAGGCCAAGTTAGTAGAAGGCTTCTTTTCCTCATTGCACGTCATTGTACCATTTTTACACCAACTTACTCACACTCACTGCTTTAAATTTCGATTCCAGGGGAAGGAAATATTTTAATGTTTCTAATTTGTGACTTTCAGAGCACTAGATGTATGGGGAAGTCCTGAAGCTCTCGCCAGGGAGAGAAAAGGAAGGAAAGAGATGGAGAGAGAGTATCAAGAAAGTAGGTGTTTCCCCTCCTTTACAGTTTTGTAAACATTTTTTGAGTCGGCCTGCTTTTTTCTTTTCTTTTTTGTTCAACTTTATGATTTTTTTTGTCTTATGCATGAAATTATTTGTCTTGTCAGTGGAAATGGCCAGCAGTAATAAGGTTGAGTATGCACTCATTGCTTTTCTCCCGTCTCTTTTTATTATCCTCCAGATATTTTCAGAAATCAGCAATTGCTGAAAGAGTACAAAGATTTTTGGGGATACACTAAGGTGAGTGAATTTCTTGTGTGTGTGTGTGTAGCTTTTAAAATTGTCAGCCAATACCTGCTTTCGATGGGGCTGCCATGGTGTCCATACAGACTGGTACCCCCATGACCTTTGTCCCCATTACTTCCCTTTTTAACCAGTGTATCTCCATGACAAAGTCATTCATATTGTCCCTCTTCACTGTATGATGCTGAGCTCTCAATGGTTCTATGCAGTGCACCTCTGCACTTTGCCAGCATGTACTCTGCTCAATCTTTTTGCCAGAAAATCCTCACAATATGTTTCAAGAGAAAATGTCTACTGTATGAATGCTTTTTCTGTAAATTGAGAAAGATCAATGGCACTGTACAAGATTTGTTAGAACTTGGGCTATTATAGGGTATTTATAGGGGTTATTTTAATTATAAAATGTTATTTGGTAAAGAAGCAAGTGTGGGTAATGTAGCAATTACCCACAAGTAGCAATCCCCAAGTTACAGTGACAGTATAATTAATTATATCAGCTGTATAGTATATACAGTATATTCTACATTTACTCAACGACCACTCTATTATATATTGAATACTACATGTCTTTTAAATGTGATGTCAATTTGTATGTTTCATACAGCCTCGATCGAAGAGGGCAATATTTCTACAAGGGCCCGGGAAAGTGGTGATGGTAGCTATTTGCATGTAAGTTACACTTCGCTCCAACATCATGTAGCCCAGGGATGGCCAGGCATGTCTTTAAGGTCAACTGATAGATCTTGACAGGTCAATCCCAGAGCAATTTGAAAATAACCATTCATACTGTCTGCCATCCAATTACGCTCAGGTTTGTTAGTTGAGTGGTACAGCACTAATTAATATGAGAATCTCCCTGGCAGCATGTTAATGGTCTAGTTATCTGTTTAGCACTAGCCACTACTACTAAAGAGGCAAGACAGCCGTGTTAACTAGGCATGTAACGATTCACTCAACTCACGATACGATTCGAATCATGATTTGTGTTTCACAATACGATTTTTCACGATTTTTTTAAACTAAACTTATTTTCCAGACAAATTATCTTTTTTTTTATTATTATTTCTATTACACAAATTCAGTATTTTCTTCTCTTTTATTAATTATTCTTTTTACAATACTGTGTTTTCTCTTATCCTCTTTTCAATACAGTAGCAAATGACTGAATTACTTTATCAATTCTCTTACAAAGATCCTGTATTTTCTTTTGCACATGTCAGTGACATCACTGACGAATCCTTGGTATCTTTATAACCAGCTTTGAACATAATGGCGTACGTCCGTGCTACTTCCGGGTTGGATAATGGTGACATCACTGTCGAATCCTTGGTATTATGATCCTAGCCTTTCAACGTGTCTTTGTTTACCAGTGCCGTCACCACGCTGTATTTAGATTGTTTCACGCTCGTGCTAATGAAACACTAAACAGGATTATTATATTATTATAAAAAAAATACATACTGGAGCAACATCTAAAATGACAACAGATGCTTTCCCGGTTTTAAAGGTATAACAACGTATAGGCTTTCCCGGTCTTAAAGGACAACTTTGGTTTTCATTTTTCAAATCAGCCTCATGGTGGCACTGTAACAGGCAGATTCACGTTTTGACCCTATTTATAGGCCAAAACGTGAATCTGCCTGTTACAGCGCCACCATGAGGCTGATTTAAAAAATTTAGGGTGGCATTTCTTCTTGGCCTAGTGGGGATGTCCCTACAAAGTTTCATGGAAATCGGAGGATGCGTTCATGACTATTTAGTATTTACCAATGGATCGAATGCCCCCGCCCCCCAATTAAAAATCATTAAATCATTAAAAAACGATAGAAAGCAATACATGATTTTTTTTTAACACTCATCTTTTAATTATTATCATTACCATTTTAAGAACAGGACTGAAATAATGGATGTTATCAACAGCCTTCAGTTGTCCAGGAGAACAGTGGCACAGATGTTAAGAGATTTCAGAGGTCTTGGGAGGCGTACAGTAGCTGAAAAATAATATCAAATCCTATATGCATTTTCCTGTTCAAGGCATAATCTGTAGATTCAATCTGACAGCCCTAATGCGAAAAGCCACCAGTGGACATTTCATTTCTCATAGGGCTGCACAATTCTTACTAAAATGTTAATCACAACTTTTCTCCCTAAGAATTGAGATTTTTCAGTAAAATTATTAAAAAATGCATTTGAGACACTTGTTGTCTAGACAGGGCTTTAAACTGACAAGCGTGACATATCTCATATCTCAAGTGCTTGATTTAAACAACACTGTATATCAAAGCTGGAATTAAAGTTAAGTCACTATTTTCCCCCGCCTTTTTTTATGATAAATCGTGCAGCCCTAATTTCTCGGTAACCAGAGCACTGATTTAAAATACTACTTTAGAACACCATAATGCAGAAGAAAGCCAGTTTTTCCACCCAGTTGCAGTTTAAGGTCTGACACAACGGGACTAGCTCTCACAATGGAGTACTGTACAGATCAATTTGATTAGCATGATTCAGTTAACAGGCATGTGCAATCACATGCAGAACAGCTTGGGCCACATCATAGTCTGTGTGTGCACACTCGCCACCTCAGTCACTCAAGACACATGGGACTCAATCAGTTGCTCTTAAAGGGAACATTTAACCGATTTTGAACATCATTCCAATTGTTCTGATGTGAGTGTTCTAGTGTGGGTAAAAAATACCCTGTATGTTATATGTATTACTCCTGCGAAATGCAGAAATGCTTGCCCACCTCTTATGCGATGGTTTTTGAAAACTGTCACCAAGTGTAGATTGTTATGAATTCCCTCCCAGCTAACTGTGATGCCTAAATACTGTTTTATCTCTGTGAAAATAAACTAAACTAATCATGTACAATATGTCCATCAAAACATGAACAATTACAAAATATGTTCCCCCATTGTTCTCCGAGTGCTTGATGCTTTCATGTCTTTTTCCTCAGCAATGGGCTGAACTTCCTTTTCAAGCTTCTGGCTTGGGTGTACACTGGATCAGCTAGCATGTTCTCTGAGGCCATCCACTCCCTGGCCGATACCTGCAACCAGGCACTGCTCGCAGTGGGAATCAGCCAGTCTATCCGCAACCCTGATACTGAACACCCGTAAGTCTAGAATAGATTATACTACTAATACTGCCTTTATAAAAAAGTTATTTAATAACACAAGAACACATTTTGTTTTTTATGACTTTTCAGCTATGGCTTCTCGAATATGCGTTACATTGCCTCCCTCATCAGTGGAGTGGGTATCTTCATGATGGGATCAGGTCTGTCGTGGTACCATGGAATCATGGGACTGATGCACCCACAGCCCATTGAGTCTCTGTTATGGGTGAGGGCCAGATTGAATTCTACACCCACATTAATGTGCTGTATACATCTACACCAGGGTTCCCAAACTTTTTCAGACCCAAAAGAGGAATGTGTTTTTTTCCACAAGACCCAACTTACAAAAATACATAATTAATTATTAATCAAAGCTGAAAAGTGAATAGTGAAAAGCTCACAACAACACGTTGGGAAGGTTTCAAAAACGGCATATTTAGTCATCACTCATAAAAATGGATTCGCAAGGCTATTTCATGTTTGGGAAATACTGATCTACACTCTATACCTTTCTAGCTTAAAATAACCAGCTCAACAGTTCAGGATATGAATTTCTGAATCAATAGCAACAAATGGACTTCACCATGCAAAATACCCCTCTAGATGTTGTAACTGTTGTTGTAACTGTTTTAGGCATACTGTATTCTGGCTGGCTCTTTGGTCTCTGAAGGAGGTAAGTTACTAGAAATGAAGTCATAATCAGACATACACTTGACATAAAGCAGGCACAGTGGATATTTGATTAACCATGATCTCTCACTGTCTCTCTTTCAGCAACACTGCTAGTTGCCATCAACGAGATAAAGAAGAGTGCCCTTCAGCATAATGTGTCTTTTTATGAATATGGTTTGTTTCTCGTCATTATTTATTTATTTATTTATTTATTTGCAAAATGATATCACTGAAAGACAAAGATGCATCTGCACAGCTAAGGAATAGGGAAACATATTCACATATGGAAAAATATTTTGATATAAGAAATAATGACAAAAGAGACAAGATAGTATACTTGTTGAGGTCAATATACTATAATTATACTAATTATAAAGATTATAAAAATGTAAGTGATTAAATTAATGCAAATATGTAAAACCACCGTAATAGTATGCAAGTATGGTGATACTTTTTCTTTTTCTTTTACTTCTGTGATGAGATTAAGGGGAGGGCATTTGCAAAGGATCTCATATCAGGAAAACAGAGTTTTTCCCTCATGTATTAAATCTGTTTTCCTGTTGCTCTCGTCCTTGTGCGGTCAGTGATGCAGAGCCGAGACCCCAGCACTAATGTTGTGCTGCTGGAGGATGCTGCTGCTGTACTGGGCGTCATCATGGCCGCCAGCTGCATGGGGCTCACCTCACTCACAGGTACACACACAGTTAGTAATGATACATGGGTCGCAACATCCTGAGACTGCAACTGTTCTTACACTGAGACATCTTTTCTGACAGCAGAGCTCCCTGGACCTGGTATTGTTAATGCTGTCTAGTTGCTTGTTGGAGAAACGCTTTTCTAGTTGCTTGGAGAAACAAGCCATACACACTGTGCCTCACATTCCATCTATACAGTCACATGCTACTAGTGGTGGAAAGTAACCAATTAACATTTACTCAAGTACTATACTTAATAAAAAATAATTAAGTACTATTATTTTAGGCCTTTCAGGTGTTCCAATACACACTAGGCAGAATTAGGAGAATGGAAACAGGTGATCAACCGGAGCCAAGTCAACACACAAATACAACACAGTCAGAGACACTAAAGGCGGCTTTCCATATGCATGGACTTACCTAGCCCCACCCCACACCGCCCACCATAGCGACGGTTTCCACTACAATGAAGTGGGTAGAGTGGTGTGTAAGTGGTACTAAACTGGTGCCTAAAAAGTACCCAGTCCTGGGTAGGTCTGAGCTGGGCTAAGCGGGGCTAAAGCTGTGACGTATAACGCTGCTGCTACTGATTGGTTGGCTCACAGCTGTGTCTATCCACACAGGTCTCTGTAAAATGTAAACACTACGGTAGCAGTGTTGACATGTCCACTTATTATAAGCGACATTGGGCTTATTTTTCTGTAAAGTTGCTTGTAAATATTGGTAGTACTTTTACTCCACTACAATTATCTGAAAACGTTTTAGTTACTAGTTACTAGTTACTTTTCAGATATAAATGATTACATTATAAAACATACATTAACCACTTAAGCCCTATTTTATACCTAGGCTATTTGAAAATAGCCGATCTACAAGCTCACAACGCGTCGCATTGCATCATTGTAGATCTGCTATTTTCAAACATTTTAATACTTTTACTTTTGGTACCTTAAGTACATTTTGATACCAATAGTTTTTGTACTTTTACTCAAGTAATTCCAGACTTTCACTTGTAGAGTGCTTCTACAGTACATTGCAGTATTGATACTTTTACTTAAGTAAAACATTTGAGTACTTTTTCCACCACTGCTTGTTTCTAAAATGTAGTTGATTATTTGGGGCTTGTTTCCATATGTTGTTGAAACCAGTGGTTCTTAAACATTTTCATGTCAAGGACCCCCAAATTAATTAATTGATTATTATTATTATTAATTAATGTATTTGTCCAACATCATATACCGTATTTTCCGCACTATAAGGCGCACCGTCAGTGCGCCTTATAGTGCGGATGCGCCTTATAATCCGATGCGCCTTATATATGTATCAATATTGGTTCCCTTGGTTTCCGCACTATAAGCCGCACCGTCAGTGCACCTTATAGTGCGGATGCGCCTTATAATGCGGTGCGCCCTATATATGAAAATAATACATTTATTGAAGGTGCGCCTTATACACAGATGCGCCTTATAGTGCGGAAAATACGGTATGTATATATTTTTTAAATAGCAGATGCACACACTCACAATGCGTCGCATCGCTACGCGTTGTGAGTTTGTAGATCTGCTATTTTGAAATAGCCGTAGATAGTCGCTTCTTTTGGGATTGTTTTCATAGACCTGATTGCTTATTTTTCTGCTAAACCTGGCAACAATGAATGTGCGACGCTACACGCTAATAAGGTTTTTTATATAAGTGGTGGCAACGTTTTTAGACACCACACAGGTCTTCCCAACAATAGCGAAGATTAAAGTAAGGGTGAACATGGCCAAATAATAACTTAATAGCCAAACTAGCTCTGAGGAAGCACGCTAGCATTTAGGCTAACTCTGTAGCCTGAGGCTAAGTTGGTGTGTTAAAGAAAGGGGCGTTGATTGCCTTCGGGAGGGGAGGGGAGAGGTTTGGGGGGATTCTGCGAGGGGGTACTTTTGTGCAATGGAAACGCAAGCCATTTTGAAGCGGTGCGGTTCTGGACTGTGCGGGACAGTGTCGTGCTTAACTCATTCACTGCCAGAACTTTTTTATTTTTGCGTTTGACAAACTGCCAGAGATTTTTCATAGAAAAAGAAAGTACTCAGGAGCCAAGATACAAAATGTTTAAGTTTTAAGTTAACAAGGAAGTGGATTGGAGTCTAGATCTTCAACAAATCATATCTCCTTGGTCTTTAGGTTAAAAATTAAATAAATAAATAAGAAAAAAAAAATTAAAAGTCGTTTTAGTCGTTCTTGGCAGTGGGGGCTTAAAGGACAAAAGTCGTTTTAGTCGTTCTAGGCAGGGAATGAGTTAAGCTGTGATGGAAAAGCGGCTCTAAGGACGACTTCACTGCTTTTCAACCTATCTTCATATAATAGGTCCTCACTAATACGCATGATAAAATGGTACCATTTCTTTCTACTCTGCCTGTGTCTCATAGGAGGGCTGTGGACAGCTTAGAAACCAGACAAGATTTCAAATTTTTTTATTTAGATTTTTATTAACACGAGAACAATGGCTTCTTTTATTGCATTGCAACTTTCCAGGAATAGAAAGCCTGCAGTTTCTATTAGCTTGGATTCCCCATTGATGATGTCACTGGTAGACGGGACTCTGAACTGTCCACAGCCCTCCTCTGAGACACAGACCAAGTAGAAAAAAATGGTACCATTTTATCATGAGTATTAGTGAGGACCAATTATATGAAGATAGGTTGAAAAGCGGTGAAGTCGTCCTTTAAGACAAACACAGCACTGCCCGGCACCTTGACAATTTGTACTTTTTATACTATACATTTTTGGCTTGAAGCAAGCCCACACTGTTTCGTCAGGAACAGTATTTTCTATTTTTTTGTGGGATTGGTTTAGTGATACTTTATTGATCCTGTATTGATCATTACATTCATCATTTTATGTATTAACCCATTTAGACCTGAGGCCAATTCTAAAAACACCTTATAAATTCTTCTGCCTAACTTTTCTGAAAAACTTAAAATATTTATTCAAAAGATTTAAACAAATTAATGTTGCTGTATACTGTATATAGCAACAACTAAAATGACACAAAGGTGTTCTCGGCTTGAAAGGTCTAAATAGGTTTTATCCCAGTCACCATTTCTGTCCTCATTTATCCAGGCAACCCGTGCTATGACAGCCTTGGTTCCTTGGGTGTGGGAACGTTGTTGGGCGCAGTCTCTGCCTTCCTCATCTACACCAACACAGAGGCGCTGATCGGACGCTCCATACAGCCTGAGCACGTGCAGAAACTCACAGAGTTCCTAGAGAATGACCCTGCTGTAAGGTCAGCAAAAACAGATATGCACACAGACGTACAGTACAAGCGGTCTTTGCTGTAACATGATTCAACATTCGTTGTTAGGACCAGTGCGTCTCACTATGATAGAGACATAACAAAATTATATAATCTACCTGAAGAACAAACACTGTCCACAGACATGCAATTGAAAAAAAATTAAGAAATCACCATGCAGCGTCCAGTAGTGGCGTGTGTCATCTAAACCTTTTAACAGAGAAAAAATGTATCTCCTGCGTGATGACATGGGTGTATGTAACTTTGCGATAGTGAGTTTGTTTACTCCAAAAGTACTTGAGCAATGCAAAATCATATAACGTTGAATAACGGTAGTGGTATCAGTTCAAGCCCAACTACTTGGACTGGACTTTCACTTAAGTGTGAGAAAACTCTGCAAGAGAGCATGACCAGATTGATTGTCAAAATGATTGCCACAGATGTGCAACCGACCTCTGTTGTAGAAGAGGACGGCCTCACAAAGCTTAAGTCGAACGATACTGAGCCGAAAAACGGTAACTGCATGAATTAATGTATGTAGTTCCACTTGTGGGTGATAATTGTTTTGGCTGTTCAGTTTGCTGCATTAGTGACACGACAGTGTGTGGATTAATAACTTGTTCTGGGGAATGAGTAGACACTACCTCAAGAAGACTGTCATACTAATGACTTTGAGAGACATTCATATGGTTCAAGTTACTCAGCAAAAGCCACAAGTACAGTTTGTTCACTGGTGGGGGAACAAAATGCACATTGTTACAGTCATATTTATAAGGAGCTTTTGACACTTAAGGACACATTATATTGTAGACAAAATCTAATCTGTGCCTTAACAACGATGCCTTGTTTTCTTGCTAAGTTGAAGTTGTCACATCACATGTTTACAGGTGTAAAACTTTGCAGTTTTTAGGAAAGGGGAAAAGAATAGAGATGGAAAGAAAGCAAGGAAAACATTTCAGAAGTGTCAAAAATTATATTTATAGAAGAAAACAAGGAACAGGTCAAAATGTTCCTAATATGAGTAGAGCTAATATTAAGGTGCATGGTTATAGAGAAGAAATGGCAATGGGATGAGGCAGTTAAAATAGCAGCAGATAGTAACTGAAGGTGCATAGTTTAATATGAAGGTATTTGCCACAATATGGGAACTGATGTAACTATTGCTTGTGCAATAAATAAGAAGGGCACCAATATAGCAGAGAAATATTTGATTGACAAGACAAGACTCCTTAAACTTCAATATTTTCACACTGACTTTTATTTAATTATGACCAGGGCCATTCACGATGTCAAAGCCACTGATATTGGATTAGGTAAAGTGCGCTTCAAAGCAGAAGTTGACTTTGACGGGCGAGTAGTGACACGGTCTTACCTGGAGAAGCAAGATTTCGACCAGCTCCTCAATGTAAGTTCATTATTGTTTATTTTTTCATCTAGGTATACATATAATAGGTAATGGCTTATATGGATAACTGTAGGTTCCAGATTCTCGAAGGTGCCATAGCTTAATTTGATTGGCTCAGCAGCAGAATGGAAGGCGGAAACAAATATGAAGGATCCAATCAAACAAAGAAATGGAAAATTGAACCCTAACAGGAAACAGATATGCTAGAATTGGGAAAGTTGGACTACAGTTATGCACAGAGCCTAATAATATACACATTCTACCACCAATACGAAGTGGGTGGAACCAGCACATTTATTGTCATTGTTCTTAAAGGTATTATAACCTTTTGGATTTCTACTTAAGATATTAAACTTGTCGAAGCTATGATGCAAGTCGTTCCATTTATATTGGCTATGTGGCACAAACGTTACGCGAAGTTTGACCAATCAGTTATGCCCGGAACAAATCGCTGTGGGACACACACAGAGATTTCATAAATTATAGTATAGAGATAGATGGATAATCTTACTTTGCTCGGACTGAAACCTTGCCCACATTTGGAGTCATATGTTGTAGCTACATCATGGACTACTCACGTCACAGGCTGGCCATATGAAATCCGAGATCCTCATCGGAGTCACGCCGTTCCCACATGGAGATCCACATAATTAAATCTTTATAATTATAAAAGTAAATGCTGTGTTCTCTGTGTGTAGGACATCCAACAGGTGAAGACACATGACGAACTAGAGAACTTCATGTTGAAGCATGGAGAGAATGTCATCGACACCCTGGGTGCAGAGGTAGACCGACTGGAGAAAGAGCTCAAGGTATCTGGAAGGGGGTGGACTTTCTCACTGATCCTCTGGAAACGTTGTCTCTTGTCAATCACATTCACATGTTATACCATCCAAAAATTGTATATTTGGAGGATAGTTACCAGTAGACCAGAGGTGGGTGTAACAAGCGTTAACTTTGCTTTGTTACATTTACTTAAGTAGCTTTTTAGATAAATTGGACTTGTAAGAGTTGTTTTAATGCAACATCATTTTTACTTCTGTACTTCTTGAGTATATTTGTGAAGAAGAAACGCTACTTTTACTTTGTTACATTGGACTGCATTCTGCTCCTTTTTTTTCAATTCAACTGGTTATTTGTTTCTGTCAGAGAGACGCATAAGTGTCACATGACTCAGTTTCAGCAATCAATCGTAGCCAGGCAGTCACATGACTGCACAGTGTGCCCACAGCATCTCTGTGCCGGTTAAACACACAGCAGCACAGTGACTGTAGCACACAAATAATGAGTGGACAATGTCAACAATGCCTGAAACAACGGCATCGGCAAGAGATTCGGAATCGGATTATGTTTACCTTACCCAAACCACCACAAAGAACAGCGATATCATGCACTGCCTAAATATGTGGACATTTCAGCCTGCAAGAACTCAACTTCAAACTTGAGAAAGCATATTGCTTTAAGTTGCAGAGTAGTATATTAATTTTATCAGACACACCCCCTAACTATACAAACCCATTGTAACTTCAAACTCCATTTTAACCCTGATAGATTTATTGAGAACACCTGTCCTTGGTTCTGGTCACTGATATTGGCCTTCTATTATGTGAGAGATAGTGTTTTTTACTTTTTTCATTTATTTATTTTTCATTTTCCCCAAAACTTATTAAATAAATGAAAAAAGTAATTGAAAAAACTCTGCCCCCTCACGCATTAGAAGGCCAATATCAGTCACCACTGAGAACGGGTGTTTTCAATGAATCTAACATGGTTAAGATGGAGTTTGAAGTTACAATGCGTTTATATAGGGGGGGTGTCTGATCTATCTAAATACTGAATCAAGCAACTTCAAAACGGTTTGGAGCGCTCACAATAGCCCGAGTAGACGTTATAATTACCCCAAACATGTTTGAAAGTGAAATATCCTTTTAATGTACTTATTAAACTGGGACTGTCTGTGTCTACGGCAATTGTTTCAGGATGGTTGTCTTAGAGACTTAGACAGTATCTCACATTTCCTTAGCAACACCTCTTGGCATTTACGTTGAAACATTTGAAAAACCTTTGAGACAATTCTGTGGTTTGAACAAATTAATATTTTGGAATAATGGAACTGCACATGCATTGAGGTACCTGCACATCCATTTCCATGTGCTGAGAGCATGAGGGAGTAACTGTCACGCATGCATTTCAAACAATGAGTAATGATTCACTCAGTCACTCAATGGCATTTACTACTCTAGGCCTGGCCCAGGTCCAGCAAAAACAAACACGAATCCTGTATTTCATCCATCTTCGCTACTGTGTGAATGACCGCTTTCTTTTTTGCCTCATTTACAGCAACGAAACCCTGAGGTACGTCACTTAGACCTGGAGATTCTATAGTACCTTCTGGGTCTCTACTGAGGGAACGGCCCAACACAGCCAGAATAAAGGAGTGGAAAGGGTGACCTAGCCCAGCCTCTGCACCCAGCTGTCTGCGCACACACACACGCACACACACACACACACACACACACACACACACACACACACACACCACTATATCAACCCATCCTTTCTGGATCCTGTATCAACAGTCTTATTGCAGGATCGTTCAGAATCACATACAAGGACATTATTGTGACAGTAACTATGCGTCCATGGTGTTAATTACATTTTGCTGTTCTGAGGGGTTCATGGTTTTCATAAAAGGTCTTGAGGATTGTCACCCTTATAGTTTCCTCAAATTTCATGGGACTTTTTGGTCTCTGTTTGAGTTCATACACAGCATAATCCTGTTAATTTAACTCTTGAGTGTAAAAAAAAAAGGTTCCTTACCCCGTAGGCCCATTTTTACACTCAAAATTAAATTAACATGAATGATTTGTCTGTGTAAGCATGTTACACAGTTAGATTTTCATAGTTGTTGGTTCGTGTCCACATTCCCACATGAATGGGATTGGATTTTGTTGGAGTCATGACTTGCTCATACTCAAAAAAGGACCAGTATCTGTTAGTAAATCTAACATAACTGTTGAATTTTCTTGGTAGTGTTTTCCACTAGTGCAAAGGAAATGACCACAAAGCCGCTTACAGAGTACTTACGCAGATCTATATCGACAAAACAATAATTTACTTAAGTGAAGGTATGATTTAGTTATGTATAGATGTAACGGCCATCCACACCTAATACTATAGCTATAGCTATAAATATGAAAAGTCTAGCTCAATTGAATGGCAGAGTACACCACAGCTATAACACCAACAGTGATGAACTACTGTATATAGTTGTAGAGCTTGGTGTGGATGGCCCTTTACAGTTGGAGCAAAGATATGCAATGTTCTCGTTCAAAATCTCTTAAAGGGTCTTTTCTTTTGATGTGTTTGGCTGAATTGAGTGAGCTGACCAATCTTGAAACAGAGCACTCATATAGTGGTAGAGTATGAAAATATGCTCTTTCTTTGTGTGTACACACACACACACACACTATATAGGATAACCGGTAACTCAGTCAAATTATATTCTCAAACCAAGTCAGCATCAGAGAGGAACGTAAAGTTCCCAAGAAGCATGGATAATTTTTTGGATCACATTTACTGTTCATAAATAATGCATCTATCCTGTTGACCTCTAAAGCACAGGAGATATACATGAAACAGTGCAGTGCAGTTGTAGGCCTGTGAGATCCCTCTCTCCCAATACTGTTGTGGTGTTCTCCAAAGTTGATGAGAATCTTATCTTTCTACATCGGCAGCTTGTCAGTAGATGACCGATTGTATTGTTCCAAAGATGAAGTACTCTATGGACACATCCACACAGAACAAGCACATGCCCCCCTTTTGTAAATAATAGTGAACGAGGGCTAGCCTTTTTTGGAGTGGACCACCTCGTGAAATGCTACATGCTGAACAATTTCATTGTCGTATGGTGGAAGGAAAATAAACATGGTACCAAACAAATAGAGTGACCATCTGTAGCAACTAACTAGAGTTGTATGGTCTACCTTTATTGAGTTCATACTCCTCACCCTCGGTGGTTTGTGGATATGTATAGAGACTGATTAGCAGTGATGAAGATGGTGATCATGATGGACACACCACCATGTTTCTGTTAACACTACAATCTCCCACTTTGCTGTCCCTTAGCCAACATGGTGGCATGTTCCTCATCAACACTGCTGATCTTTCTCCATGCGTTCAATAATAGGCCACTGTTCTGATAGTACACACTAGTTTATCCAAATGAGTTATCGCCGTTGCTCAATGTTTCTGCTCAATTCTGCATCTCATACCCTGACTGCCTGCTTTTGCTTTTATTCTGCACTTGATGTCTGTGATGGAGTTACAGGCGGGCCTATGGAGGTTGAAGTAGGGGGCATACCTGCAAGCTTAGCCCAAGAATTAATAGCTAAGTGAACTGTGGTGTTTCAGCAGGTGTGGATTTATATATATATATTTTTAAAGCTGTTAATTGATGTTATATTTCCCTTTGGTTAGGACAGTGCTGACTGCTGAAGGACTTAAAATAAATTTAAATTAATTTATTAAATTATATTTTCTGTCTTGTGTGACTGAGTACATGAAGGGCTGCGAAAATGTCTATAAAGAGAAGTAAACGTTACCTTGTGTCATTTTTGTTTGCTATAGGGACACTGGTCTGTTTTAGCAGACAACTGATTGTTACAGTAGGCTAGGACTGCAGAAGCAAAGAGAAATATGTCTTATGACCTTTAATGTATCTTCTACTTTTAAGAATTTGGTTAAGTAGTCTCAATGTTAAGGAACCTGCAGTAGGTGTTTTGAGTTTAGATGCAGACCTTAAATAAAAGGATTTGTTTGTAGCATATACCTCTACTGTATTAGATAGACCTTTGTTGATGCCATAAGGGAAATTCAGTTGTAATGGCAGCATCACATGCAGCAGGAAACATAAGAAAGGTAGGCCTACAGGTAAGCGTAGAAAATGATATTGTGGGGAAAGCTCACGCATCGCATTGTGAGCTTGTCTATTGCTATTTTCAACGAAAGCATTCCCCACAATAACAGAAAACAGAAAATACACTAGTATCGAGCCCTGAGGGACTCAGGTTACCCATATGCGGTTTAAGTGGTTAATCTGATTTTAGATTGGCGAGTGCATCTCAATCAACACCCATGTTGTACGTACAGTATGTGATGTGCCATTTGGCAATCATCAATGACAAGTGTTTTCTTGCTTGCAACTATAGGCATACAATCCATTCATTAGCCAACCTGGTGTCTCTATTTTGTACATGTCATATTCCTAAAAATGAAAAAGTAAACCATTGGTAGCCTGCAAAATGGTGGTTAGTCTATGCCTAAGCATTATGATCTGAATGAGGAATAAACTAAAGTTTAAATGGAGCAGTAGGCCTGTTCATTTGTGATGCTCCGGTGGTTGACGATGTAAAGTCCAGTCCATTAACCACTTAAATCCCATTATGGTTGAGCGGAGTCCCTCAGGGCTCTATACTAGTGTATTTTCCGTTTTCTGTTGTGGGGAAAGCTTTCACTGAAAATAGCCAGTAGTCAACTGCGTGGTGTTGTGAGAGCTTGTCAATCTGCTATTTTCAGCGAAAGCTTTCCCCACAATATGTATGCTGGGGTTTAAGTGGTTAATAGCTGTTGCAGTTGTAGGGATGAGAAGGCGAGCTGTAGCCTATACGCTGACGTCAATAAAAACAGTCATTTTATAAGCGCTGTCAAGGCAGTTGATAATAAGCCACAAAACCTGCGTCATGTGAGATGGTGGTAAGCATTTAACTTCCGGTCCACTCATTTAAAAAATAAAAGCTTTGGTGACAAACCGTTAATTTCATATTTCACACGTTTTCAAATGTATAAAATGTATACAAATCTCTTGAAAATAGCAGATCTATAAGCTCACAATGTGTCGCGATGTGGCGCATTGTGAACTTGTAGATCGTCTATTTTCAAATGGCCAAAATGTATATATGAAATGGTTTATGTATGTTTTGTAATAATAATCCAAATCTACAAATGAACTAGTAACTTAAGCCTTTGAGATGTAGTGGAGTAGAAGTAAAAGTGCTGAAAATTGGAAATACTCCAGTAAAGTAAAAATACCTCAACATTTACTTAACTACAGTACTTAGTACTTAGAGTAAATGTACGTACCGGTAGTTACTTTACACCACTGATTTCAGACAGAACACATAGCCCACTGTCTGAGCAATCATGTCACGTTAATACTAACAGTTATATGTTCTTTCTTTCTTTCACTATGTTTGGATCACATAGCTGAACATTCAAAGACAAAGATGAGGCACATCACATCCTATGAGCCTCTGACCCTCTGACCTCTGACCTCTCGGTGCCGAGCCAAACTGCAAGGGCAGTGATATAACGTGAAAGAAGGGCTTGCAACTCACTCCAACTATTAATATCACGTCATAGCTGACCTCTTCTGACCATCACAAAGACTGTATCCCTGTTTACTGTAAATCGCTCTGGATTAAGAGCGTCTGCTAAATGCCTAAACTGAAACTGTAAACTGTATTATTAAGTAGCCATGAGCTTTTAGACTTGTAGCAAACTGCCTCACCTATGCATACAAATATGGTTATTTCAGACAGAACATAGTGAAGATGTGTGTCAAGTTACAGCAGTGGTGGAAAGTAACTAAGTACATTTACTCAAGTACTGTACTTAAGTACAATTTTGAGGTATTTTTTACTTTACTTGAGTATGTCCAATGTTCAGTAGCCTGCTTTTACTTCTACTCCACAACATTTCAGGCAAATATACTTTTACTCCGCTAAAATGATTTGACATCTTTAATTACTTTGTAGATTTTAACAACTTCAGCCCCATTTAGGCCATTTGAAAATAGCCGATCATGATGCATTGTGAGCTTGTAGATCTGCTATTTTCAAAAGATTTGTATACATTTGAAAACTTATGAAACGGGACATTCTTCTGCATAACGAGTAGCCTACTTTCTACTTTTGGTACTTTAAGTAGGCCTACATTTTGATACCAATACTTTTGTACTTTTACTCAAGTACATTTTGAATTTCTAACTTTTACTTGTAACAGAGAATTGCTATATTGCAGTATTGATGCTTTTACTTAAGTAAAACATGTGAGTAGTTCTTCCATCACTGCCACACACCCCAGGACGCTGAATATGGTCACCCACCCACCGCCACCGCTCTATTTTGAAATCCACAGACCGGAAGCCAAATGCTTACAATGTTCTGACATGATGCAGGGTTTGGGGTTTATTTAAGCTCGCTTGACGGCGCTTGAAAACATTACGCACGGCATCGCGGCTGGACCATACATACTAAACCCAACCGACTGAAATCATTATTATTCGACCAGCCCGGAGAGAATGGAGAGGAAAGGACACTCTGATCGCTGCAGGTTTTTAACCATTAAATGTTGTCGCTTGGTGTCATGTCATGTCTCCTCATGCCATTCCCAAGTCAATTGTGCCCGTGGTGCCACTGCCCATCATCTCGTCTCCTTTCATGTTCCCCTCCTCGGTTAAATGGTCGCTTGTGCAACGAATCAACCATAAATAGCAGTTTACTGATGTAGGTTATTATCATATGATAAGAATCATGCGTGGAAGCACACCTGGCACATGATGTGATGATCAGACACAATCATTATTGCCTCTCATTATAGCCTTCATTTGTGCCTTAACTATATAATGAACTGGCGTATTTCATTAGCCTCGACTAGTGATACCCAATTAGCATTTTTGGCATCATTTCCGATGTATAGCCTATAGTTTAAATTTCCCTTCCCCCTTTATTGAATCTCCAGCAGGCTACCGTATGGGGGCGCAATAGACTGCTGCTTTGGGGGTCTTTAAACCTCATAGCCTATCTACCTCACCACAAACTGCTTTCAACCCCCGTCCGTCAAGATGTGGCTGTCAATTTAGTTATTTGTTCATTTTCCTAAATGTTGCAGTCACATCCTGCAAGCTATTTGCAGACAAAATAGCCTGTTAAGTGGGCATCAATATTGAATCATTCAATTTAATCTGGAATCTATGTTATCTTTGAGGTAACCGTAACCGGAAGACTCGCCCCAAAGCACGCTCGCCCCCATTTTTTTCACGGACCGCTCGCCGGCTCGCCCCCAGCGGTTCTTGTATTTGTTTTACTGACGATAAGGTTAGAAATAAGTTTAGGGTTAGGCATAGTTTTACTGAAGTTAAGTTTAGGTTTTGGCACCATTTTACTGAGGTTACAACGTACATTTAGGAATAAGCTTAGGTTTAGGCATAGTTTACTGAGGTTACGTTTGGTTTAGGAATACCGGGTGGCGACCGTTCCGAGGTCGCCGGATTTGCCCCGGGGCGACTGTGTTTTGGGGCGAGCGGACGCGCCTGTGCTGTTTTTCTCTCTCTCTCCACATAATCGTGTTATTATTGTAGTTGCTTTTTCAATCACAGGAAACCCGAGAAGGATGGAAGGCACTGTCTCCGAGCGGCTGTAAAAACGCGCAAGGAGGATGCATCTTTCTATGATGCTCTACTACGCTTTTAGCCTCATGATGCTCTACGCTTTTAGCCTCTTTACAGTGCTGCCTTGTGGAATCATGTTCAAGCAGCATTGTACAGGGCTATGATAGCATAGAGAGCTGGACGTCAGCCAAGCGAATGACATCATCCATTGAACAACAACATAAACCCCTACAATGGCGCGTGTCGTGTGGTTAGGCTACCGCTCGTCTATTTAAACATGATATGGACTGGGGGTGGCTTGCCTCAATCTGCGGATCACAGTAGTGCTGCCGCTATTGCGTTGTTGACAGTTTCCTAGCCTGTTATTATCTGAAGTAGCCTACGTTAACGTCTGTCTTTAAAATATTCACTGGAACCCCAACTGTCATCTTGTCATCATCAATATATTATTGAACTGACTAAACAAAACTAGATTGTGGTGCCTGGCTGCTGCTGTGGATAATGCACGGAATGTCTTGACATGTAATGCATCAATTGCTTTTAAACAGGTTATTACTTATTGTGATTCTTTTCTAAAATGTTTTTTAAAAAAAAACATATTTGGGGAAAAAAAATTAAGTAAAGTAGCCTATACATGATTAGAACATGCTTAAACATTCGACAATTTAAGTCTAATATGTCTACAAATTGCTGCAAAACATGTATATCCAGTCATTTTGGGGCATAAACAAGAAGTTGAAGGATAAAATTAAGTCTGATAATGATGCACCGTGCATGTTCACCATCATGTAAAAAAGATTAAAAAACATATTTTGGATCAAATAGCCAATTTTACACTGAGGTGCCCAGATGTCCCTAGTGCCAACCTATCCTGTATCCATACATACAATGGCAAACATTTGAGCAGACTACAGAAAGGATATTGGTTAGATTTTACCTCTATAATAAAAGTACTTGTGGAAATGTGCAGATTGTAAACTGAGTACTCAACTTTCCCTCTCTGTGCTGACTGCTGACCCTCATGCTGTTTGAAATGGGATTAGTGATGTGAGCCTTGCCAATAAGGGATTGTTGTCACTTCTACAGTGATTACCCAATTCATTAATTAATGCTGGGGAGAGGCTAGATTTACACTTACAGTGAGCCCTCAGTACTAGAGACTTCATTAGTATACAGTCCTCCCAATTCAGCTTTGTTTTCACACTTTTCAATGCTCAGTGTAGCTGCATTGTGCTGAGAGAATCAAGCCCTGTTATTAGCAATGGCATTTGCTTTGAGGATGAAGACTAGAGCGCAGTCATATGTTTAGTAGTTACCACAGAGCACAGTTTGCCATGTTGTGAGGACATTACTATATTTACTGTTGTCTCTCCTTTGGCATGGTGACATGTCCTCTGAAACCTTTGGTAACCAACCAGCATCATGTCTGTATTGAAGTCACATATCTGCTTTTACACATTATTCTCAGTGTCACACATACCGAAAATAAAGTGTACAATATAAAACTAACCAAATACAAAATCCATTCATTTATTTTATTACAAATTAATATTTGACTGATAATGGCCATGGGCGTGTGTGTGTGTGTGTGTGTGTGTGTGTGTGTGTGTGTGTGTGTGTGTGTGTGTGTGTGTGTGTGTGTGTGTGTGTGTGTGTGTGTGCGTGCGTGCGTGCGTGCGTGCGTGTGTGTGTGTGGTTTATTCCACTGACTAGTGCTAATGCAGTCCAATGCTTGACCCTTCCTACAGACCCAGAGGCAAGAACAGTTTGCACAGTAAAATCCTAAGTGGTAATTTAACTCTCAGAGTAAAATGAACACTCAGGACTTTGCTTGTGGTAAGGCACTTAATATCCTCTATTATGGAGTTCATTGGCTGCAGCTCAGACAGGGTTGCAGGCCATTCTCATTGCAGGAAGTGCACTTGAGGGCTTTGAAGGAATCTGTGAAGCAGTTGCGATATACAGACATCTTACTGCCATGGCACATGGGGCAGGGGATGAAGGCATAGCCCCCACAAATCTGGCACGTGGAGGGCTGCTGTACCCTCTGGGGGAAAGAAAGAACGAGTTTTAATAATACTTTTTTTTTCTTTTTTCTAAGACTTCTTAAATGAAAGGTGCTGTAAGCTATTATTATTTTTCTGGTGTTTTTTTCTGTGTGTTTTCTAATATGTTAGTGCTATATTGCATACTATATCGCATTACTTTATTAGTATTCATTGCTATAGTCTTCAATTCAAAACATTTCAGCTTTTTTGTTTTTTCCATCACTTCCAATTTCACTTGTTTATCCTGTATCTTGTATGAGTTCACTCTCCTGATTGGATAAAATTAGTATCCCAACTTGGAAATGTATGTTATGTTTACTAAAGACCTGGAGAGAAGAGGAGACCCCTGTTACCGAACAAAACTCTAAAGCAATCATTACTATGGGATTATTGAGCTATTTAACACTTATTTAAACAAAAACATATCACTTACAGCACCTTTAATAGTAGCCTACCCTGGGTACTAAATAACCATGAGTGCTTAGTTAACACTCCAGATTGAATACATATTATTTTAGAGTCAACTTGGATAGATCATGTTTTAGAATAGAACTCTGCATAATGTCGATAAACATACAAATACATAGATAAACCCAGACAGCCAGCCATTTTAACCCTAGATTAATTAGTCTTTGCTTGACTTAACAGGTTATTATTGTCAACGGTAAAGAGCTTTGTGTTCTGATGTGAATACTTTTGTGAGGTCTGACCTCCAAATTATAGGAACTGTCTTGAGCAAAGTGCATGTCTAAAGTTACCATGGGGTTAGTTGGAGTTCAGGCCAGGTTACACAATTTCAGTTTCTATGACGTGGTTGTTGCATGCTACAGTATAGCCCTAAATCTAAACTCACTCCTTGGTGGAATTTGACACTTGCCATTTTGACACTCACATTCTTTTCAAGTCAGTAACTGCATAAGTCGGTGCTTTTCTGGTCACTTGATACTGGTGAGTGGATGCTTTTGGGTTCGAATCAGGCCAAAGACCAGTGACCAAGAGGCCTTCCTTTGCTTACATTGCACTACTACAGTGCATTATGATCTGCTTTGGTGCGTTTTAATTAATGTGTAGGAAGTAGAATCAGTAAGCAAGCATTCTAGTATTGACGGTCAAATATTGATGTGCATAGCAGTTGACTGATGTTTTATTGATGCTCTCATTGAAAAAGGAAAACTGACAGCTCCTGTTCTCATTGTGTTCATCTCAATGGCTTAAAGGGCAAGACCACTTACGGAGGTTTGGGTTGTGTAGTTACCTTGCCATGGTGTAACTCCAAAGGTGGACAAGAAATCCAAAATAATTGCTCCATTGATTAGAAATTGATCATTCAAAATTTGCTCATAAATTTGCTCATAAACGAACACAAACAAAGCTGATTCAGACAATATAGTACATCACCAAACCCAGTACTGTTTTTTTTTTTTAATAAAAATGTCAACTACCTGCTGATTTGACTATTTGAAGATCTGGATCCGCGGATCCAGTCTGGGTTTTCTTCTTAATAAAAATTGCGAAATTAACAGGAAGTTAACATTTTTACGGGTGCCAAACACGGTAAAAAACGTGTTTTCATAGAGTAGCGCATAGGTGCCGAACACGGTATATATGTTATCAGTCTTTTTGTTTTTTTTCCACAAGGGGGGGGGGGGGTGGGGCAGCTCTGGATTCACCCACGGTGACTCTGAGAATGAAGGGACAGATGGATCACCGTGCCAAAAAACACCCGTCCGCTCCCGTTCTATCTCCTTGATGAAAACTTTTTGCATTGGGGAAAACGAGTCATTTTCGATGGCCGATTACTCCGTAATGGCGACTCGTGTGAGAGATGTTATTATTATAGGCGTTAGCCAGGACCATCAATCGTCGTACACGCATCCATTGTTTATGTGTGGGTGCTCGCCGTGGAGTCCACAGCACAGCACAGCGTTACAAACGGTGAGATCTCTGGCACTCAAAGTAATCTGTTTTAATAAAACGCTGGCACCCGATGTGTTAAAAAAAAAGAAACAGTACTGGGTTTGGTGATGTTCTATGTCTGAATCAACTTTGTGTGCGTTCTTTTATGTGCTAAAGTGACTTTAAGAGCAGTTTTGTAATGTAAGTCAATGAGTGAATCATGTTTTAATAATACATTTCTAATCAATGGAGCAATTATTTTAGATTTCTTGTCCACCTTTGGAGTTAACCATAACAAGGTAACTACACAACCGAGTGAACCTACAGTAGCTCTGGTTCATAGCGTTAGAAGGAGTTCTCCGTCTAACGCTATGGACCAGAGCTACACAACCCAAACCTCTACCAAAGTGGTCTTGACCTTTAAGGCAAACAAGTGAATAATATATTATGATTTTATAAACACTGAACAAATCAAATATTAAACATGAATATGTAAACATATTCCTGTCATTTCCAAAGGTAAACACTTACCTCAATTTTTGTTAGAAGATCCTGAAGTTCTCCTGATTCATTCATATCCAGTATCTTCTCAGCACCCTGAAAAAAATGGTGGTGAATAGATGCCAAATTGTGGGATTCAAAATACACAAGTAAAATCACTAACCCCAAGGTAGTGTCCATCGATGAACACCACTGGTAGGGAGGGGGGCTCTCCCACACGTTTGCACCGCTCTTCCAGGTCCTTGCCGTACTCGCAGTCCAGGGCAATGTTCTTCTCAACAAACTTCACCCTGTGGTTCTGGAAGATCTTCCGCACCAGTTCACATCTCTCAAAGGTAGTTCTGACCACGCGGAAGCTTGTAGTGTAGATCACAATCCGTCCAAACTCAAGTGATAATTCCTGCTAGGAGGAAGATGAAGCTTCATGAAACTGTTGTTGCTTGCTTTTCTCCTTATATTCTACTTATACGTCACAGGTCAACTTGGAAGAGAATCCAGTGGATGTAAATGCTCATTCAAGAGCAGACATCTCTCTGACCCTTGACCAATATCAACTTCACCCTAGAAAAGACATTCTGCACATGGAGCTTGTCAGAGTATTTGTCTAAATGCCATATGGTTATGTAATTGCCAAAAGGTATTTTTTTGTTTGCCATTATTATATATTCATGCTTTAATCAGACAGTCACAGTGAAGAGACAGACAGGAAATGAGGACACAGAGTAGTGGAAATTGTCCACTCGGCCCTTGGAATCAACCCGAGTACCCTGTAAAGGCATTCTGCGCCCATGTGGTATGCAGCCTAACCATTCGGCTATGTGTCACCCCAGGTAAGCCATTATTTTATAGTGAACTGATCCTGGTGTGTTAACCATGTATAAAATAAATAAAATAAAAAATAAAAAATATTATTATTATTAACAACAACAACATGTACTGTACACAATTGTTGCATTTTGTACTGGGGGAGATTTTCATTATTATTATTGTGTACATAACACGTTTCCATGGGTAAAAAAGTTGATCAGGGACTGTAAAGTTAAAGCACAGTGTTACCATGCTTTTATGCCTCCAGCAGCTACAGCTGTGGCCAGAGGCATTATGTGTTCAGGTTGTCTACCCATTGACTTCATAAAACAACATTTTGGCTTTAACTCTTGAATTCATACACAAAATTGTTCATTTTGATTAAATGGTGACGTAAAGATTTTGGTGGTCAAAGGTCAAGGTCACTGTGACCTCACATCTGTCCCGTTCTCATAAACCTGATATAGCACAAACGTCCACTTGGACTCATAGGATGAACTGATCAGAACCAGAAATTTGAATATGCCACAGGCTTTTCTCCCATTTCTATACAGTAGGCCTATGTGAAGTGAACACAAATGTGTGTTCACACACACATTTTACATTGTTTATGCCTTACATAAAGGGCAAAGACTCCAAAATAACAATGCATTTACATAGTGACATATGACATACATTGACAAATATGTCTGAAGAAGGTTAGCCCTGCTGAGACGTGACAGGCATTATGATTAATAAAAGACAGTCCAACATAATAAATATCTGTTGTGTAGTGTTCCTCCATGGAGTGCCCTGAGGCTGGAGTAGAGTGTTTACAAGACGCCATTGTACAGTACAACTGAGAAAGGGGAAAGAAGGCTGAACAAATTATTCGAGAAAATAGTGGCAGAAGATGTGCATAATTAGTAGAATATCTCCACTTTCCCTCGAGATTAGCACAGACCTCATTCTTCCCACTTCCTCCAGTGACCATGGCAGATGACATGATTTTCCCTAGAAATGCCCTGAACGGCCTGTTTGAGTGTCAGGTTCTTGATAAAACTTGAGCTTTTTAGAGGACTTTAGGTGTGACTTTCACACCTAAAGTCCTCTAAAAAGTCCCGAGTGTTGTGCCGAATGTGGTGACCTATCGATTTCTGTTCCGCCAGGTTGTGGGTTCGAATCCACCGTGGTGCATCCGGCTTTGTTGGGCGTCTATGTGAACACAATTGGCCCGTGTTCGGGAGAGGGAAGCCAGGCGGGGAGGGTGATATTGGTCATTGCATGTACTCCTACGGGCTGGGACGGGACCTGTCAGCGGGGAGTGTTGGGCGGGAGAAGTAGGACGAAGACTCTACGTCCTCCCGGTAGGGGCTCCTCACTGGCATGTGGGTCAGTAGGATACAACACAGAAATGTGTGTGGGGAGGAATCAATTGGCACAACGACTAAATTGGGGAGGAAAAGGGGGTAAACAATAATTGGCTACTCTAAATAAAAATTTAAAAAATGTGTAACGTTCATGTGTTTTTGGCGATAACCCTTGTAGATCTGTTGTCATTATAGTGTCTTTCTATACAGAAGTTACCAGCTCAGTGACCGTGTGGTTAGAGTGTCCGCCCGGAAATTGGGAGTTTGGGGTCCAATTCCTGTGCCGGGTCATACCAAAGACTACAAAAATGGGACCCAATGCCTCCCTGCTTGGCACTGAGCATTAAGTAGTAAGTCCCTGCGGCATACTAGCGTCATGTCCAGGGGGGGTACTTGTACAGTACATCATGGCTGGGGGATGTACTTGTACATTAAGCCACCTCATGCTACAGACACAGGAGATATAGGCTCCTGCTCTATGGGCTGGTTCCTAGTGCCGTGGAACTTTAGGAATGTAACAAGTTGTCAGAAACGGTATTTATTAACTGTAAGATACATAAATAAATATATTTAGAAAAATATTTCTGGTGCCTTGGCGCAAGTGTTGAGGGCAGAAATAGTGTAGTTTAGAGAAGTTGTAAAAAAGAAACACATTTATGTGCAAGGGTTGTTGTGAAAATATAGCCTACTAGTGAAAGATTATATTAAAATTGCTTGTTTTAATTGAAAGAAATATGACTTTGAGGGTGCTATAAGTGATTTTTTTTCTTCTTCTTTTTCTTAAAATAAAACTTTTTTTTGTGAAATGGTCAAAGCTCTACTCAGCTATAATCATTGCTTGAGTGTTTGTTCAGTAACAGGGGTCTCTCCATCTCTTTAATAAGGAGGTGGGTTGCCAATTTCATCCAATCAGGAGAGAGAGAATCCATTTATCAGCTTCCGTTTTATAGTGTTCCAATTTCTTTGCGTCATCAGTTCCAATTTCACTTGTTTATCCTCTATCCTGTATGAGTTGTCTCTCCTGATTGGATATGATTGATATCCCAACCTGAATATGTATTTTCTAGAGTTGGAGTCGGAGAGACAGAGACCCCAGTTATTGAACAAACACTCTATAGCAATGATTATCAGAATATACAGCTATTTAACTCTCATTTTAACAAAAGAAAATCACTCACTGCACCTTTAACAGTCAGGATTGTACAGTGTAGGTGTTACTTAAGAGCAAGCCGATCGTTGGACAGGGAACCTAGAAAGCGAAGGCTGAGAATTCATTAACCTGATTAGGTTCTCCTGTAACACTTACCGAAATGCATCATTAAACTTTAATTGAACCATGACCTTGTCCTCTTTTGTAGTCTTTTATATGTGTTATACATCTACATGTAGCTTTAACCAGACTTATAATCATATAGTTTATATGTCTACATGCAGCTACCTATAACCAGATCTACAGTATGTTTTATAGTTATACTGTATGTCTGCATGTACAGTAGCTACCTTTAACCAGACTTACATCTACATATTGTAGCTATCTTTAACAGGAGTTATATTTATATAGGTTACATGTCTTGTTTACATGTAGAAAATATTATAACCAGACTTACAATATTTATGTCTACATGTAGCTACAGTATACCTTTAACCAGACTTATATTCATACAGGTTATATGTCTACATACTGTGTATCTCCCTTTAACCAGACTTACATTTATAAAGGTTAGCCTATATGTGTACATGTAGTACCTTTAACCAGACTTCCGTCTGAGCAAAAGGAGAAGTCAAAGACTTAGATCACCTTTTAGCATTTTTATTTTAAAGCAAATTCCTTCCACCTCTCGTCTTCACTCTTTCTATTTGTACTTCTCTTTTACGTGATTTGTCTATGAAAGAGCCAAGAGGACCATCAGTTTGCCACTGCTGCTGTCCCTCTTTAGAACATAACATTAAACGAATGCCGGAATTATAAATGTATTCATATAAAGTTATTTACAGTATAGTGACACATATATGAACCACTAATTCAATAGGAGCTGCTATACTTACAGTACCAAACATACAATTATTCACTATGGTGAAGTAATGCATTAATGTGTTCATTACTACTTTAGGTGCTGCATGGTACAGTAGCTTAACCTACGGTATAATAATACACCAGTTAATGTATGTTCTGTATTAACAATCTAAATCTGCAAAGTACATTTAACTAAAGCCGTCAATTAATTGCAGCGGAGTAAACAGTACAATATTTGCCTGAGGCGCAGCATGGTGGAGTAGAAGTATCAAAAATGGAAATAATAATAAGTAAAGTAAAAGTACATCAACATTGTACATAAGTAGGTAAGTGTAGCCTACTTAGTTACTTTCCACCATTGACTGTGATGGAAGGGATAATATTATGACAAGCAACATCACATGTTTCAATCAATTTCAAGTAATACTTACTCCATTGGATTCGGGCAGGTTTTCAAACAACACTTGACCTGCGCTCACTTTGTGCTTGACCCCCCTCACAGTCCCATTTTTGCTTAGGATGTTGACCCTCTTGGTGGTGAACGTCCGGTCCCTGGAGGCCCCGGCATACATGAGCAGCTCATCGGGCTCGCTCTCACTGTCGTCCAACTCAGAACCCAGAAATCCGTACAGGTGTGCACTGGCATCGCCACTTGTGGACGGGGTACTGGCCCGCTCAGCGTCTGAGCTACTGGTGCAGTCCGAATCCAAGGAGTCAGAGGGGCCCTCATCCTTGAACATCTCCTTCAGAACCCGACCGCTGTTGCCTGAAGCCACGCGGAACCTCACCCGCTTCTGTGGCTTCACCTCCTCTTGCGTCAACATCGGCTCCTCCATTGGTAAACCGGCAGGAGATTAGGCCTACATGATCTGTGATACCGCCGCCCAATCCCTTCCCTCTCATTCGAAGCTAAACGTGAGGGCCAGACGAACTATTTTTTCCTCATGGATTACCGGTATGTTTAATCCTCACAGTTTGAACAGTTCTAAAAATGACTGAGAGCCCGTAAGCCGCTGCAGTCAGAGCCACCCAGCCAGTAAATAATGCATGTCTTCCTACCATGGCAACTGAGAAAGGTAACCTCTAGTAAGCTGATAGTTTCTTTTGAATTATTCATCACAATTTACATAGTTTTCCCTTTGACAGAAACATTTGAATGACCTGACCTTATATGGCTCAATCAAACTACAGCATTATTCACTCCTGAAATTCATAGGGTGAAATAAAAGCAACCTTTAAATATTTCACAGTTATCTCACAGCAGTTAAGCAGTTGCCTCTTCTTCAGACTGGACACTTTTTAGAGAGGTGAATATGGTAGTACATTTTATTATTTCAGGGATTTTTACGGCAGATACTATAAAATAAATACCATAGGTTTGTTTTTTGTTGTTTATGCGTGTGAGGTTACTGACACTTTGCAGCTGCTCCACATTCATGTCAACTTGACTGAATATCTGTCTTCTTGTATTCATCGCCCTGTTGAATTAACACTGTTTGTGTGTAGGCTACATAGTAGGCTATATACAAAAAAAGATCTGCAGTTGTACAGACAGAGATAAGTGGTAATGAAGACTTCTCTGTGTGCCTTCACAAGCCACACACATGAATGAATGAATGACATAAGCTACATCCGCCCCTTTTGTCTCCTCTGCTCTACACACTCCTCCCTCCACCCTTTGCACTTGGGGGAAGTGTCTCTGTCGTTGCACCCAACATGGAGGAGGGAGATAGGGCAGGTGTTCACTGGGCGTCAAAACGCAGTACAAGTGGATGATGGGACCATATAATGTGTCACTGCTAATGCAGTACAACAGCGTGTCCACAGAGCCAGTTTTTCGTGTCACAGGTGATGAAGTGGCTCCCCAGGAAATGTGACACGTCAGCCTATTGTGGTGACAACACCACTCTGTTTGAATGGCTTAGTCTGGCTTCCAGAGGTAAACACTGGCCCTTCCCTCCTCCACGCCCCATCCTTTCACCTGTCCCCAGTTGCTGATGGAGTGGGAAGAAGGCAGTGGAGCGGTGGGGGGTGTAGGCCAATGTCTCAACCGATTTACCAGCATCTCCCAAATACCAGATGACTTAAGCCTGATTTATTCTTTGTTGTACGATGGATTATTAATTAAACGTTACGTTACGTTTACATCTGACTTTCAAAGCATTTATCTGAAGCTGTCATTCAGTGACTCTGAAAGGCTGCAAAGGTCAAGGCCTCACAGGGCTCTTGCAATTATGTGTGAACCTAGTGGGATCCTAAAGAGACACTGTAATGATTTTCAACAGATCTCTATATATTTGAAGGGCCAATGTTCCAAGCAGCCGCAAAACTGAGAAGTCTTCTGTGTGTCTCTGAATTTGCAGAGTTCCAAAGTTGTGCTTGAAAATTGTCACTCGAGTAAAATCTGTGAACATGAAAATCATAACTCAATGTCCTGGTTTTTATTCACTACCCTCAGTGGCGGCTACATTAACCTTAGTTTGCTGTGTTTATGCCACTGTGGATGGTTGATGAATACAAAGTTTGTATTCATAAAACTCAGAAACAGTATTATTTTTATTTTTTTATTTTTTGTTTCACATGCCTGAAATAAGGTCTGTGGTTAACAATGGAGATCTCAAATTTTCTGCAATATAGGGCTAGATTTGAAGGCTGTGTAGTAGCCTGAAATGTGATTAATTCACAATGTAATTTTGTATGTTTGGGTCCCAGGGAGACACCAAATTTCTCTTTTGGGTCTCGAGCTGAAAAAGTTTGGGAACACCTGCCACAGGCGACATGGGTCCAGGCCAGTGCTTGTCAGTGAAAGGCATCATTGGAATTGTAGGAACACATAATGGCTGAAACAGAAAGCAAGGAGAATTTTTGTACATTTTGTGGTTTCTATAGATTATGATAATCATTTAACAGAAATAAACCCCAAAAGGATGATAGTGCCCCTTCTGCAAATGTAGAGTGACAAATACCCCAACAACAACAATTCTAGATCCTCTTTTCTTTGGAATTACATGGACCCTAAGCTGACCTATTTGACTCCCACTACGCAGTTAAATCCTGAGTGTTAATTTAACTCTAAGTGTAAAAATGAATATGGTTCCATTTGCACACTTAGTTAAATTAACACTTGGGATTTTAGGTAGGTAAGGTCATTTAAAGGCACACGCTATTGCTGAGTCATTGAAAAATTGTATCTCATTTAAGCACACCCAGACAAGAGGCTGCTCTGTTGGTGATAGTCTGTGACCTAAAGGCCCTGCCCCTCAACCTTGCTCATCAATAGTGCTAATGTGGCTTCACCAATCGCCTGCACTGCCATTAAAAAAGCCATTTCAAATAGATAATGGCTTGGTTAGTGCTCTTTCATTCCGCCGCCATTTCTCACGTTTGTCGCACTATTACTGACTACAAGAGCTCCAAGAAACAAGATTAGGAATGGTTTTAATTTTGGGTGATTCAAATGGACGGATCGGGTGGCCATCCACAATGACTCCCTGCATTGTGAGTAGTTGACTAATCAGACACTACCTCCTTCTCCCACCAATGTCCACCAGGGGGCAGACTGCAATTCCACAACAGCACTGTCCTGTCACTCCCTACAGTATAGAGCTTTAGACAAGGACTGATGGCTGCCTCTATACATGCCTGTCTGGTTCAGTCCTCAGAGCTGAAGCAGGGATCAATATCTCTCAATGACAAAATCACTCAAACCTAGTGAACTGGAACCAGAGAAGTAGAACTCAACAGCTGTTCAATAAAGAGCCCTGTCATGAAATATGTGTATAGTAGGCCTAGTAACTGGTTATGAGGCATCGATGAATGATGACTTGTAGAAATAAATAGCACATTTTATGACAGAATCCTTATTTTCCTCCTTTTACAGTGTAATTTGAACGCTTCGGTTTGTTTGTTAGGACTGGAAGTAATGCAATTCGAACACATATTCATTGTTGGTTGTCACTCTCTCATCATGGTACACTGGACCCAAATGAAGGAAAGGCCAACCAGGAACTGAGTAAAACCAAGTTTACTTTCTCAAACAGGCTGAATACAAGAACAGGAACAAAGACAGTGATAGACAGTGAAACAGAGAGAGAGGGAGAGAGATAGAAAGTGAGATAGAGAGACAGAGTGACAGGGAGATGGCTTGTGATGCTCCTGTACATCACACGACTGGTCTCAGTTCAGACTTGCAAACCTAAAGAGACATCTCCCTATTGGTTGGTTGGTATCTTTAATTTAGGTCATCTTGGCTTTAAGACCTGTCAGATCATTTTGTCTTTATGTCCGATTAGATTACTCTCTGGCAGTTACTGTGATTTCTGATGATGTCGAGGAAATGTTGAAATTAATGGCAGCTGAAAAGAGAACAAATGAAAATATTCAAATTAGTGTGTTTTTGTGGCACAAACGCACAATTATATGTATCGCCCATCTGTATTCAACAACGTTCTCCAGAGTCATTGAAAATACATGGTTAACCACTGAGGCACTTAATGATTTTGTAATGATTTCCTTTTGCTAGTGTGGTTAGATGAATGCTGCTATGTAGTTCTGGCCTGCAGGACTGTTGATTTGTCAGAGCACTCAACCTTTGACCATAGCTTGAGGCAGACAGAATTGACAGTGCTGGACATTTCAAACAGAGTGGATAGAGATACTAAAGTGATCAAGCCAAAGCCACAATGGTCTCTGCAGTAATCTGTAATTTTTTCTTGGCATAAAAAAAGAAAAACAGACAATCACATACCGTAATCACATTCCGGTATTCACACACACACATGCACGCACGGACACACGCATGGACGCACGCACTCACGCACGCACGCATGCACACACACACACACACCTGTGACCTGTGTAAAATCTCATCTACATCTCCCATTGGCTCTGATTTCTCTACATTTACATGATCATTCTAAGATCACAGGAACACTGTCACATTCCAATCGCTCTGGTCCTTTTACTCACTTACACTGGATTGCTTGGATTGTTGCACAATAAAATCCTCAGTTTACAAATGTAACCAAATGGACCCTTGTGTTCAAATTAACACTGACAATTTGTGTGGTGATCTTTCTGGTGATCCATTTTAACTGCTGCTGTGATAAGTTTAAAGATCTGGATAAAAGCAGTTGATCAATTATCATCTGCAGCATCAATATACATCTCTAATGAATTATCTGGTGGTGGCAGTGTCTTCAAGGCACATCAAGGTGTAAACAGTACAAACAGACATCTGCCTCTAGTAAAACTGCGAGGAGCTAAACTCTACCCCCCTCTCAGCAGCTTTTCATGGCTAATGAGCCAAAGAATAATCAATGGGGTAAATCCTCTCACCTCTTACCTTCTAAATACTGTCAAACAAAAATATATATGTGTGTGTGTGTGTGTGTGTGTGTGTGTGTGTGTGTGTGTGTGTGTGTGTGTGTGTGTGTGTGTGTGTGTGTGTGTGTGTGTGTGTGTGTGTGTGTGTGTGTGTGTGTGTGTGTGTGTGTGTGTGTGTGTGTGTGTGTGTGTGTGTGTGTGTGTGTGTGTGTGTGTGTGTGTGAAAACAAGTGAATCCAAAGCATTATCAACCCAGTGCTTTGAGTCATATTGCCATAAGGGTCATTCTTTTCTTTTCTTTTCTTTTCTTTTCTTTTCTTTTCTTTTCTTTTCTTTTCTTTTCTTTTCTTTTCTTTTCTTTTCTTTTCTTTTCTTTTTTTTTCTTTTATGAAACCCAGCTTGAATGTTTGTTTAGAATGAAAAAGCCTTTTAAAACCCTCTGTACTTAACAAACTTGACCTGATTTGGCCCTGTATACTTGGTCTGCTCTTTTTTCCCCTCTACACCAAATCTCAATCCTGAAAATAGCCGATTTACAAGCTCACAATGCGCCAAGTTATGACCCGTTGTGGGCTTGTAGATCTGCCTTCTTTTTTTTTTGGTCCCTAATAGGGATACTGCTAGGGTTTAAAAAAAACAACAACTAAGGAAAAGAGTATCAGTGCAAACATTGTTTGGCCACCCTGATAAATCCATAGACTATATGACAGGTTGTGACAGGGTATAGAGAGACAGGGGGATGTTGATGGGTGAGTGAATAAGTCATCATTTAGACTGCTGAAACACAAAACCAGTGCACACATAATCGAAGAGGCAGGCTTCTTGTCTCTGTTGCTTAGCAACCTCATGAGCTACAGAACCAAATCCCTGTGGTGGTGTGCTGATGCTGTTGAATAAGGCGGAGAGGAGGGAAAAAAAGGAAATGTTTGGAAATTATCCTTCTCTTATAGGCTTTAGAGTGGAGGTGTTCTCAAGTATAAACACTCAAGTGTTCATTTCTTATTTGTCGGTGACATTCCTGACTTCATGTACCTTGCCTCCTGCATTCATGAGGTCACGGCACAGAATTGTTTGTCTCAGCAGAATCTACCAGGTTTAGACTATTGGGAATATTACTATCATTTTCACTCACTGTTATTTATTTATCTATTTTTGGTTTCACAACAGGGATTCACAAAAAGACTCAAACACAGATTTTGTGTGGCCATGCTAAGTTTTGCTGCATTGCTTTCAAAGCCAAATGCATTCTTACATTGTAGGTTTTCACAGACCAGCATCCTGTGAAACATTCCCTACTAACATTTAGGTCTGTAAGACATCTAAATACTAACTCAATTAATCATAATGGATAGTTTTATGCTGAAAGAAGCAGAGAGGTGGCAATGTGTCTGCAAGCGATAACTACAGTGTCTCAGCAGATATGTGCAAAAAACACAGGATGCCACACACATAGCTTGATGAAAATGACAGTAAACAATACATTGTGGGCTACATTGGCATATCTGCTGTAACACTGCAGTTCTCTCAAGTAACTGCAGTGGTGCTGCTGCTGTACAAATGCTGCCTCCAGTGTGATTAATATTTCAACTGCAGTGAAAGTATTGTACAGGTTGACTTACCATAGCCAGTCAATTCACAGAAGAGATAGCATAATTTCTCCCCCTCCCCCCCCCTTTTTAGGGTGTCGTACACTAGCACATTTGTTGTGCATGGGTCTGTGTGCATGTGTCTGTTGTTCTAAGTAGGATTTTAATAAAAGCAATACCAAATGAACATCTCTCTCTCTCTCTCTCTCTCTCTCTCTCTCTCTCTCTCTCTCTCTCTCTCTCTCTCTCTCACCTTACAACACAGACGGATATGTTACAGATATTGACAAAGGATTTAAAGGAAGTTGTAAGCTCGGGTAAGTCACCCTGGATTAGACCTTCTGCTCTGAGCAGGTCTCTCTAGAGACAATAATCACATAATAACATGGTGACTGCTACAAGTGTTTTAATTCCCATACTGGCTGCAGGCTGCTCAATATGGGTGGTCTGTGTAGAGCTGAATAACATAATGCCTCATGAAATAATTGTTTATTTAGCATTTTTTAAAGAATATAAAATAATGTATAACCCAAATAGCCTAATGATTGTGCTAGAGGCCTAATATTTCTAGTTAACGTGTGCAGTCTTGATTAAAAAACAATGACTCATCATATAACATGAAAGCATAATGAGGTCATCAGAGACTATATGTATTGTTCAGTAGCTAATGTGCTGCAGTGCATATGTATATAAAGAAAACATTTTAACTTAATAGGAGATTGTGAAGCAATTGTATCACAGTTATCCTTTTTTTGGTATGGATTTGTGGAAGATATTATATTATATATATTATTATTATCAGGAATTCAGGATGCTCTCTGACCCAAAATGATCTGAAAATTATCACCAGAGAACATGGCCTCTGACTATGGATCTTCTCTGAAAGCACTTTTTCAATATAATGATCTCTATAACATAACAATAGATACATAGATTAGGCTACATTCAAAAGATGGCTCGTTTGATGATCACTTGCCGAAGTCATAGAATCATTCATTCATGTTTGTATATTTCATAACTAGCTGCACGCATTTGACCTGTCAATCATTTTACCTAGTCTATCATTATCCCTTCTCATCACTAAATGGGAGGTCCTGGATGCCATTATAGCCTTTTGAGATAGTGTGTGTACGTGTGCGTAAAATATATGCTAAAAATAAATTATGCCATAATAATCGTGTATTAGCAAATGTCAAATTGATAACATGAATCATGATGACAGATTGAGTAACAATCAACCTATATCTTGAGGGCAAATGCTTACTAATATTTAGCTTTCAACGCTTTATGATAATAATCCCAATTAACTGTACAACAAACGATGAGTAAGTTGTGATGACGTTTGGTCACAACATAAATAGCAAGTGAACTGTATTTCTCAACCCCACTACAACCAGTGTTGCCAAATTATGTGAGAGAAACAAGCACCAGGCCTAGGAAAACAAGCCCAGATGAAGCGACTATGGGCCACATGAGCACTTTAAACACATACGTTAAATAGCAGATCTACAAGCTCACAATGCGTTGCATTGCAACGCGTTGTGAGCTTGTAGATCTGCTATTTTCAAATCTGAAATTCTGAATATTTTGGCATATTTTAAAAACGCAAATCTTATATGGGGGACCCTGGCACAAAATATTTATAGATGGACAAATATATTAATTTGGGGGTCCTTGACATGAAAATATTTGAGAAACACTGTTTAAACGACATTAGGAAACACGCTGAAATAAGCAACTACACTTTAGAAACAATTAAGCCCAAAAAACCGCAACCACCAATATTTGCAAGCAACTTTACAGGAAAAACAAGCCCAAAGTCGCTTATAATAAGCGGACATGGCAACGCTGACTACGACTACTGCAGTGGGAATCTCCACAGGACTCACCAATGCAGCATATTTGGGGTAACTGCAGTATTTATTCTTATCATCATCTTTACAAAACAACGACGTCTTGTAAAAAAAAAACACCCTGGCATCTTCATTTTTCCCAGCCCAGAGTAACTGTATATATATATAATATTCTAATGTCGTCGCATAATGGTATATATATTAATTTCCATGAAATGCCCACCCAACCCTTGCCGTTTGTACAGATAGTACGGTCCATATTATGAAGCGGCAGCGTCCCCCTCATTTCAGTTTATGTGAAACCGTGTTGGCCAGTGTTGCCATGTCGGCTTATTATAAGCGACTTTGGGCTTGTTTTTCTGTAAAGTTGCTTGTAAATATTGGTAGTTGGCGGGTTGCGGTTTTTTGGCTTTGTTTCTAAAGTGTAGTTGCTTATTTGGGCTGGTTTCCTAATGTTGTTTAAACCAGTGGTTCTTGAATATTTTCATGTCAAGGACCCTCAAATTGTATTTGTCCACAGTCCACCACCCCTCCATCTGAAAATATTTTGTGCCAAGGACCCCCCCCCCCCCCCGCCCCCATACAAGATTTGTGGATTTAAATTGTTAAAAGACATTCCAATTGTTTTCATATTTCTTCTCAAGATTTGTTTTGAAAATAGCAGATCTACAAGCTCACAACGGAGACTCGCGAGTAAATATAGCTGATGTATGAAAAGTTTAAAGTGCTCATGTCGCCTAGGGCTAGGCAGCCTAGCCCTACAGTCGGCTCGTTCTCATGCCGACTTTCATGTCTCAAAATCGACTTAAACCTGGTTGCTTGTTTCTCTCACACAATCTGGCAACACTGGCTTCAGCTATTCCGGCCGCGTCTTTCTCTCTCTTTAACAACCCACTTGATACACACTAGGATGCAGGGAGACGCAGCCGTGGAGTCGTGAGGACGGAGGACATGGTCGCTCGACAAATAACGAATGTTCACAGTTAAAAGGAGCCTTTTACTGTCCGCATGAAAGAGGTTGTTATTACTTCGTTGAACGTCGGCTGAAATTCCTAGACGGGTGAGAAGAGGCAGCAGCTACTGGGGGAGCATAACGCATAAGAACCGTTAAGCGGCGTTTGACAGGTGCCGTCGCCCGGCTTTGCGTGGAGAGATGCCGCCAGTCCAGAGAACCGTGTCCGATCTTCGCTCCCGTGCTGAGGGTGAGTAGAACAGAGTGTGAGAAGGAGAACATGTCAAAAATAATTGTACATAGTCTCAGCTATTGCTGCAAGAAGGCCAGTTCTCTGTGACTACATTAACTTGCTTGCTATAGCTAGCTCCGAGTACCCAGCTATAAATGCAATTTGGTATTGATTGATTGAATACTTTATTAGCAGTTTGCAAAAAGGGTACAGATTAATACCAAAGGATGCTAAAAGGATAACCCAAGAAAGCCTATGGCTTGTTTCCATTGGGGTCCGGTCCTGTGTATTCAATTCATAGCCTGTGTTTTCAATTCATAGCACCCTTAAAGACAAAGGGCAACTTCATATCCCAATCCTATCCACCAATTAAACCAATGATATTTTTAGACAATATGCTCAGGTAGGCAGGTGGACAGGCCACTGCCCTCACGTTGAAGCTCTTGTCAGCAGTGACATTTATTGCCACAGGTCTCACACAGTATTGTTGGCCTTGGGATTTGGGAGCAGTCACTTCTTCACAGAGGCTCAGAGCACTAGTTTTCTATCTCACTATTTGTTTCTGACAGGGACTGGGACCACCATAAGAGAATACTTCTGTTGCTAGATTAGATCTGGTACAGGATTCTGCAACTGACAGTATAAAATATACTGTAGGAGGAGAGATAGTGAAAGCTATGATCTGAATAGTGAAATGATAGTGAAAATAAACTGGACACCCTGGAACCGCCTCAAGGACCCCTGGGGACCACATTTTGAGAACCACTGTGCTAGAGCAATAGGATGCGTCTACATAACATAGCCTAGGTATAGTGGATTGAATACACATAAACCTTGGTTTCCTAATGACTGTATTACTTGGTGAATTCAGTTGCTTGCATAAATAAACCGTGCATAAATAAAAGTGTATGGCTTATGGAAAGGTGAATTTGCACAGTGCTGAAACTTTAGACATTTATTCAGGTGGATGTATACTAATGATTTCAATGTCCATTTGCCTGCACACCAAATGACATCCAAAAAGAGTTAGTTAATTATTGTTTTTATTTATAATATGGGCGTAGCCAAACAAAGTATATTGATCAGAGCTGTGGCAGCTGTTTCACTGTACTGAATCAAGTTGCTAAATAATCTGCCAAGTGACTTGTTTGTAGGTAATGTAGGCCTGCTTCCATTTATTATTTCCTTATAATTATGCTAATCAGGAGGAAACTCGTACAGTAACTTGTGAGTATGGGAAAAGTAAATTTCATATTCACAACCCAGGAAATGTAATTTCAATCAAACTGTAAAATATGACAGTCATTGAAATATATTCTACTGTCATGCCAAAAAGTGGCAGTCTTTGTAAAAGAAGTAAGTTTAAGCAAGTTTCATTTCATGAAACATGAAGCATTGTGTAAGCAGTATTTGTCATCTGCAATAGGTTTTGTCTTTATCTTTTTTTTAGATTACTGTACTGCAGTAATTTTAAATTACTTAATCATCTTTGGACCACTGCTAAATGTGTATCGCATTATCGCTGTAATTATGACACTTTATTACCCTCAAGGGTCCATGTATTATGTCGAGCGTATTGTAAATAATTCAGTGCCAGCATAGATTCCATAGAGGACTCTAGGACTGTTGACCGTTGATGTTTCTGCAGTCATAAGACCGAATGCATGAATAATGCAGCAGCTAGTGCTGTCACCCATAGCCCCCTGAGGAACATACCACCTCTTTTCAGTTACAAAGGGCAAACATTTTACTTCTCTACTCTTCCTCAGAGCCAAGGCCATTCATTTCCATGTCTCGCCATCTGCCCCCGCCCTCACCAACACCCCCACCCTCCCATCTCTGATTAAAGAAAAAAGTGTGTTTTTCTGTGCGAGCAGAGCTTTCAATGTTAGAATCAACATTGATTTGATTCCAATGGTTTGCCACCAGACTATGGGCCTGTCTTGCTCCTGTACATCAAGCGTGCCAGCCTCAAAGCTTCTTTTCTCAATGTGTCTATAACCCTCCCCTTTCCCCCTGGCTGACTGTCTGGTACAGGTCGCTGCCCTTTTTATCAGCTTGCAGAGCTGATCAGTAAAGAGACGCTGCAACTTGTGGTCACTTTCTCATCACTTTTTCCTCATTCGCTGGCCTTGGTAAAAGGCCAGCCAATGAGGACTCGCCAATGGCTTCCTATGTTCCTCTCAAAATATGGCATCTAAACAACTACGTAGCATATGGGATCTAAGCATGCAATGTTTAGAGTAGTCACTACAGATGCGATACTGTGTCCGGCCACTGTATATATCTCTATGGTAGTATATCTCACTCGGCCAGCCAATCAAAGGGCGCTCAGTTTTGCAGAAGCAGCCATCTTGTTTAGCGTTTATGCAGACAGGATCACAGACTGGAAAATATGCTTTTATTAAAGGATAGAAGAACACAAAAGTACATTACTAAACACATGTATGACATAGTGTGTTTGGTCAGAATACTATGCTGGCCATGTTCGATGAAGAAAATGGGTATGGGACGTTTTTGCCGCTGAGCGCCATGACGGTGGAGTGTCCCTCGTTTGTGTTCCATGTATGTGTGAGTGGAAATGATCGGATCTAAACTCGGACTGAACGGTAAACGGAACCCAGACCAGCTTTTAATATTTTTTTGGTAATGTTTAGTAAGAGTCATGAGTTGACTTTTCAAGGGCTTTAGCTTGCTGCAAGCTGATCTATATGACTGTGTCATTTCTTGTTTTGCTGAGAATCCCTGCCATCTAGTTTTATTTTTTAATCACCACTGTGTGTCAGGCAGCCTTCCATCTAGAAAGGGCAGGCCTCTGCCAGGCTTACTACCTCTAATCCACTGGTGGCCTGTCCCTCAGCTCTGCGTGAATACACTCCTCATCCTGGCATCTATGTGCCACCCTACTCCTCTGCTCCACTCTGCTTTGGGAATAACCAGCCTACCCACCAGCCCACATGCCCAGTGTTGCCAAAATATCCCATCCAGGGCTCAATGGGACATACAGTAGGTGAAGTCACCTACACGTTGATTTTGAATAATGACCAAGTCTTACAGAATTTACTACCAGAGCTCTTCTTTATTATTATAATCTGAAAAAGAGAAAAGCCTTAAGTATTACACAAATTAAAACACTTACATTTAAGGCTCACATAGATCTTTAAAGTAAGTGCCTATAATCCCAGAGTTCCTATTAATAAATGCAATAAAAAAATTCTCTTAAAAAAACAAGAATGGCATTTTCGGTTGTCTCTTGTTTTCCATCAATGGTTTGTTACAAACAATAATGTTGCAACAAGTTCATGTCTGACTCTCAGCTTGTGTTATGTGGCACCACAGGTAATGCATTTCCTGCCGTATCGATACAGTAACATCGACAAGCTTGACAATGCGCCATATTGATATTGTACTGATCACCATGTTTTTTTCCCCCCAACACTTAAATGCAGTAATAAATAACCTGTAATACATTTATAATGCATTGGGATGCACTATAATGCATTATATTGCATTGAGATGCATTATAATAATATAATAACATGTTGAATACAGGGAAGTTCAGCTTGTAACTTGGAGTTAGCAACATTGTTGTTAGCTATACTGTACAGTGTGATTACCTATACTGTAGTACCTACTGTTTAAAAAAAAGCCATGCACCGGTCTTTATCGCCCACCCTCCCATTTTCAATATTCCTGTTATTCTAGTCAAACTGAACCTCTCCCCCTCCCCTGTGCAGATTTTCAGCAACACCAGCTAAGCCTCCGTCTGTCTGAATAGTGGTTACAGCTGGGAGGGAGACCACAGGGGGAATAGGCCGCTCCCTTTTGACGGATTCGAGAGCGGCTCGTGTGCCTGGCGGATCACTGGTTCATAATAATGTGGCACAAAAGCATGCCTCTAAATCCCCTGTCTGGGTGCTGGCGGCGTGTCATATCAAGTCCCCTCCACCCTTACAATGCTGGTCCCTCCCCTTGCCTCAGCATGGGACATCATCTCCTCTCTATTTTACACTTCACGTCCTGCCTTCCATCACTAAAGCTGCAGCTGGCCTAATATCAATTTCTTCACCTACTCTATTTTCCTCACCTCACTGATTCTCCCTCCGTCTACGAGGCAAAAGAAGATCTGGCAGTTCGACAATGTACATGCACATGAACTCGTGCATGCACAAATGTGCTCCTATTCACATTCGTAGGCATACACGTGTACATGCGCACGTATCCATGCATGCATGCTTGCACACACACACACACACACACACACACACACACACACACACACACACACACACACACACACACACACACACACACACACACACACACACACACACACACACACACACACACACACACACACACACACACACACACAGCAAAGTGTCAAATAGTTTTTCATGGATTATTTTAACGTTTGGTGATCTACATGGTTATTGATCAGACCTATTATTGATTGAGAGGACCTGTCAGCCCATCGCAAGATTATGTATATATTTTTAATCTCTTGCACTATTTGTGATGGTGTATAGTGTATACCTGATATCTTCTTCACCCTTTCATACTATAATTCAAACGGCGCTCCAGAATATGCCTTCTTTATTTTTTCAGGGACATGGAGATGACATTACATTCTCTCCAGATGTTTATTCCAGATAAGGCTGGCCAAGTCAATGAATCACATTTTATTTTCAATTATGATTTCGGCTTCCAATGATTATGAAAACTACATTGCTCAAACGATTTATTGTGCCACATTCCATTTCGCAATGATGCTCTCATTTTGCCTTGTTATAAATCCAGCTCTCCCCTTTCCTTTATGCTTACGCACCTCCCTAAAAGCCCAAACTCACTCTAAGTTAGACTGTGGCATGTTGAGTTCAGCTTGAGCCAAAATGATGGAAACAGTGCCTTTGGTCAACAAGAAGGATAATTTAGCTTTTTGGAAACACTTTGGTTTCAAGGAGTCTGATGAGGAAGAAGAAATATTGTTCAAGATGTATTAGATTTATTTGAATAAAGTGGTCTGTGAACAATAAAGGAGCAAAAAAGTCAAAAGTTCCAAGAAAAAAGTTCAATAAATGTATGACGTTTCCAAAGTCAAGGCGTGTTAAATAATCATCTCAATATGATTCTTGCCATAATTGAGCCGCCCTAGGTCCTGTTACAGAGTGGCATGCCCATTGTAACTATTAACCACTCTGTGACAGGCCTTTATGGTGGAGCCATGTCATCACTAGCAGACCACAGCGGTGGCATCTCAGGTATTGCCTTAAACTAAAGCCTATTATCCAGGATAATGGATTTGATCCTATGATCTGCGGGTCAGTTGGAGCTCCTCAGTAATGACCCCCTTTTGTTCAGATGGAATCTTATTTACGATCCTGTGGAAAGCAGCATCACAAACATAAGCTCATACAGTGATGAATCACCACATAACAGCTTTGCCACCAGCTCAAAAAAACACAACTCAGTTCTGATCTCCCGCTGCCGAACACCAAATCATTTGTGAAAGGAGTATTAAAGATTGAAGGAAGAGGCATAAAGAATAGGGGTGTATTTTTCTGGTTGGTGCTGCTCGCCCAGTTATGTATACATCTGAGACATTTAACTGACAGCCTTATTGCTTTCAGTGAGTGTAACCGTAAAATAAAAATAAATTCAACAATATAATCAGCCACTTGTCCAAGGGGTTCAGTGGTCAGTGTCACAGCACTCAGACAATTGCTGGATTGTATTGGTGTTGTCTATGAAGATGCAACACGCGTGTGCCAGACGGCGGGACGACACAGCCAGTGGCCACTTGCACGTGCCGGGAGACGGTCAGTGCGACCCTGACACGGCACGACTGCAAGGTCAGGCAGTGAGGCGTCGGTCGGCACTCAGTGGGAAGGCAACACCATCAATGGTTAGGAAGATGACACCAGCGTTGCCCTTGGCCAATGCAGTCTCGTGCATTTTTATGACCCTCTTCCTGTTCAGACTTGATGTACAACTATGTCACTGTGGCACGGCTGCTCTTTAGCAGGTGGTTATGTCTTAATACTATAGCATGCTTGCAACAGCCATACACCCTATATCCCTTGCTATTTGCCCTGCCTGTCTGTCTGATTGCTCTCTCTTTCTCTATGTAGCTACCATCAACTCAATAGTTCCCGCAGTAAAAGCAGATTAGCTACCTGGTTGTTTGTTAAAATAGTGCATACACCCTTTTAATCAAGGTGGGCGCACCCTTAATCAACACAGTGGCAGAGGTGTTAAAAGAAAGAGACTGTGTGTGTGTATATGGCATTGTGTATGTGTAATGTGATCTGATCTGTGTTTAAGCTAACCACTGACACATCACATCAGGTCATTCGGCAGCTATTTTCCACTAGCGTGCATACGGGTTGTTATACGGGTTCTGCTATCACTCAAGCTTTCAATGTTTTTTCATTCATTTTTAGATCAGGGATCATTAGATGTGAATTGAGTTGATGAATTCTTGATTGCTTGATTTTTCTGGTCTACAGCCAAGTGTGAGATATCGACATAGAGCTTTGGAAACTTACCTAGCAGCATAGATCACGCATGACTTAACAAAACAAAACATATAAGTCTAGTCTATGAATGAGGTTTGAATATTTGCACAAGCGTATCTGTATGTGCCTTGAGGGTTTAATTTGAACAATTGGAGTGCTTTGGAAGTGAAGTGCTGCCTGACTAATGTTAAGTGCTGATATGATGGTTATCAACACAAGCAGTACTGAGATACAGATTTAGGTTATGTGTATATAGGTCAAGATCCAGTACACATCTTGCTTAAGTTTTGAAAATGACGTAAAAGAAAGGCGTTTTTTTTTTTTTACAGTGCACCACTTTACAGAAGCCAGTAGCTGGTGCTGGGTAAAATGGACAACCTTTCTAAATACATTACATTGCCCGTACATGCCTTAATTGTTTTGTCTGTGTGGTACATGTGATGACATTGTTTTGGGGTTAGTGTATGAAAAGGCACAGGGCAATGGGCGAAAGGCTATGATAAAGGAGAGACGGTCCACTCCTGCAAACTTTAGATGTCAATCTTAGCCAATCAGGATGGAATATGAAAAATCAAACGGATCCGTCTTGATCACATGACTATAGAGATCATGTACCGATATGCGTGAAATTTGGATAAAATCGGAAGGGGTAATATAATTCTTTTTTTTACATAAGTCTGCCTCCTGGTGGCGCTATAAAAGGCAGATGTGAAAAATGCAGGGCAAAGGTTTTTCCTTGGCCTCTAGGGAGTGTGCATACAAAGTTTTACACAGATTGGTGCAGTTATAGGTAAAAACACAAATCTGCCTGTTATAGCGCCACCATGTGGCTGATTTGAAAAATTTTAAGTGGCATTTCTTCCTTGACCTAGTGAAGATGTGTGTGCAAAATTACATGGAAATTGCACGGTGTGTTCATGATTTGAGGCATTTTGTTCAAAACGAAGCACTCCTATCAGGATGGAATATGAAAAATCTGAAAGACCAGTTTCGTTTAACACATCCACCGCCAGAGGTTAATCTCATAATGTACTCACCAGTGCCAAGGTGTTTTTGTTGTTTTTTTGTTTTTTTCATGTCGCCATAGATCTTGTTAAAATCCTTAAGATTGAGCTCTACACGGTCTGTTTACATCCGCGAGATCTCCCTGTATCTCCCAGTGAAGATCGCGTGTCAAACGGGGCATCCATGTTTGAGTTAGAGCGGATTACGTTAAACAGTGAAATGCGAGGAGAAAAAACTACAGGAAGAGAATTGAGTTTCAGTTTCGTCTGTAGAATGGGAGCGGGCGTGATCGTCAAAACCGGATCCCAAATAATTCTATTTCCTGTCATCAAACCGGAAACGGAAGTGGATCAAAAAAATTCCGAAAGTGCACCCGGACCGCGCATGCGCGAAAAGACCGCAGCCCGTAGGGCTACGGTCTCGGCGCTTAACAGTTGGATTTAACGGACCGTAGGACTACGTTCTTGGCGGTTAATGTGTTGTTAATGACTAAAGAGATACTGTGTACTGATTTGTGTGGTGTTTGGACAAAAAAATCAGACAAAATCTGTTGGAGTACTGTAAAAAAAATGGTGCAAAAATCGGCCTCCTGGTGGCGCTATAACAGGCCCATGTAAAACATTGGGGCAGAAGTTCTGCTCTGGCATCCAGAGAGAGTGTGCACAGTTTTGCTGCGATGGGGCCAACGGCGCCGGAGATTAGCTGTTCACAGGCGGAAGGACGGACACTCGGACGAACGGACTGACGGACAGGGTGCAAAACATAGTCTTTGCCATGCTTTTCGGCCTGGCGGAGACAACTACAGCTGCCCCATCGTTGCTGTGACAAGAGCTAGTTACACCACTGCGATACGATAAGTAACTTATGGATGGTGCCGTGACTTAGCCTGAGCTTGTATCTAGTATGTTTCTCTCATGTCTCATCCCATTTTAGGGTTGTGTGATACTCATGGATAGATATTACCTGATGTGCTTGCTAAAATATCTATCTGGCTTGAATGAATCAATGCAGGGATATGTCATTGTTTACATCTTAGCTATTATACTAAATGACACAATGGGATTGGGTGTAGTGGAATAGGAATTTGTTGTATTGATTTGAAACTAAGGGTAGAAAGTCCTAGGACTTGACATTGATCTGTCTGTGGAACAAAAATGTTGCCCGGCCCCTAATGAGGGTCACAGCATCTCGTGCTCACAAATGACCAAGATCATGCATGGTGCTGCAGAACAAATTGCAATTGATGGAAAGATAGCATACTTCTTTAGCCTTGGGTGGTTCATGCGGTTAGCAGTCAGGACAATCTCTTCGTGGGGTGGGCTTGGGGTGTTGGTATAAACTGGAACAGCTTAACATTTCCTGTTGTAGAACCAAACCTTTAGACATGTTAGTCCATTTTCTCATGCGTCGGTCAATCTTTCAGGTAAAAGTATTTTCACAGTGACTCCGCTGCTCCTCCCATTCATTTGTTCATGTCAGATAATTGGCGTGGGCCCTTGCGGAGCTGTTTGCCCGTGCCCTGCGCCTATTGAATCAACAGCGTGGGAGCCTGGCTGTGGCCATGCCACGTGTAGCTTCCTCTACAGTTTTATTGACCGACCCATGAGTCTCTCGGCTTCATTAGAGCTCGCTCAATACCGCCACAGTTAGATTAGGGCGCTGCCTGCCTGGGCCTTTCACTGGGAGGCCAGAGAGCTCCTCTATCATTTTGATTAGCCTCAGGCTGACCATGAGCGTTTATAAGAAAGTAGCATACATTGGTATGCCTTAGTCATGCAGGCACCTGGAGTGAATGGTTGCAGTGTAATCATATTCATAGTAACAACTATTTACTTGAAACAATGGGACTGTAAAAATCTGTCGTGCTGTAGACATCCTCTATGATGGCTTAATTTGAACTCCAGCATCAATAACCAGAACGACCCCCGTATTAGAAACAGCCTAACTATGATATTGTTTGGTGCTGTCGCCCTGAGCTTTGAAACAATCACTATGCTGTTATAGTTATAATTGTGTGCTAATAGTCCTGCCCCATTTTACTGTGACCATTTGTTAAGGATCAAGAAACGTAGATGTAGTAATTCTGAGTCGGGTCAGTAGGCCTAGATAGCTGCCGTTTCTCCATAATGTTGTATGTTTGTTTCGTGAAATTTATATTACCAGTCCAATCACCATTACATAGCCATCCAATGGGCTTCATAATATGTAAGTGAAAAATAAAATCGAATCATTTTGATCTCAGGATCCACATGGGAACCGCGTTGCTCCAATGTGGATCTCAGACTTCATGTGGCTTCCTGTGACATCAGTCATCTACAAGTTGCCTGATTAGTGCCCCATTGACTTCCATTAAACAATTAAAACATAATGTGAAAGAACTAGGCCTGTCCCCGACTAAGGATTTGTTTAGTCGACTCTAATTGGCGACTAATTGCCAATAGTCGACTGGCAGTCGACTAATAAAATACATTTTATTTCAAAGGGCCAAGTCTACACAGTTTGTTTTGTCTCCAGCAGAGTTTCTAGTGTCTATCTCTCTCTGGAAGAGGTTGCACATGAACTCTGCAGCCGCACTGAGGCGCTCCAACACAAACAATACCAATACAAAGACGAGGAATAAGAAGAATAAAGTGGAAGTTACGTGAAAAAAAAGAAGAAAAAAAAAGAAACTTTTTTTTTTTTTTTTTTTTTTTTTCGACTAGAGTCGACTAAGAGACACGCAGTCGACTCGGACCCCCCGCGACTAACCAGTCGACTAGTCGACTTAGTCGAGGTCAGGCCTAGAAAGAACATTAGTGGAGGTACTTTGAGAGATGCCTACAGACACACAGACGCATACAGACCTCACCTCTGAGGAGCCACACGGTAAAAAAGTATAATATTGTGTCTGTAGTTCGGAATTAACCCAATTTACAATTTAGGCTTAGAGTTGCAAGATCAAGTAAACGATATGAACCCTAGTCAACAAACAGGGTAAATGGTCACGTACGTAAGTAGAGTGCAAAGTAAAACTAATTACTAAGTGCTACAAAGTAATTAGGATACTCCTGACTATCCAGGTCAAGAGACAGGCTGTTTAGGGAAACATGCCATGGGATTGGGTTACTATTGTTCCTGTCATGATGCCACCATGACCATTTAATCTGCCCTATGTTAACGGTTATGCAGGAACTGTTCTAGGCCACTGTCCACCACCCCTGCTTTATTTGAAAAAAATACAGTAGCACACTGCATTATCAAACTTTTTTTAAATCTCAGCACAGGAATGTAGCATGATGTATCAAAACTGTGTGGAAACCATAGCTCATCAGAAATTCACATGCTGATTCTGAACTGGCTATATGATTATGGCTTTCCTTGAATTTTGTCTGGGAATGCATTTAGATTTTTAGCTATAACCATCATTTTATACTTTGGCTATTCAAAAATAGCAGATATACAAGCTCATAGCCAAAGAAATCCCGGATTGAAAACTTCAATAGGACTTATTTATTTTTGCTATATTAAGGCTATAAAAGTAGTTATTAAAGCAAAATTATTTATATAAAAAGTTTTCCATTGTGATAAATATCGCAGCTTAGGAAATCATTTCTGTGATGCCTCTGAGGGTAACATTTTCTATGTCTTCTTGGTTCTAGAGTAAGACCATTTCCATTCCAAAAAGAAAGGAAGGGAGAGAGAGAGAGAGAGAGAGAGAGAGAGAGAGCGAGAGAGAGATACTGGGAAAGTGAGAGGAGTGCCAAGCCACGCTGGGCCCAGTTTTTCCCCCAGTGGGCAACCCCTTCCGAAATACGTGCCCCCTTGTGACCATTGTTCTTTCCGTCTGTCTGTTGGCTGACACAGGCAATAATCCTGGCATCTGGCCTGCGTCCAAACTCATTACGACACTTGGTGGCATTGATCCCTCCTCCGGAGGCTTCCCCTCCAGAGCTGTGTAGTGCTTCTGCTCTCTATGTCCGCTGAGCTGAAACAACCACCGCTTTATTCTAAGTTTAACCCATTCAATCCGGGAACTTACCTCTGTCATTTCATTGAAAATCTTTGCAAATCTTTGAATACATTTTTTTAAAGCTAACATTTGTAACTTTCAAATGTCTCAACAAATGTCTATCAACTATTGTTACTATATCAGTGGTGCTCAAATCTTTTCTTGTCAAGGACCCCCAAAATTATGTTTTTGGCTGCCGATCCTCACCAAAATATGTTGTTCCAGGGACCCCCAGAAGCAGAGATTTTAGTTGAAAATGTTTCAAAAAAATATATGTATTCAAAGATTTGCACAAATGTTCAAAAAGTAGCAGATCTACAAGCTTGTAGCACAGCACTCGTGCCGCCCTATGAGCTTGTAGATCTGCTATTTTTGAATAGCCAAAGTATAAAAATAAATGGTGATAGCTAAAATCTAAAATGAATGACACAGATGCCTTCCTGGATTGAATGGGTTAAGGACCTCTGTGTTAATAATGAACAAAGTCTTTATTATTATTGTATACCTTTCCCCCCCATCTTTTACATGCTTTGATTTTGTTTACATGCCACGAGGTTGGCATGGATGACCTGGTTAGTAAAAACCAAGAAGAAAAAGGTTTTGTAGAACCGATTGATGTCTGGGTAGTCGAGCCGTGACTTGCTTGCAGCTAATGAAATTAAGTGTGGAGCTGTGCAGTCACTGTCCACGTCCACCCGGGAATACTAAGAGAGCAGCGCCCACTGAGAAATGTATGCCAGTGGCTCTGTGTCCTTTATCCACGATGTATGTGTGTGGCAGAAGCTGAGCAAGTGAAATGTGTTCCAGGAGGTATGTGTGTCATCAGACAATTTCACAGAATTCCAATTAAAATTGTGTGTGTGTGTGTGTGTGTGTGTGTGTGTGTGTGTGTGTGTGTGTGTGTGTGTGTGTGTGTGTGTGTGTGTGTGTGTGTGTGTGTGTGTGTGTGTGTGTGTGTGTGTGTGTGTGTGTGTGTGTGTGTGTGTGTGTGTGGCTTGCTCATTGAATGCAAAAATATATTTATTAAGGCCTATAATATAGGCATATATATATATTTTGAATCGTTGCAGAGGTAAAAAATATTTAGAAAACAAGTGGTTTGATTTGAAGCTGGAATGCAGGCCACTGGAACGCTTCTGTCCGATATGGATCAGAGCTTTATTGATCACTGAGGGGAAATGTGTCCTTTAGATTTAACCAAATTAACTATTCTAGCTGCTGGCCTAGATTGGGAATGGACACAGATGTTATCCAGGCTGTCATCTTGGTTAAAATAATTATTTTTATTTTTATGGCATTCATATGATCAACAAGTTGGATTAGATTTGATAATATAACTGTGAGTCACAACCACAGGTTTAGGAGGTGTCTGTGGTCTGCCACTATGCTAAATTAAGATACGATATTGCAAACACAACACAATACTGATTGTCAAATTTGCCAAATTGTGGCCACCCTGGCAGAATGGCAAACATGCTGAGTGTGTAATTATGTTATGTTATGAATGCTTCAACAAAAAAATATGTAGTACAAATTAACCCCAGTCATTGGCTATGTTGAACAGGCCGCTATTTTACAAATGTTGGGCACTGAAACATTTTGTTAGGAGGCCTTATTCTTTATGAAAAATCAATTACACTGAACCTCACTTTCACTCACTTTTCAAATGCATTGGCATGTCCCAGAGCACACTTGAGTTTTGTGTGCAGTGCACTAATGAATACATTCAGCTAAGAACAAAAATGATGATACAGATGACACTCGTACAAGTGTTTTAGTATCAAATCTGATCGTTTCGTGAATGAGCACCTGAACACTTTTTTTTTTACTATTTTTTTTTACTCTATCCTGTATGTGTCATTGTAGTAACTAGCGTAGGTGGAATGTACCTCACCTGAACCTTTGAGAGCAAAAACCTTGGTTTCTCCTCACCACATGTCAACGCACTGCTAAAAAGAGGGAGCAAAAGGGCTAAGTTTAGCAGTAGCAGCACCAACCGTTAGTGGTGCAATGCACCACCTGGCCTCCTCCAGCATACCGGCTCCTCACTGTGGGGGCTCTTTCACAACATAGAGACACAACATCGATCACCGCTGCTAAGCCCACTCCTTTGGCCTGCAATTTCCACATGCCTTATGCTGCAGTCATCAGTTTTGCCCACACTGCTGATTTTAATTTGTCACTGTGGCTTGTTAGTCTTTAATTACTTATTTTGTTGACACTCATTGTTGCCCATGGCGCGAATGTCAAGACACCTGTCTTTGATGGCTGTCATGGACGGGTCGGTGATGAGCAGTGCTGGCTTGTTCCCGACTAACATCATCCATGTCTCTATAAGTGGCGAAGATTCTTCCCAGCAGGCAGGGATACTGTATTTGCATGTTTGATGGTAATTTTATCTTCACTGTATGTATTATGTATGTAAAATGAATTGATGAATTTAAAACATTTTCCATGTATAATCCGTTATTCTACTTTTCAAACTGTTATTTCCACACAGGCTACTATAGTCTATCTATAGCATATCTGCTAGTACTGAATCAATTGTAAGAGTGCTTCTTTTTGCGATTTCGTTATAAAATGTGGAAACGGTCCTTGTTCCACCAAAATTAAAATGGTTGGCTTTTGGCAAAAAAACACTGTAGGCTTTGCCAACATTCAGAGTCGTTCATCCAGCCCAAGGTCGGTGAAGAAGCAGATTCTAACTTGGCTTTGAGTCTGTGTCCTTCCCTTCACCTCTATCTATGCAACTCTGTCACTCCCTCCTAGCCAGCTGTCTCTTCAGGTGAGCTCTTGGCTGCCTGCACCACATTGAGACATTTTCCAGATGATTCAAGGGCAGAGGAGATATTTTTCTTCCTGGTTTTGTCTGAATCTAGGCCTCTTATAAGAAGTTCTAATCAGTGGTTGCCACAGTTTTTGTTTTGTTCCAGTCATGACGATCATATTCTAAGAGGTCATGTGTGCATGTGTGTGCATACTTGGAATTGTGATGCCTGTTCTGTGATATAGTTTGTTTAAGAATGTGTATTACTTTTTCTTCCCTTTCCTTGCCATTACTTGCGAATCATGTATCTCTGATATTAATGCATCCACACCTGCCACTGAGTCTGATCTATTTTGATTGGGTCAATTTGGGTGATTCAAATCAGATTGTGAAACTACAGCCTATTTCTAGGTTTGTTTTTCCTTGATTACGTCGAAGTCTGAGCAAACGATACCATCACTTACATATGGAAAAAACATCTGCTCTTGTCTTCCCAGATTAGTATCACATTGTATAGAGAGAGAGAGAGAGACACACACACACACACGCACTCACACTCACACACACTTAACCACTACAGACATGCTATGCACACACATCTCTTATTTAAGATATATTATGTAACTTCACCCGTTGTCTATCAAGCTGTGTGGACCTTCTATGACTGTACTGTCAAAGAAATCACTCACCTCCCACAATACATAGCTTAATTACAGGCGATTTAAAAAAGACGCTGCCACACTAGTGTCAGAGTTTGTCTAACTAACCACTCAAGCCATATATAGCTAAAATAGCGAATCTAAAATCAGTCACGATCAGACGTATTGTAAGCTTGTAGTTCTGTTATTTATGCTGTTTTTGAAAATTCTCTGACATTTTTAACCTATAATGATATGGCCAAAATAGGGACACTAGGGTGAAAGTTGTTAAGGGGTAGGCAGGCACCAAGATTCAGTTGTTGCCTGGAGCGGCACTCTTGACTTGATGCTAATCCAATAATCCACCTATGTTCTGTCATCTGGGTGGGTGGTTGCATAACAGGACTGGGATAGCCCATCCTACTGTATGTTGCCCTGAATGACCAGAAGGACTGTGGTGGGGTGGTTATTTTTATCCCCAGAGCACATGCTGGGAAGTGAGAGAATCACAGGCCAGTGGTGTGAATGAGAGATGTTTGGCAGCAGGCACATCCTTCTAATCCCCCATAAAAGACCCAGTGAAACACTAAGGGACAACATGTGGCGTTATACTATACGTACATTAAGAGGTTGCGTTAATGCTTCAGGATACTGAAGGGGGCAATCATATTGAAATGTTTTGCTCAATGTTGTGATTGCAATTTTAATTGAATTATACTATACAGTTTGGTATGTTTTGCAATCTGATTTTATTTTCAGCTTGTATAAAGTGTACAAATGTTGTAAAGATGTGTGTATGGGGGAAATTATATGTTAAAGCATACTTGGTAAGTCCAAAAGCAACGATTTTTAGCAACCTCTGCTGGTCACTACCGTCATTGCAGGTCTTTAGTGGATGCCTGCATTACCCAGAATTCCAGTTGTTTTCACCGGAAGGCGGAAGCGTTTCAAAAAGCGTTCTTTTAGTTGTTTTATACTATCTGCGGATCGTTTCTCTTAGCCAGTGGAGCTTTAGTTACCGTGAGCTGTGTCTTCTTTTGCTGTTTTTCCATCTTCAAATCCTATAATCCCATAAAAACTGCGCAAAATTCCTTTTTGTTACTAGCGCGGTAGTTCCGGGCCAAACGGGAAACCGGTGCATTTCCGTTCACGTTTTCTGGCCGGATGACGTCATTTTCGCAAAATATGCGTCGTATAACAGAAAATATGTTTCGAAAAGGCTTTCGGGGGTGAAATTCATGGAATGGGTGTTGTGAAACATTTGCCACTCACAAAAGACCTAAAATCTTTTTTTTTTTTTTTATTACTTTAAATTGTATTAAATGTATTATTTCATAATGGAGCCTCTTGCAATCTAGGAATTGCATTGACCCATATTGTGGTTTAAATTATTTGGATAGCCCCAGTTTGTAGGCGTGAGAACAGCGAAAGTCAGGTGAGACTGAAACGGTGACAGCATAAGGCTTATCCTGTCAAAGTGACCCTGAGAAAGAGACTGGACTGGACCTATCTGGTTGCATGTTGTAAGTTGCACTGGATCAGAGCATTAGGTGTAGTGTACTTGCAAAATCAGGAAGACTCTCTGGCATTGGAAAAAACGTTTGAGCCTTCCACTTGGTTTCCTCTGGCATTGAAACAGACGAGGCAGGGGTAGGGGGGGCACAAGGTTGGGGGGCACATTGCAACTGGGGCATATCCGGCATATCCGGGCTCCGGTTACAAGGCCTCATGACACTGCGGTTTGTTGTTGTTGATGATAGGCAGGCAACTGCCCTCCTGACGTCTCTTCTTCTACAGAATGGTACTTAATTCCTTTTAGTCCTTAATGAACCTGACTCTCAGCTGCAGCCTGTTCTTAGGTTCTGTTGCTCACCTCACACTAAAGCATTATTTCCAACTGCATAGTGGTAAACCTACTGCAACAATAATCATCAAGAGACATTTGACTCCATGTCTATAAATGTAATCAGATTTGGGTTAATGTTTGATTGAATTTGTAGTAAGCCAATATAATGCCATAAACTAAGAGGGCAAAGTTCAAACTCATGTTTTATGATCATTGCATTTATTCCTGGCATGGGATGCATGCCTTGGCCCTTGTATGGAATTGCCCACCCATGATGGACCTGACTATCCAGTACTTCGATGCCCCCCATTCTGCTGCCCACCCTCAGCATGTTTGGAAAGATGATCTGGGAACCGTTGGAAAATGCACACAGCAACTTGAGAGGCTCTGAATAACCGTTGACTACACACACACACACACACACACACACACACACACACACACACACACACACACACACACACACCCCCACACACACACACACACACCCCCCCACACACACACACACACACACACACACACACACAGAGCTTCACAAGAGAGGCCAGTTCTGCGTGGGATAATGTAGATATTAATTAAACTATCAGGATTACATCATGTAAATCTCGGGCTTAAATCGTTGCAATTTCCTTTCCTCCTCCTACAAGATTCAGCGTACAGGGTAGTCCCTTGCCATTAATATGCATTGTGGTTGTGGCCATGTGTCCTCCTTAGAGCGATGTTTTCTTTAGTCTTTTCCTAAGCGAGTGACTCGGCTAGATATAAACCCCTCTTCTTTAGCCAACAACTTTGGGTGTCAGAGCTTGTGCCTTCGTGGTGCCATCCCTGACTGTTCCTACTGTACCATGAGGGCAGTGCCACTATTATTCCTGCCTCTCTATTGTATGTTCTGCATTGTCATTGGGGAGCCGAGTTGTCTCCACCACTCTCTGTCCTTTCCAAACCATTGACTGCTGTCAGAATGGAGCAGTGGGAAGAGGTTGGAGGTGTTTGAGGGGAATACCCCCCTCTCTATTCAGTATCCTGGCCCTTGTCTCTAATCCTCAAAAGTATAAAGTCATTGACACTTCCCTTGGAGAGCCGCCTGAGCCCCAGACCCTCAACATATGTCATTATGAACCTTGTGAAATTGTACACCGACCACCATGGTTCAAATGGGGTGAACTTCTGATGAGGCCAAGCAGCTAAATGGATAACTTCCTGTTGGATGAAAGACGTAGATATAGATGTTTTGTTTCCAGGTGTTGTCTATCCTCTAAATATTGGGCTCTGCCCATATCCTGATCTATATATATACATCTATGTATACAGTACGTATGCCCAATGTAACAAAATTCTCATTTCTGTACCCGACAAAGACCACACGGGTTGAAATGTAAACTTCCAATTAAATCACATTTTGGGAGAATCAAAAACGGTGTGTGGATAATCCATTCTTCTTAATTTTTTTTCCACACAATTTTTTTTCCATACATCAATTGTATTATTTGGTTTAATTGCTTCATGGTACATGGGAACACAAGTTAAAGGGATATTTCACTTTCAAAAAAACTTTTGGTCATTTTATCGTCTATTCAGGCTTTTGTGAGCCCCCCAGACAGTTTATAAGTTGCTAGATTTAGTATTTAGATATTTGATATTCATTTTATCAGACACGCCCCCTTCCTATACAAACCCATTATAACTTCAAACTCCATTTTAACCCGTTAGATTCATCAAAAACACCCGTCCTTGGTTCTGATGACTCACCCTGCCCTCCTAATGCGTGAGGGGGCCGTGTTTTTTTGATTACTTTTTTCATTTATTTTATTAATTTTTTTTTATGTATTTAATTTTTTTCATTTTCCAAAAAAATAAATAAAAATAAATGAAAAAAGTTATCGAAAAAACACGGCCCCCTCGCATATTAGGAGGGCAGTGTGAGTCACCAGAGCCAAGGACGGGTGTTTTTGATGAATCGAATGGGTTAAAAATGGAGTTTGAAGTTACAATGGGTTTGTATAGGAAGGGGGCGTGTCTGATAAAATGAATATCAAATATCTAAATAATGAATCAAGCAACTTAAAAACTGTCTGGGGGGCTCACTAAAGCCTGAGTAGACGATAAAATGAGCAAAAGTTCTTTTGAAAGTGAAATATCCCTTTAATAGACAACTGTACTTACTGCAGCATCAGACATCCTGGTATGCCACACGGCTCAATGCGCATACTGTGGCTTGCATGTTGAATGTGTGCAAGTAGAATGTAAAGGCTCTCTGCTTAACGCTGTCCTTTTGTACTCTAGTATGTAAGTTTGAACTAAACGGAGGGCAATTCTGCCACCAATTGTTAGTTACACCTTGTTTGATTTTGGGGCGATGTAGTCAACAAAGCTGCATCCTATTTTGAACTTGGTTGGTTCGCTCTCTCTTGTTTAGATAGAGCATGTCGCCAAGCCACAGAGTTCCTTCATTACTGGATCCGGGTCAGTACCTCAGCCACTTTCGGTCACACGACTCCTGTTTGGGAAAAAATATAATTCCATTAACGTTTCTTCAAAGAATTTCCAGAAATGTTCACAAAACTAAATAGCAGATTTTCAAGCTCTCAAAATAAGGCTAAAGTTATTAAATCATACTTTTCTTTTAATACGTTTGGGTGCCAGGGGACACACCAAATGTCTCTTTTGGGTCTCAAGGTGAAAACGTTTGGGTACCCCTGGTCTAGAGGTTAGCACCATTAATTTATTTTAATTTTTTTCTGGCCCCACAGTGGTGGAATGAACTTCCCACTGATGTCAGGACAGCAGAGTCACTGCCCATTTTTCGCCGCAGGCTGAAAACCCACCTCTTCAGGAAACACTACCCTTCCTCTTTGCCTGGCCTACTTGTTGTTAACTAGTTGTACGAACGCTTGTTTTATTGTTGTATTGTTTTATTGGATCTTGTTTAGTCGATACACTTATTTGTTTTAGCTCTTGCTCATTTGATTTTGCTATTTTGTCTCATCTGTTTAAGAAAGTAGGTAGCTGATATATTGCACTTTTACCTTAGCGGTATACTCTTGGTTGCTTGTTTTTGCAGAAAATGCGCTTAAGACTTCTGGTGATTAGTAGTTTTCGTTCCCTACCTATGTTGAATGCACTTATTGTAAGTCGCTTTGGATAAAAGCGTCTGCTAAAAGATGTAATGTAATGTTATTGAGAAGCCATTCTCATTCTGTGAAGTGTGAACAGGTTGTACTTGTTTGCACTGAGGCATCATCGTCATCGTCAGCCACTACTTAAAACATAGACGAGTGTGGCATTTTGTCATAATTGTTTGCTCAAACACAGCAAACATCCAATCTGAACATCTACTTTTTTTTGTGTTCAAACACACAAGCTCCTCATGTTTATTCCTGGTTTCATCCCAGGAGCTGTGAATTGGATCTCGGTAGCTGAGATCAGAGCTTTTGCAAGACCATTTTGAGGTCCTGTTTAGTAGCTTGTCCTGTCTACTTTTCCCTTGTAGAGATAAAGACTGAGAGGCATTTCTATGAGATAAGATCAGCCAAGAACTGGGGGAAGATGCATGCTGTTTATGGAGATAGTCTTCTTGTTGAACATGTCAATACAGCTTTCCTGGGCTGGGCATTATAGGAAAAAGGCTAGCCTGTTTGGCAGACCAGCCAGCAAGCCTACATTCAGTTTAACATTCCTTTCTTTTATGCTTGATATTGTAATTAATAATATATGAACAGCAATACTTTAGGGACATGGCATTTTCAGCACAATTCAGTAATTTTAGCACTAGAATAAAACGAGTTGGATCAAAAATAAAACACTACTGTTTGGTTAAGGTTTAATGCAGTTTGAATAAATTAAACCTCTTATGCAATCTGTTACATGATTTGTAGGTCAGGGTTTATTTTAACCTTGTAACACCAAATGGGTGATGTTTATCACTTCAGATTGTCGGATACTGTAAGTGGTAAATTATGTCTACTTTCACATATTTTAGCTTTTACTGTGTTGTCCTATAAAGCAAACTCTACATTTCCCTAAGAAGTTGAAAGAACGCAAATAATAATTTACAAACACTATTTAGACCCAGGAGGACTGGCCCGTGGCAGCCATCTGACACCACAGTACGGGATCCGATCCGTACAGATAAGCCTGTCTCCTCCTGTCACCAGGAGGTCGGACCGTCTTCCGTCTTCACAGGAAATCCCCAGCTCCAATCACAGCTTGGGTTTCCTGCTGCAAAACGGCCACGCAAAGTTCTTACAGGAAACGGTTATCGAAATGTTCACATGTTTACATTTTCGAAACTTTTTTTCCTTTCATAACATTTTAAATGGTGAAACTGGACGATCTACAAGCTCACAATACAACGCGATGTGATTCGTTGTGACTGAGTTTGTAGAGCTGCTATTTTTGTGAAACACTGTTGTACAATAAGTATAGGAAGCAAAGTCTTATGCACACCTGATCGGCTCAGACGGTTGCGTAGGCAGGGATCAAACGTAGAGAAAAAAATGCAATGACCCGCACACCGTCTACACTTGCACAATAGGAACACTTTTATTTAAGCAACGTTCTGGTCACATAGACCTTCTTCAGGCATCTGTGCCTGAAGGTCTATGTGACCGAAACGCTATATGCATATAAAGCTATATGCATATAAAGCTATATGCATTTGTCTTTATGTAATGATGTTTTGGCCCCCTGGCATTCTTCAAGATCAGATATTGTTCTCTTTGTGTTGTTATTGTACTGTTTCTGTTTTAAATCAATTGCAATGTACAGTAAATATACAGTTAACCTAACACAATGTAGGCAATGATAGAATAAAAGGTGTGCTTCTGTGCAAACAAAACAGAATAAAAACCCCTCTTCTGTAGAAACTTCATGAGAAGAGGATTAAGGAACTAGTGGTGTTGGTGTAGTGCGGAGGGTATATACGTACATTTACATTGTTACATGATTGGCCATTGCGCTTACTCACTTCTAATGTTTGCACCAATCAGATATTTCCCCAATTTTTAAATAGGCTACATATTGATTCGGAATATTTGAAACGGTTTCAATAAGGATTTGTCGCAGCTACTGTATGCATTTTTCCTATGACTCTTCTCTCGTCTCCGTCTAGAGGAAAATTGTTTGCACTCGCTCAAATGCTCCCAGTTAAATTTAGAGGTCACACAGATTACATTTGAGGAGACATGCGACCAAAACTGTTGCAATTTCAAGCCCTGCACTCTAATGCACGAATACTCGCTGATACACACACACACACACATGCACACAGTGGTGTGTTCTAGTTTTTTTTGGAGGGAATACTATAATTATTCCCTCCCTCTAGTAGTTAATGTGTGAATTACTTCAAAACTCCATCGGCCAGCGGTCATTATCACCTCAATACAATATTCACACATAAGCCTTCACCTCAGACACTACATTATTACATAAAAAAGGGTACTTGAACTGAAGTTTATATTCTTGCTGCCCCCAGCCCCTCCTCCTGCGTATCCTCCTGCGGTTTTTGGATGGCTACGCTTGGCTACGAAAATGTTCTGCAGGTCACACTACGTATATAGCGTAACACGGTAGAACACACCACTGCATGCACATGCACGCATGCGCACACGCACACGCACATGCACATGCACATGCACATGCACATACCCACACTCGGTCCCACACACTGACCACCATGCCACCTGAGCCATTGCTGGGATGGACGACCCTATGGCAATGAGTGCTCTGCCCCTTGGTTTACCTTTCTAATGAGAGCATTGTTTGAGTTGAATTGAGTCCCGTCTAGAAGAAGCTGTCAAGCAGCAAAATGACTTCCTCATTGCAAGTGTTTGACTTTGAGAAATCTGAAAAATGTTATGGTTCTTTTTTCTGTGGCCTTTTCTTCTTCGTAAACACAGGAGAAGGAGAGGGGATGACATGCAGAAAATGTCATGAGCTGAAATGAACTTGATGACATATGCTTGATGGTGCACAAAAACGCCTTTAGACTGCTGCAAGAAAAAGCCACTCCATGGCATCCAGATGTGTTATTTAAAAGCAAATAGTAGTACAGCTACTGGGAATTTTAAAAGGTTACATACAGCTACTGAGGAAGTAAAAAGCTGAAACATTTGTCTGCTTTGTGGTATATCATGATGTAAAAAATGAATGAATAAATAAAAAGATGGGAGTATTACTTCCTGGCTGAAAATAACAAGTATTTAATAGCTTTTGGGGGGAATCTCATCATAGAGACTTACTCCCTACTAATTCGCATGGGACTAATGTGCATACAGTAAATTATACTAATTGCTGAGATTATCTGTAATGTTTGACATTGTCAAATTTGTAATCATATTTTGCACCTTTTCTACAGGGTATGAGAAGACAGAGGACACAACAGAAAATACTTCCTTATCTGACAGAGAAGATGCCAGACTCATATTCCTCAATCAGCAGCAGTACATCAAGTTCTGCTGCAACCGTGTCAGGTAAGATAAAGTCTCTATGGACTGGTTATTCATTTGAATCTTCCAAACTGATTTGGGGAGGTCAATACCATAATATTGTTTGTAGTGTCAAAGTTAGTTTAACACCTCAAACATGCATAGACGTTTTTTGTGTGTTTTTTACCCCTTTTTCTACCCAATTTAGTCGTTATGCCAATTGAGTCCTCCCCACACACATGTGTGTGTCACTACACAATGTTACTGCTGTTGTATATTGCTGACTCACCTGCTAGTGAGGAGCCCCCACCGAGGAGCCCCCACCGGGGGACGTAGAGCCTTCGTCTACTCCTCCCGTCCAACACTCCCCGCTGACAGGTAGCGCCCCCAGCCTGTAGGATTACATGCAGTGACAATTATCACCCTCCCCGCCTGGCTTCCCTCCCCCGAACACGGGCCAATTTTGTTCGTATAGACGCTCCACAAAGCCGGATGCACCACGGTGGATTCTAACCCACAACCTGGGTAGATTTGTTTTATTTATTGATTATCTGATTTTAACATGGACAATTTAGCATTATTGGGGTAAAATATTGTGTGACCCATGGACACATCGATAGTAAGTTTAATGTATCGTTTTGGAATAGATTATGCGCCAGAGACATGGGACACACTGCTAACAACATCACTGTTGCACAATAACGTATCGTAGAAGAAAATGTCTCATGGGAAATACAAAATAATTAAAATCCCAGCACTTCAAAGAGGAAATACGAGAGAAAAAAAGTTGAGCACCATATATCATTAAAAATAACAAAAACAAAACCAGAAAAAGTGCTCCTCGGAGCACAGGTCTCCGCCGGGGCAGGTAGGCTATTGTGGTCTCCTGGTTGCGCTACAATAGGCCAATGTGAAAACGGTGCCGTGCGTGCGTGCGTGCGTGCGTGCGTACGTGTCTGTGTGTGTGTGTGTGTGTGTGTGTGTTTGTCACAAGTGTGTGTGTGAGTGCGGGCGCAGGCATGCATGCAGAGTAACTTTTAGATGCATGTTATTATGTCAAGAACCACCGGCCTAATGCACTGTAAACTGGTTGGTCCTTGAAATGAAAAAAGCCCAAACCCCTCAAACGTCCTTCCACCCTTTTTAATTCCTCTCCTTGTCATACAGGAATATTTAGGTATTTATATTTAATTAATGTATCTGTATCTGTTTGACTCTTGTGTTTTCTTTGCTATTGTTCCATTAACATTCCGTACACACCTACGCATGGAATCATACCAATGTTTAGAGACCTTATAATCAACATAATTATTGATAGTAGAGCAGATAGTAGGAACAATCGTTCACTTTGTGATACAAGCGTGAAAATTGGCATGTACATTCCTTTAGGTCAACTCTTTGACTTTTTTAATCGAGCCACTCAAAAATCCAAGATGGCGGCCATTTTTCAAGATGGCCGATACCTTAGTGGGCAGTTAAGTGATATGATGGTTTATTTGGTGATACAAGCATGAAAATTGGCATGAGCAGTCTCTGTGGGTCACTTGACAATAGGCCACCCACAGCTACTTGAAATTTCAAGATGGCGGCCATTTTTCAAGATGGCCAACACTTTAGTGGAGCATTTAAGTTATATAATGGTTCATTTGGTGATACAAGCATGAAAATTGGCATGAGCAGTCTCTGTGGGTCACTTGACAATAAGCCACCCACAGCTACTTGAAATGTCAAGATGGCGGCCATTTTTCAAGATGGCCACCACCTTAGTGGACTAGTTAAGCTTAAGAAATCATTTAGTTGGTGATACAAGCATGAAAATTGCCATGAGCCGTCTCAAAAGGTCATTTGACAAGAAACCGCCCACAGCCACTTGAAATTTCAAGATGTCAATCTTTAAATGATACCTTTTCTCATAGAAATGTATTGGGTTCCTCAAAAAGCTCTGTCAAGAGAGGTTGTTTGACTGTGTTTTGTCTGACTCCTCGCCCACGACCTGTCCAGTTTGGTAAGACCTGTCAGGAGTTGCCTCCCACCGGCATAGCTCTCAGGGTTCACTGAGGTAGGCCTAAACAAGCTCCCTTACCACGACAAGGTAACAGTCACAAGGGAGGATATATATATATATATATATATATATATATAGTTTTTTTTAAACTAACAGCCATTACATGTGTCAAATAAATACTAAGGGGTGGGGATACAAAAAATAAGATGAATAAATTAGCACAGTTGTGGTGCTGATAAGCACAGTTGTGGTGCTGAACGGACAGTGCTCCAAAATTATGAGTAATGGCTAATACTGAATGGCAATAGCCACGGAACCATGACAAACGATACTAAGGAACTAAACTGAAAATGTGCTTCACTGTTAGATATGGCAGTGGAAGGCAGTGGAAGCAATGTTACAAAGTAACAACTGAAAATTACACAGTAATAGACTAGATAAAAAGTAAAACATGATGCGTCGATGTGACGAGGGGAAGCCGAGCCATAGGCCTCCACTTGAAAACACAGAGGACAACAGGGAATAACTCTGGCAAAATAAACATGCAAATAGGTTCTAGCAGGGGCAACTACATAGGCATGTGAAACTGAGTCCATATCTGAAGCAGTTACACCTTCCAGTACATGCCTTGGAGCACTCACATTTGGTCAACTCCCAACAACTCTCCGCAATAGGTGGAAGTGGAGTCCAGAAGACTTTCCACTTCTCGTCCTGTTCCACCCATCCCCAGTCAGATGGGCTCGGCATTTGTGGATGTCGCTTCAATGCCTGTCCCCACACGTATCCAGCCTCATAAGAAGCATGTTTGGCATGCTCTTTGAGTGCTGCTTGAGTTGATGGGATCAAGTCATATTGTCTTTGCTTTCTGGCAAAGAGATCAAGCCTGGCCTCGTTCACAGTTGTGACATCGCTGGACCGGTCATACATTAGATCTTCTTGGCCTCTTGACATGGATATCTTTGGTATCTTCAGTGTCTTCAGCAGATGTAGATGCTCTCTTTTGGGCCCTTTCCAGCTCTGTGTTGTTGAACCTAAGTTTACAGCTTGAATTATATTTTGCTCTGTTTCTTGTCGATGTGCTTTCTATGCCATCACCTTCATCTAGTCGGGTTGGACTAAGTAAGATAGGCAGAGCATTGATCTTATGAAATAATGGAACATTTCTTGCAATGGTATCATAACCAGTACGATCGTGCTCTCTGTTGAATAAACTCGGCTGAATGAGTTTTTCCTTGGTGACCTGCTGACAAATTAAACATCTGTCCCAGTTAGTTTTCACAACTGTTATGATGGCTTCTGCCATGTCTGCAGCATAGGCAGAGGCCGAGGGTTTATCCTTTTACCACCTTTTACCAAGCACTTTGATGTATGGGATACAACTAAGTTCGTGCCTTAACTCTACACTTAGTTCGATCGTTCATCCAATGCCATTTAAATCCTGAGCGATCTGTACACCATCCGGTTAACTAAAACCCCATTAACCTTGGCTCGGCTCTCCCGTGCTGGCACAACCTGTCAATTCAGGTGCGGCTATCTAACTGTTTTGGGGTAAATTAGACAGCATTTGGGATACCAACTTTCAATTAGCTGACATTGAACCCCACTCTGAGTTTAACAGCAGTGATATATCACCAGTGTGCCCTGGTAGTGCAGATATTCACTCTTATCTAATCTATCTATGATCAACAAATCAACACAACTATATTGTGATGTGTTAAAAGTTGTTCTTTAGAATAATAATAATAATCGTATAATCGTCCTTAATGAAAAAAAAACATACATTTCTATGAGAAAATGTATCTTTTGAGGATCCAGGGGGCGGCCATCTTGAAAATAGAAATGTAAAGTGGCTGGGAGTGTTTTCTTGTCAAGCAACCCTTAGAGACTGCTCATGCCAATGTTCATGCTTGTATCACCAAATAAACCATTATATAACTTAATTGCTCCACTAAAGTGTTGGCCATCTGGAAAAATGGCCGCCATCTTGAAATTTCAAGTAGCTGTGGGTGGCCTATTGTCAAGTGACCCACAGAGACTGCTCATGCCAATGTTCATGCTTGTATCACCAAATAAACCATTATATAACTTAATTGCTCCACTAAAGTGTTGGCCATCTTGAAAAATGGCCGCCATCTTTGATTTTCAAGTGGCTCGATTAAAAAAATCGATAAATGACCTCTAAAGATGATCTGTACCAAGTTTCACGCTTGTATCACCAAGTGAACGATTCTCCCAAAATATTGCTTTTAGCCGCTGCACTATGAAGCTTATTGCCAAACAGAAACCTACACAACTTGATCTCAGTCTTGTCCTCATGTAACCCTGTGTCCTCTGCAAAGCCAACAGTCTGTATACTAATAACCATAAAACATTATAATAACAACTCACCCACCATTGTAACTGTTATGCTAGGATGGACAATCCAACTACAGCAAGTACACAATCAAGAGAGCACGCACGCACGCACGCACGCACGCACGCACGCACGCACGCACGCACGCAAGCACGCACTGAAACAAGTCATTATGATTTCATAAAGCTGTGTTGAGCAGGCCCTCAGACATCATGCAGACATCATGAGGGACGGGACAACCCCCCCCACCCACGGGATGGAATATGAAAAATCAAATACATCCGTCTTGATCACATGACTATAGAGATCCTGTGTACCGATTTGCGTGAAATTTGGATAAAATGGTAAGGAGTAGTATAAAATAATGTGTTTTACATAAGTCGGCCTCCTGGTGGCGCTATAAAAGGCAGATGTGAAAAATGCAGGGCAAAGGTTTTTTCTTGACCTCTCGGTCTGTTATAGCGCCACCATGAGGCTGATTTGAAAATTTTCAAATGAAATTTCGTCCTCGGTCTAATGGGAATGTGCGTGCAAAATTTCACGGAAATTGCATGCTGTGTTCATGCTTTGAGGCATTTTGTTCAAAACGGAGCACTCCTGCAAACTTTGGAAGCCATTTTTAGCCAATCAGAATGGAATATGAAAAATATGAAAAACCCGTTTCGTTTAATGACTATAGAGATACTGTATACCGATTCGCGTGACGTTTGGACAAAATCTATAGGAGTACTGTCAAAATTTCTTTTTGCAAAAAGCGGCCTCCTGGTGGCGCTATAACAGGCCCATGTGAAAATTTGGGGCAGAGGTTCTGAATTGGCATCCAGGGAGTGTGTGTGCACAGTTTCACTGCGATCAAGCCAACGGAACCAGAGATTAGCTGGTCACGGACGGACAGACAGACAGACGGACGGATGGACAGGGTGCAAAACATACTCTCTTGCCATGCCTTACGGCCTGGCGGAGACAATAAAACCGCTGTAAGAATCCCGAGCAGCTTCTCAAAATCTTACTTTCACATGTACATAGACAGTTGGAACAGACAAGTTTTTTGTGTTCCTTCTGCTTTTTTGCACATTTTGACTGCTGCTAAAAGACATTTTACCTAAGAAGTTTATCATACTGCCTTTCTACCTGTACTTTATTTTCATATCATCCAGTATAATTACTTATTATTTGTATTATTATTATGTTATATATTGTTGTACACATTCTCCACCAACATTTCGTTTCTTTTACCTACTATATGAGTAAGTGACCAATAAATCCCTATTGATTCTTGGTGAATGAAGATGGAGAACATGGCGGTTTGAGAACTGTATGCACTGTATGGCTTGATAGACATGTAACATGCAGCTGGTGACTGCAAAGGCACCTGATCTCGAAAGCCACAAAAATAGGTTGCATACCAGACAGTCACACAAGGGGGACCCTAAAAATCGGCCTCCCAACAAGCTTAACTTCACTGTACAATATTGCCTGTTTAAGTGGCACTACTTACATGCTACAATCACTAAAAAGCGGCATTACAGATTTCAATGTTACATTATTCTCTGGAGGAGGTTGGCATTTGTAAAGTTTGCTGCTATTTTTGAACCTGGCAACGCTGTAGCCCATGGGCGAGGGGTGTTTTCCACATTGACCCGCTGCATTACTGGCCTTTTCCCCTTCAACCCTGCATAAGCCCCCGGAGACACAAACAAACCAGCTGAATTGAGTCATACTTAAGCTGTGGAGCCGCCACACAAATGTCAACCTATTTTGGCAGTGGCCTCCCCCACAACGAGGCAGGTTGGCCTGGAGGTACTGTAGAGAAGGGCTGACTAATAAATGGGTTCCTGCCTTAAACCTCTGAGCCCACAGGACGGTGCCATCAGTTGGTGACTGAAGCATGGCAGTCTGCCATGGCAATGGGTCCTAGTCCATCCAATTGTACCGGGCTGCCCTTGAGCAACAAACTGGAACCCCAAACTACTCCCGGAGGCAGTGCACTATATAGGCAACCCATTGCCTATATAGTGGGGGTTGCCTATATTTACTATACTTCAACTCCTCTATAGGAAGTTATATTACTACTAGTATGTTGACATACTTTCCCACAGCTGAGACGATGGCACCCTTGGCCATTTGAGGTTTTTGCAGTAGAGCAGGGGTTCCCAATCCCAAACATTCATATCAACGACCTTTAAATAGATAGGCTTTTGGCCAACACCATTCAATATGCTGTAACTGTGTTGCTTTGCCATCATCTAATTCTAAGGAATGACATATTAGTGAAAATGTTGTTGAAAACCTGTGGTCTCCACATGGTGCCCACTTTGGGCCCCACTGCAGTAGAGGACCCCAGCGTTGGCTGAGTACAGATATACCATGCCAGGCCAATATAGTTGTAGCATACAGTTTACTGTAGTTGTAGCACTAAAAAAAGGTCACGGCAAGGGTGGTGTGTCGAGGGATATATTTGCGTCGTTAGGTAAATGAAGCACGTGAACTCGGCCTTGTCATGGTTCTAAAGCTTAGAAAAGGGATTTTCATGTCCCATGCATGGGGCCTGCAGGCTGAGACGACCAGGATTGACGTCACTAGAATCAGATTCAGCTTTATTTGTCACATCACAGGTTTACAGTTGTAAAAATGGGTGAAATAAAATAAGAATTGCACGCGTTGTAGTATTCCGTGAAAAGAGAGGATAGAGGTAGGGTTCCGAGTGGTTCCAAGATTTTTTTCAAATTATGGTAGACCCGGTGAAATTGGTTCCGAGATCCGAGTGAACCCAACGTTGTTTTTTAAAAAGACTCCCTTACAGGTCCATGTGGCTCAATGTGTACGATCTCAGAGTTTAAATAAGGATTTGAGGATTTTACTGTGTAGATTGAGGACCCAGATATACTGTATATAAAAATAAACTCAATCAAATGGAGGGGGGGCCTAATGCATACCGAACTGGGGTCCTTGAAATTAAAAGGATTGTGAATCACTGCTCTAATACCTTTTATTAGACTTTGTTTTGGTCGTGTAGCAGCTGGATTTGTAGCTGCAGCTGATGTACTCACTGGGAAGCCCTCACTGTTTGACTGTGCTTTTTCTTTTGAGGTAGTTAAAAAGGTTCATTGAGTTGCCATCTGATGTGTGATGGCAACTCAATGAACCTTAACCTTACAATTAATAGTGATTATACACATGCAAGATGCACACCTCATCTAAATAGTTTCCTGTTTTCACATTTTTTGTGGTGGTTATTGTGGGGACCCCCCTCCCCCACCCACCCAATCTAACACCTACTGTGTAAGTAGGTCAAAGCAAATGAAGTAATTCTAAATATTGTTCACAAGGCATCTAGGCTACAGTAGTAACTTAAGATATCACACTTTCACTTCCTCTATCAAGCTAAGTAAACTAGGAACCCACAAGTGTTACTGCGGCTCTAGATCAGCATCGGTGTAGTGTTTCAAGTGTTTGTACAGTACTGTGGTCCATTGGTCCGACGGCCCATTATTCCGAAGTCCCAATAGCTTGAAAAATGTTTGGTTAGGGACGGGTTGGACCAATTGTGCTTCGGAAAAATGGCATGGCACCCCTTTTGGGTCAACCACTGCACTTGGAACAGTACTTTACTGTATATGGAATGGCTGCTTGAAAGAATGGGCTCACATTTTATTTGACGATTTCATGATGAGAGAACGGAGGAGGGCTGAAAACACATTGTCTGTCATGATGAAATATATTACTGTAAATGTATTGTGTAATAAAATAGCATAAAATCCCATTCTTTAAAACTGAAAAGTGCTACGTGTTTCAATTCTTCATCGCGTGCACTGAAGATGATTGCCTGAGTGGAATGTTAGTTTAAAAAAAATTAAAACCCTTATAATAAAACCCCTCATCCTTCATTTTTAATAGTGCGTGCATGGGCGTCCAACTACTTACTATGCCAGTATCAATTGCAACCCACTGTGCACACCCAAAAAGACTGAGCTTGGACATCGAATAAGGCGTGCTGAGTTTCACTCTTCTCAAATGCTCCACTCTCATTGTCACACTAGTCAACAGCCATTACGGGCAGCATTATAGTAAAGGCACTCGCAAAATACTATGGGCTGCAGTGACCTTGTTTCTCTCTTGTGTCTGAGGGATGCTGTTGATTCAGCTGTGCTGGTAGTCAGAGCACATCTGATCATAATGTAAATGTGGATGACAGCGAGATGCGCACAACTTGTCCCATGGCAAACAAGAGTCGCGGAGCAAGCCACAGTATTGTCTTTTGCGTGTCCTTCAAATGCTGATGTTGCATTTACCTATGTGGTAGACAAAGGATACACTGACACTGGCACTGGCAAGCACACACGCACGCACACACACACAGCAAAACCCTGGGTGTTAATTTAACTAACAGAGTTTACTAATTAAACCCTATATACATCATTGACCAATATGACCTAGGGATCTATACTTATTTTTCCCCCCTCTATGCTAAATCTCTTCCCTGAAAATAGCCGATCTACCAGACTAGGGACCCTACGGTTACAGTTGGTTCAATTAGGCTAACACTGGATATTACTGTGCACAAACGGAGACGCACCAGCCATGTTAATGACTGGTTTAGCGGGTTTCTCATCTTTAGGGAAGTTCCTTTTGTCATTGTGTGTGCATACAATAGGAGTTTGCTAATGGTGAAGTAAATATTTTATGATGTAATCATTCATGCCAGGTCAGCTAATGTTGGCCCTCTCATTGCAGTCCATAAAATCTCCAAATCAAATTTTGTAATTTTATCTCAAGACGATCGATCTATGGAGGAACATAAAACATTTCATGACACCAGGATACCAGGAACCAGCCTTGACCTTTCCAAACAAATTACTTAATCAAAGAAGGCCATGTTGGATTACTGAATAGTGGAGCACTATCTAGCGTTGCCTCTCTTAACCTATGATTCTGTGTTTTGAAGGTTATTCCTTTGTGTCTTTCACAAACTCTCAATACTTGGTGAATGGCTGCTCAATGCTTTTAAAAAAAAAAATAATATGCCTCATATCTATCAGGGGCCAGGGCTGCACATCCACTTGGTATATTTGTCAGCCAATCATGATGTTGGCAACCTTTCACTGTTGTTGTAATTTTTCTACTTGTTTGTGCTTCTGATCACATCCCGGTCCGTGCCTCGCCAGCTGAGTGAGCACTATAGGACTGAGCAGGCCCTGGTGATCAGAAACATTAGTGTTTGTGTTTGTAACTGGTGTGTTTGTAACTGGCCTCCTTCTAAACAAGGTATGCTGTTTTTTTGTGGAATTCCTGGCTTCAATATTAAACTTGCCCTGGGAGAAAACTTTTCATCTTATTAAATTCTCCACAGTATCACCTATGTTCCCCTAACATTAATTTAAAAAAGCATTTTAAGCACAGAAAAAATAATAATAATAATAATGATTCAACTCAAGTGATATTGCAGCCTCAATACCAAATGGTGGTTCTGTGAATGCTGTGCAGCTCTTGCGTGCATGGACACGAAGGGCAAAACAAAGAGAACATTCACTATGACGTGAGGTCATGTACTTATTCTGCCGCGGCGTTGCGGATAGGAGGAATTAAAAGCTTCCATTCCAACCGCTCCATGGCTGTAACCTGAGCGGGGCTGAAAGCCGAACAGAGGGAGGAAGTGCTCTCTTCGTGTCGTCTCAGTCCTCAGGCGACCGAGCAGGAACTGAAAGGCGATGAGGACTCATAATCAACCATTAAAAGGAGCATGAAAGCTTCTCTGTGTCTGCCTGGCCCCCGCGTAGATTGAGAAAGTACTACGGTTGAAGGATAACGGAAGATTAAGACATGACATGCTTTTCCAAGCTACCCCATGAGGTACAGAGGGGAGGATGGAGCGAGGGAGGAAGATAAAGCGATAAGGAGAGAGGCAAGGGATGATCTGGAAGATGAGTTGAGATGTTATTGGAGGGGGAAAAGGCATCAGGATAGAGATACATAGATTTAGGCTAGACCTCTTATCAGTGTTACATCCTTAGTGACAGTACTAGTCCTGTACAGTGCAAAAGGTAGCATATGACACTAAAGCCTGAGTTATGGTTTGCGATAAAAAACTATCGTATAAGAAAATGTTATTTCTATTGAGCGACACATTGTACGACACCTACAAATTATTATTACACAGCATTAAAATGCTTTCATTAATCATATTGCTATCTTATAGTGTCTCGCCACATGAAGATCAATGTGTAAACACATTATAGACACACTGAAATGTGGATTGAAATCATTTTGAAACCACCCCTGGATGTGGTTTCAGTAATCTGAATCAAATCTGTGTATTATGAGTCTTCGGTTTATTTAACACTTTTATCCCATTTAGACCTGAGTCCGATTCTAAAAACACCTATGTTTTCTGAAAAACTTCAAATTTGTATATAGCAACAACTACACACAGACGTGTTCCCCTTGAAAGGTATAACAACGTATGTATAAGTGTTCCAGGTCTAAATGGGTTTTAGAATCGGCTTCAGGTCTAAATGAACAAAGCACACATAACCAAAATGCGGGGCAGTTGCAGGACAGAAAATGTATCAGAAAATGATAAAGTCTGCTCTTCCTAAAACAACTGGTCTTGATTAGGTTTTGGCGTACATGCCTGTTCTAGTTCATTTGTCTTTATCTTGCATACAATATGTACAGCATCAATAATCGTCCAAACAGGCAACGGTTGCACTAAAGTAGTGGAGAGGAGAGACTGGCTTGCAGTCACTGAGGAGATGGTGCTGATGAGAGGATCACTGTGTATGGAAGGGTGGGCTAAAATACACTGGGAAAGGAGTTCTTAGAGACGCACTCCACACAAAACCATGTTTTTTGAGTTTTTAACATGTTTTGGAAGCTTATCCATGAAAACCATTAGCTGAGAGAGAGATGAAGCAGGGACTCCCACTGCCTATTGTATACTATTGTGTTGCAGATTAAACTTTTTCATAGATTTCATAGATTTGTGTAGCGTTGTGTTCATTCATGTCCATGTGTATTTTCAAACAGTTAACCTCTTGAACCCTCAATTATAAGAAAACTTGTACTTGGTCTGCTTTTTCCCCCCCTACACCAAACCTCTTTGCCGATCTACAAAACAGGCGGTGTGAGCTTGTACATCTGCTATTTTCAGCTAATGTGCCCCTCATAAGGGATGCTAGGGTTCAAGTGGTTAATGTAAAAAGAAAAAATTGTTCCTATCACACAAAGATGTGATGCCCCCCCTGTAGTAACTCTGAGGATCCTTTAGGGGTCACGGACCCCCTGTTGAAGACCCCTGCTCTAAAGCATTAATATGGATTTTTACCTCCAAACTGGCCTTAAGACTCTGTGAAAGCTGATGTGACAGTCACATACATTATGCAGAAAAATCAGGTGATGCGCAATGTCATCCATCGCAGATGACGTTGGAGTGTGACACGTCAATCAAATCCTCTTCGAATGCATGCATAAACACATGCTCTGCATAATGCATGGCTGTACTCAGCCTCTGATTGGACAACAGACCCACATGACAGGAAGTCAATAGAACAGACTGGTGCTGGAACAGACCTAAAATGTTAAATCTACAAAACGGCAACGCATCGCTGATGCGACACGTTGTGTTTGTAGATCGGCTTTTTATAAAGCGAGCTGAGTTTTCCTTGCATGTTGATTCCAGGGGTGTGGCCTATTAGCATATTCATGAGGGTTTATGGCATTATTGATTGATCTTGGAATTGTTAATGAGGGCAAAGACAGAGCCAAGTTCAAGGTACTATAAACCCCCAGAGCAAAGAGATTCTACTGTTGCGCTTCAGCCTTAAACGGCCAGTCCGGTGCGTCACAGGGGTAGGGACAATAGATGCAGAAGAGATGAACGCTGGAGCAACACGGACAATTTAAGCCTTTTATTGTTTCAGTGCAAGTAAAAGTTGACTAATGTTTCGGTCTTTCGACCTTCCTCAGAGTCATGATTTTATGCTTAGACGAGGCCCTTAATTCACACTTAACATTAACATGTGTCTTCAGCTATCAGATTGCAGATCTAATTGTGTTTAACCATATTGTAAATAATGCCTCCAGTTTAATTTCACTCAATGAAAAATGCACATCAAAACTACATTTTACATAATTATCAAGTCCTCAGTCCGTTGTAGTAGTAAGTAGTGACCTCCCTTTTCAATCATATCGATTTCATAGGAGAACCTATTCATGGCAAAAGAACAGTACCAGTTCCAGTCTTTGTATTTGAAAGAAAACCCACTCCTTAAATGGATTTGAATGAAAAACTCTGTTGACTCTGGCCCTCCAAGTGAAGATGGATAGATGACAGATGTATGTGACCACACACATAAGATGACAGATATGCGCAAAGCTACACAGACACACACACACACACACACACACACACACACACACACACACACACACACACACACACACACACACACACACACACACACACACACACACACACGGACGGACTACTGTGGTTGTGATTGTGCAATGATAATAATAATAATACAAATAATAACAATAAATAATAATTTCGGACCCTCTCCTTAGAGTATTTTTTGTGAATGTACATTTGCACATACATCCCATTTGTCCTCTGCATTTACCCATCCAAATATTAGGAGCTGCACATGTGCATTGTACAGCATGCCTGCTGTGTGCATGGGCAAGCCTAGCAATGTCAGTGGCATGGCATAGATCATGCCATATATCTGCTCCCAAAGTGGCTGTTTGGCTGGCCCTTCAACACTGCTGTAAATCAGATTGCTGGAGGTCCACACACACACACACACACACACACACACACACACACACACACACACACAGGTTCCTGGCACCCATAGCTCATTTCTGCCAGGGGCAATCTCCATCCGCCTTGCCAGCTCTGATGTGGCTCCTAATTATTCTTTATGGTCATTTAGTCTGCTGGCCCCACTGTTCGTCAATGGCAGAATACACACACGCGCGCACACACATACACACACACACACACACGTTGGTAATAATACGTTTCCAATGCATTCATTATATTAGTTCCCTAACCAGCTTATCTAATCTCATACTTACGTCATCTTCTCTTTGGAAGACTTTACTCTGCTTTCTCTTCCTCTATTGAAGTATACAGAAACTATACAAGTACAAGAACAAACACACAGCCTTCTCATCTCAAATTCCTTCCTCAGGGAAGGAAACAGCCTCTCAGAAGGGGAGGGCTGCTGACATTGATCAAAGTGTATTTGGACGGCTTTGGTAAACATACTACATACAGAGGATTACCATGGCCTAAATAAGGAGCTACTGTACGTAGTAGATGGATACACATGGGTCTTCTGCGTATTTGCAGGATGCTCTGGTAACTGAATTAGCCTCAATAGTACTCTCTTTAATTTAAGTAATCTCTCTTTTCTTTCTTTTGCAAGTTAAACATTGTTTTAAGAGATTAATTCAAATGATTCCGTTGTCTGGGGAAACGGTTCATCTTGTAGAAGAAGGCTTGCTAACATTATGATTGGCTGGGAAAACAGTTCATCTTGTAGAGGGCTTGCTAACATCATGATTGGCTGACAAAAATACAAAGTGGATGTGCAGATCAGTTTCACTGGCTGTTGAATATTTCATTTGTATGGGAAAGGACAAGAGGGAGAGTGTGCACCTTGTTTGAAATATTAATGATGTTGGAGAGGTTTTAGGCACTCCTAAAACATGGAAAGGCAGCCTTATTTGTATCGCAAATGTAATACACGGCCAAAGTGCTTCGCAGAATAATACAAATATGGTCAAATATTTACAATTAAATAGTCCAGACCAAAAAAAGAATTGTAAACATATTATTATCTCTCTATATCTTATGTCTCTCATTTAACACATTTGTTGTTTTCTCTTTCTCATCCCCCCATCACTGCCCTGCTGTGACCTCCAGCACTGCAAAGTACAACTTCCTCACCTTCCTTCCCCGGTTCCTCTACTCACAGTTCAGAAGGGCAGCTAACTCCTTCTTTCTTTTCATTGCACTCCTGCAGGTAAGAATCTCTGTGTGTGTGTGTGTGTGTGGCATTGTTTTGGGGTTGTGTGTGAATATGAAATGGCCCACGGCAATCGGGAATGGATCAAGGATGCTAATTGTTACTTCCTTGTGTGATTTATACTCTGTCGTATCACCATACGTATCACCATGTTCGGATTTCACTGGCCCTTACTCGCTTTGTAAGTCCTTTGTGAAGATGTAAGGACCTGGCACCACATCCTAAATTGATATGATTATATTTGTAATTAAATTGTATTTTGCTGTTGTTAGTCTGGCCTCGTCATCAAATTGTCGTCAACAAACATGTCGCGGAGCTCGAGCTGCGCTGCTCACGCAGTCTCTGTGGCTGCTCTAACCTGTTAACATGCGCCAATTAAATTGTATGAGTTGCAGCCTTAGACTATGAAGTCAAACATTTTATTATATAGAGAGGTTGTATAATTATGCATTATATGAGAATATAATACACTTTTAAGTAAATCAAACCTCTGATACACTTTGATTAAATACATTGGCACAGCATAATGTTATAATTATACACTGATGCAATTGTTGCTGTTGTTCATGCTAGTGGAAACAGCAGCTCTTGATTATAATGATTACATGTTACAACGATTCATTTACTTTATCTGTAGACCAGGCTTTTATTTGAGTAGGATCATGGAAGTTGCCTGCTTCCACACAGCGTAGTATGGGTATGTGGTGTGTTTTTCTCAAGTAGGCATGTCAAACAAGGTTTTTTCTGTGTTTTTGTGAAATTACAGATAATTATACACTGTTGCAATTGTTTCTTTTTTTTTGCCTGTGTACCATAGTTTTCTTTAAAATACAATAAGTTAAGCCTCTATCATTTAATATTTCCCATCTGGCAACACTGGGAGGGGTTAATGAGGAGAAAAACATATATGGTATCGTTGCGTTGGAGGCGCAGGTCTCGTCACAGTGAGTGACGTCACAAAAAGTGAAGAAAACAAAATTAAATATGGATTTTGCCACTCAAATCAAACGGTATTTAATATGAAAACCCTGTTGGACACTCATTGTCACATGACTCACAAGATAATTTGTGCCTAATTTGGCGAAGAAGAAATGTTTCTGCAAAAGTCGCTTTTGGCCCTGATTGTGTAGAGGACCTTCAATATGTGATTCAAAATAAATATACAATCGATCGGACGGACAGACGCTGCATTCATGTTTTTTTTTTGCATTATTTGTAAAATTGGCCTTTGTTTTGGAAACTACATGGAGTCATGACTCATGATACGTCTTTACACATGACTCCAGAGATGAGATGTGTATTAATTAGTACGGCACGCAAAAACATAATCTCCACCTTCCGGCCTGTCTCAGATAACACATCTAGCCTGGCATGTATTAGTTATAGAGATCCAGAGCAGGGACATACATATATATATTTTATTAAAGGGATACTTCACTTTCACATAAAATAAACATTAAAAATATATATTAAAAAAAAATGAAAGAAGTTATGGCAAAATAAAGGCCCCCTCACACATTAGTAGGACACTCTAATGCGTGAGGGGGCCATGAATTTTCCATTACTTTTTTCATTTATTTTTAATATATTTTTTAAATGTTTCCCCCCGCCGAAAGTGAAGTATCCCTTTAAGTGAATCTTCAGTATTGTGCTAAAGCCCAGTCTCTTCATCTGTGCTAAAAGTACCATCTCACTGAGCCATCTGTTCATGTTTGTGAGTGGGTGAAATGGCCTTTTATATTGTTTGTCATGGCTTTCCAAAGACAAACACAATTTCCAAAGGTCACATGTCTGGAATCTAATAACACCCTCACACCCAAACAGAGCTACATACATATGTGCTTGGGATGCATAATGCATGTCCCTTTCCAGAGGAAACTTGAAATGACTACAGCCTCATCACACATTATACCACACATAATAATAGGCCTTGAAAATGTATGAGCTGCTATTGAGAACTATATTCATGGACCATATTTCAACGTGCAAATCGGAAACACAACGAGCCGGGCAGCAAATTAGGAGGAACCATATATTTACAGTTAGAAACCATCATGTACAAATGTACATATATTGTAGAAGATCCACATTTTTGCTGATCCACACAGGCTGGCTATATCCCCATGAGGAATTGCTGTATTTGGATAAATCGAGTTTGCTTCCTTTTAGCCGTTGCATTTTATATTGGCTGTTGGGCTGTTTGTTAATTAGCTTAGCTTATTTTGATTGCAATTGCATAAAAGTTAAAACCCACAAATCACACATGTCTGTTAAAAACAATCGTAGATAAAACACACATCAAATCCATGACTTATTTCCATTGTGGCCCTCTCACAAACAAACTGTTTGTGTTTTCAATGTGTAGCAGTCATAGCTACTGTATAATAAATAAAACCAATTTACATGATAGAAAAAGAACACAATGACATTGTATAAAATGAAAACGGGACCATATCCAACAGCCATTTTTTTATTTAATTGCTGTATCCAAGATCTTACATTGACAAGCACCTACACAGTATATGGTACCCAGGGAGGCGACCAGCGTTTTACTAACCGTTCTCAGTAGCGGGGGGCGGGGCAGGAGGACAGTACTCCATGGTGGAAAATAATGCTCGCCGCTGGCATTGCCTGGGGGGCCGATAATTTACGATTCTGTGCCTATCGGTACATAACTCGGACGGGGCTGAGTAGGCTCAAGCGAACTTCGCAACGTTCTGCACGGCAACTCGCACGCTTTAACGCGCTCTGTGGTGCTTCTCGTGGCTCAAGTTCGCTTGAGACTGCGCCCCTCTGTCGCGGCCCAAAACTTTACTTTATCGGCGAAAAAAAGTAGTCCGCGGTTGTTGGAAAAAGTAATGTCTTAATGTCGGGAGTTGAACCCGGGAGGTGTGGGTTGGGAGTCTAGTGATTAACGGGGCAAGCCACTGAGGCTGGTGCTGAAATTGGGTATTCGGGCTATATTAAAATCTGACAACGCCGTTCCCAACTCTTCTAATGTAGAGCGAAAGAAGCCCTGCTCGCTCCAGGGAGTGTGTGTGCACAGTTTGACGTTGATCGGAGATGAGCTGTTCACAGACAGACGGACACACGGACGGACGGACAGGACAGGGTGCAAAACATAGTCTCGGCCACGCCTTCGGCCTGTCACTGATGATTTTACAGAGATTACTTAATTCATTAGAACCCTATAAATCTGAGCCAGGCAGTTCTGCACTTGGATTACTGTGTATGGCATTCAAAATATTCAAGGAAGTTGTAAGATACTGTAATAAACATTAGTCTTGCATTTGTTGAAGCTCTTCTTCATGGGTGAGTTGTGTGTGTAGTAAATCAGCTCATGTCCCCTAAAATCCAGTATTGCCTACTTTAAAGACGTGGTGAAATGTGTCTTAAGGAGACACAATTGGGCTGCTATGTTATTTATCCAACTCAAGATGACGGCCAGACGGTGCATTACTCGTTTTATACTCAAACGTAGTAACATAATGACACGCTTTACACTGCCCCTCTCTTAATCCCTCGGGCTGCATGAAATGCAGGGCATTGCAGGCTACAAACATAGCCTTCTCTGGCTAATGTCTTCCCATAGCCCAAGTGGATGGGACCTTCTAATTTGTTCATAAGCATACAGGCTACCGTTTCAGACTGAAACTTCAAAATCAAATCACAGAAACGGCCATTTCACCAGGACTTAAAACACTTACTTAAATGTACTTGCTGTACTATTGTGCTAAATTGCTGACAGAGTGACATGCATATATATACTGTACATAACACAGACAGATAGTTTTGTACTTACTAGTACCCACCTAGCAAGCACGATGCTGAACTCTCAGAGAATCATTTGATATGTTTAGGAGGATATTTTCTTCATAAATCAATAGAGAGTTGCTAAAATTATTCAACAAGGAGAGACGTACAGTATCACAAATATCAAAAACTTTAGCATCTGAGGGTATATTACACCTCAGATGCTAAGCCATTTCAAAAGACCCCTTAAAAATCACGTAGTGACTCTGGGGAGACACCAACCCCCAGATTGAGAACCAATGTGAGAGAACAATCAGTAAAATCTTGGACTGAGCTACTAAAAAAGTAAACATGCTTTTTGGCCTTGAGGGAACATTTCTCTGCGTTTTACATATATTGGCTACCTTTTTTAATCTGTTTAAGAACACCCACGAATCACGACTTCATGACCTACAGTAGAGGAGCCCAAAATGAGCTTGTACCCCAGGTGTTCACAGCTCCAGGGAGTGCAGGCTGCTCAGACTCTGTCTTCACCTAGATTTTGTGCTGACTGAATAATGAGAGCTGTGAGGACGGGCGGGGCCGGATTCAACGACCTTGGAGCTGTGTGTCTCTGAAGAGCAGCTGGTGTGAATCTTCATTACCTGCCCTGTCGATGTTGCAACCTTGAATAAAACGTCTTCCCTAATGAGGAAGAAGAGAGCTGTTTACGATAGTTTTCTTCGAGCAATGCTAAAGACATGGTTGTCTTGTCATTCCCTCGCTTGACTGTCCTTCTGGCCTACCTTTAGTCACATTCATATTCACAGTTAATTTCTACAATTATTTCCAATATACAAAGTATGATTGGCATGTGGATATGTTAATATACTGTAGTCTATATCCATATATTATAATATAGTATTATAATCATATTATAAATATTGAACCAATGAAAAGTACTGACAAGAGTTTGGTTAAATAATAAGTACATTGCATCCGTTGGAATGTTATTTTTTTCCCATTTCCTGAAAAGTAATGGCTTTGGACATACAAGGTTTCCACCCGACGCCGACGATAGGCAATTCTTCCTGTGGCTTTTCTATTCCTGTGGCTTTTCCCTGCGTGTCATCACGCTTTAACATCTATAACCTCCATCTCGCCATCATGAGTGGATGACATTCTGTGTACTTAGAGGATGACACCCTGCCCCACCCCGCCTGCTGCTGAAGACAGACTGTGATGGAGCGATGGACGTGCTTTATTTCACCTCCTCAGTCTGTAGCCATGTCAGCCTAATGGTTAATGGCCCCACTCATACTATAGCCAGCACCTGTGATCCCGCCCTGACAAATGTCCTCCTGACAAACTCAAGGAGAGCCCTGTGTCATCAAGGGTGACACCTGACGTGTGTGTGCGCGTGTGTGCGCCTGTGGCGTACTGTGTACAGTATAGTACACTGGTTTATGTACAGTAAGTGTCCTTGTATGTCCGAATGTGTCATTCCATGTTAGTGTGTGAAAGAGAGCGTGAGTACAGATACAATGTGTGTTCATACATTATGTTTGTTGTATAATGGATTAAGTGTGTTTGCCTGTTTCCCTGTGTGTGTGTGCATGGGACAGCAGGCATACATACTATACATGTTTGTACATTACTATGTTGCCGTTTAGACTCTACCTAAAATAATGGAGCAGTTGATTCAGAATGCTGCTGCTCGAGTCCTCACTGAGACCAAGAAAGTTGATAATATCACAAAAAATGTTGGATCACTGGCTTCCTTCAAAACAATCCTTAAAATCCACCTTTCAGGAGGCCAAAAGGGGAGGTAAACTCACTTCTTCCATAGAAAGGTGATGGCATTCACTGCCTACAGTTTTATTTGTATTTTTCCCCTTTTCTACTTTGTACATAATAGTGTTTTATATTTGTTGATGATATTGTATTTTTGTGTTATGTTGATGAATTGAATACATAGGACTACAATGGAAACGAGTCTCCAGGACATTTTTGTGTTATCCTTTTAGCTCAAATGTCTGACTGTACCTCGTGCTGTTACATTTCTGTCTAATAAAGTATTCAATCAATCAATCTACCTTCTATCCTCATCACTTTGTATCACTTGTTTTCATAGTGCTCGATTTACTTTACCACTGTATTTTACTCCGATCGTGCACTTTGTAGGTTGATCTGGATATGACAATTTCTCAATTGTAATTGCCTAAATTGTAAAACCCTATAACCTCCATGATTGTGTTATTCTGTCATCTGTTGTAACCCGTCTGTATTTACTGCACTTGACCAACAGACTTTTCCTGAACTGACAGTCAACCTTGAACTTCAGTTCATAACTTTTGTTGCTCTCTAAAGCACTTTGTGACAAACTTACAGTAAATGGCAATGCTATCAGTGACTTCTACTTGACCTGATGCTGTTCACTGTTTCCCCACCAGCAAATCCCTGACGTGTCACCCACCGGTCGATGGACCACCCTGGTACCTCTGCTCTTCATCCTGGTGGTGGCTGCAGTCAAGGAGTTCATCGAAGATCTGGTGAGAAACGTTGTTACTACTTAAATTCTACATGGGGCCAGACCATTATAAATACACCCAGGGACTGTTTCTTTTGAGCTTTTATAATGGGATTTTAGACCAGAACAAAAATGTCACGTTCTCTTTTCTGTCTATGATATACGCTACGATGTTCTCAGTGCAGCAGAAAATCCACAACGAAACAAAACAAAAAAATATAAAAAAAATGCCTTCTCTCCCACGAATGTTTCTATTACGCTTCGTAGGCCCACTGGCCTCAATTTAATTGACCTTCCTCAAACAAGTTCAATTGAGTTTCCCCTGTAGGGAGTGTACTGCAAAATCCTGAGTGTTGATTTCACCCTTGGGAGTGTGAAAATGGACCTTAAGGGTTTTACGGGACCTGTAAGAGTTAAATTAGCACTCAGGATTGGAGTATGAGGGTCTTTTGTTTTTTTTATTGCATCCAGGTTTCACAGTCTGTCCTCTGAGTGTTTCCAACTGTGTCCCTGTGGAGCAGAGAGAAGACAGTGATGCTTACCCAACCACAACAGGATATCCCCTGACACACACAGACACACAAACGCACACCACACGCACAAAAACTAGCATAGTGGACCTCAGACATACACAGGGAAACGCATGCACAGTGTGCACACACACCAAAGATAGACACGTACATGCACAAGCACACCTACAGAGACATGCACAGATGCACATAGAAATATAGACACAGACGGGCACATTTCAGACAGACGTAGAACATGTACTGCAGATACAGACACACACACACACACACACACACAGACACACACAGACACACACACACACACACACTCCAGAGGCCACAGCTGTATGCTCTGAACTCGGACTACTCATTGAGTCAGTTAACATTACATGATAAAACTGAATAATTTAGTTACGGCAATGCATCTCTCCTTTGCCTGCTAAAGTTTGTCAGTACCAAGTCAGAGAATGTTGCATTATGCTGTATTGCAGTGACCCTGCAATGCGATCCTTCTACCCTGGTCTCAGTGGACAGTTACTCTATACCATTTGCTCGTATCTAGTGCTGAGGTGGCCAGCGCAGCACTTTTCTTCCTGGCCTCTCGTGACAAACATGGGCATGGAGCAAATGATGACTCTGTCCTTATTGAAGGTCACCTGCACAACATGTATTTTCTACCGCTGCTCTGTCCCTCCCAGGTTGACATGCCAGGGCAGCATCGACCTCTTGAGCTTCATGAATGATGCATCGTAGGTTCAAACTGTAGATCGCACCTGCTGATAGCTTACCTTACACAGTGTGCTCTCTAGAAAGAGATGCCAGGAAATCTATTCCGAGCGGTCTTAATTTTTTTATTGTTGTTATTCAGTGTTATTCTTTAGAATTTCGTCTTAATGCAGGACAAATCTGATATGCCATGGAATCTGTTTTTGCAAGTTACAGCGCACTGATGTAATAGATATTGTCTAAAACTAAATGAAGGCAAAGCTTAACTGTGAAGATTCAAACTTAAACAGCGATCCCCTTTCTGTGGATTTAGACATTAAAAAAAAGCAATTCAGTTCAAATCAATTCAGTTCAAATTGTACGTCATCATCAGTTAAGGAGACCAGCGGCAGCCCCTGATTTGAAACATTGCAGACGGGTCACTCATCACTTCAATACATTTGCTTCTGCAGACATAAGACACTGCACTGTTTCATGTTGAAGCAATCTAATTACAGCGAGGATGAATCAGTCATGTGATGTTGCTGCTTTTACCACCGTCACTCTACGGCTTTCTATACCAGGTCTTTCAGTGGGTTAATCCAGGGAACACTGCAGATGAAGACCTTCTCGTCTTGCACTTTCTTTCTCTGGTTGAAGTCTACAGAGACCTGATACTGCAGTATCTACACATAACCTCAGCCCTGCCTCTCTGCCTCCACCGTACTGTGATTACCTACATAATTTACATAATACTCCCCTCCTTCATGAATTCACAGATAGAGAATATAGTGTGTGAGAGGGGCAGAGAGCTTGGAAGTAAATGTGTGTTGGGCAGGGGGCAGAGGAGAAAAAAAACGAGTTAGAGAGCGAGAGACGGCACACAAAGAACAATGTGAAATCTAAAAATAGAGAGGTAGAAAACGTGAGGGGTGGGTGGGGCGAGTGTAAGAAAGAATACAGCCAGGGAGAAAGATGGGGACAGCGTGAAATAGCCTGGAGAGGTGGAGTACACGAGTCGGCTAGCACGGATGAAGGAAATAAGCCGTCAGCCCATGCTTTTCAGTGGTGGGTGGGTTGGGGTGATGAGTGGGTTTTAGTAAAGGTCTCCGGCTACCTTTTACAGATGGTGAGGAGCTAGCACTGTGTGACGGGCCTATTCATTCATTAGCCACAATGCAGGGATGTTTGACCCATTCAATCCGTCCATTCAATCCATTCAAGCGCGGCACTCGGTGAGCTATGAGCTTGTAGATCTGCTATTGTTTTATAGCCAAAGAAATCTTAAAATGACAGGGATGCGTTCCCGGGTTGAATGGGTTATTCATGTTTAATTCTACTGGATTTGCACAAGCAAGGGGGGGGCAGTGTTAGGATAGGAGGATACAAAAAAAGATTATGACGAGAAAGGGAACAGGGAGACATTTGGAAGACATTATAAAGAAAAGTGATGAAGAACAGGGAATTTATATTGAGAAAACAAAAAGAAATGGGGGAAGGAGGGAGGCAGGGTCTGTTGAAAACAGAAGTAAGAAAGAAATGTTGCAGAGCCTCTCTTTGCCACCTGTTATGATTTCTACTCCTCAAAGGAGAATTCCTCAGATAGATTGCTGAGCAGCTGCCTTAGTTGAGCTTAGTTGAACCGATACTCTGCCTTATGTTTGCACTTTAGATATTGGTTGTTCAGTAAGTACCATATCCAGTATTGGACAGTCATTAGGGGCCATGTTCACAGAAAGCGTTTTCTGAGCGAAGGAGCGCACGGAGCGTCTATTGATTCCTGCATCGTTCAAACCTATCAACTGTAGCTGTGCTTGGACGTCCTGCCATCTACGTTATTAGCACAAATAGCCTAGCTTGAACAAGGGTAAACATGGACTTCTCGTGGTTTTAACCATTCGACGTCAGGTCGTAAATTACTGGATCGTCAGAGACAACCAGGAGGATCAAATGTGACACTGATGAGCACCGCTCCCCTCCAAAAGTTAAACTACTTTCTGCTTGAAGCTTTGCAGGGCGCTCTGCCAAGAAATGCTGGATGCAGAGAGCGCTGAAGCGTGATGCTTGCCGCTGGGGAGAGGAGCGCTGCAGCTTGCCTTTACCATAGAAATGCATGGCATAAAGGCACGGGCAGCTCAAAAGACCCTTTTGTGTGAACACGGCCCCTTACGCGAGTACTGTACTTAAGTACATTTTTGAGTATCTGTACTTTTCTTGAGTATTTGTTATTTGGGAATCTTATGACTTTCACTTCACTACATTTCAAAGACAAATGTTGTCCTTTTGACTCACTACATTTCTAAGAAGGTACCCAATCCAGATCCATGTGCGATGTTTATGGTTATGGCTATGTCTGTAAAGGTTAGACTAGGCTCATGTTTGGAAAGTTGCAGGTTTGAATCCGTATACCGGTATGGGAAAAGTCTGAGCGAAGTAACTGTCTCTACCGCTGGACAAGTCTTGAGTATGGTACAAACATGGTTTCACAATAATGTTTTATTGAACAACCGTAGATGTGGGTGTATGCTACTGTATGCACACATCCCAGGTGTGAGTGCAGAAGGCGTTGCTAAAAAAGAGCATGATTGCTCAGCATAGCTATTCCCTGGGTAAAAGCAGGTTTAAAATATGCAGGGTGTTGAGATGCCGCTATTCGCTGCTCACTGTTTCAAACTTCACTATCAGATATAATGGAGTTAAGGATGGTGCTGTATCAATCAACCTGTCAAAATATACCACGAAGTGTAAATTCAAGACATGCAGGGCAGCCATTTTATTTTCCCCTTATTGGAAACACAGATCTCTAAGCTAGTTATTGAAAGCTACCGATTATTTCCATGCTGTGCCTAGTTTGCTCTGGAGCCACGTATTGTTTACAAGCCAGTACAAATCATACATTTGGATCACGGCAGTTGACCAGCTGTCCCTCAGACCCCACAGTTAAGATCGATCAAAGGTGGCTGTTGAAATCCAGGACAGAGTTTGTTCTTGTCTAGTGAGCTTTTGTTCCTCCTCGTTCGTCCATCGATTCTTTAATCAGGCATGGTGTGTCTCCAGGGTTATGGATGAGGATGTTACTCTGCCTCATATTGGCTGGCCGCTTACTTAATTAGTATTAATGTGTTTCAGGATGGAATGTGTCTCTAATGAATATTGTCCCCTTTTTGTTTCATTACAGAAACGTCACAACGCCGACAATGTCGTCAACAAAAAGGAATGTCAAGGTAGAGGAAATTACCTGCAAAACACTGTATACTGTATAAATAATACACTGCTCAAAATAATTAAGGGAACACTTGGATCCCTTCATTCTTTTGAGCAGTTTTTGTTAGCGGTATGTACACAGTTCATGAAAACTCAAAATAATTAAGGGATCAAAGTGTTCCCTACATTTCTTTGAGCAGTATAGTTGGGATAGCATGTGTAGGCTAAACAAGGAAAGTGATCTACAATCTCTTTTTAACTCTCTCCCCTCTCATCACCTCTCTCTCTCTGTTCATCACAGTATTAAGAAATGGTGCCTGGGAGATTGTTCACTGGGAAAAGGTATGTTCCCACACTGTCATCATATGGAGCTGAAATGTAAACTGTGACATTACAGGGTCATTAACAGCTAGCGTTCTGTTAATCTAGAGTGCAGGACAGATTCAACCACTTTCACCATCCAATGTGTTCTCACATGCACACAAGCGCACGCACGGGCGGGCGGGCGGGCGGGCGGGCGGGCGCAAGCACTTCCCCATCAGCATCCAGCCACTAATTAGGGTAATCCAGTGTTTCCATGTGGACAGCCATGTCTGGCTGTGCCTGAAGACACGGGGCAATGTACATAGTAAAATCCTCAGCGTTCATTTAACACTGAGAGAGTATAATATTAATTTACACACGTGTGAGTTAAATGAACACTGAGGATTTTTCTGTGCACCTACAACAAGAAACACCCAGACAAGTGCATGCAGCCTTAGCCTATTTAAATCATTTAGGCATTTAGCTGATGGACTAATTTAGAACGACTGTAACAATAGTCTCGCGTAGCCAGACAACTATTCCACAATCTCTGAATGCTATATAGAGTCTCGAACTACACCTCCTGAAATCCGAGAGAGGAAACTGGCACTTCCGTTCACGAAAATATATTTTAAAATATCTTTACATTTTATTTCTTAATTTCCATTTCTGCTAAGCAGCAAGCTAAATATACTTAGATGATTTTGATTTATATTAGGATAAATTTGCGCGACTGTAAAGACGAAACGGAAGTGGGGAGGAGGCTTCACATCCGGTTTATATTCTAATCATGATCAGAGCTTCCGAGTCCCATACTGTATGACCGGAAACATTTGAAAATTGTGGGAGGCAAATTTTAAGAGCCAGTGTGAGGTATCAGACTACTACTAGATATTACTAGACGCACACAACCTTTTCTCTAAATAACCATTTTAAAGTTTCATGGTTGACATTACCTTCCCTTCAGGGAATTTGTGTTGGTCAGGTGCAGTAGAAAAGGGACATGAAGATACAGTAACGCAATATAATGTAATGGAGTAGATAATAAAAGACTAATGCGATCACTGATGCAGTACGTTTAAAAGTTATAAAGGGAGACACAAGACATAAAAAGGGATTTATTACATTAAAGAATGGTTTTGGTGGCTGCAGATGATGTTGCATTAGTGAAGTGTCTGTGTAAAAATACTATCGACATTTTAAATTGTGATACTGGTGATGGCATATAATTTTTTGCCATTATAGTGATGAGCAGTCTTCTTTGGCATAGCAAGGTCTGAATAATGAATATGTTTTACATCTGGAGTTCATACATATTGTAAAAGCTACTTCTCGCTCTGATTTGGGCTAGGTCTCCACTGACTACCTTTTTACTTAACTTTGTTTATGTTGATGTCAAAGGTTTCTTAACACTTAATACAAGGAAGAAAGTCTTTAATAATGATCCGCTGCAGCAGGCTGCGGATCCTTATTAAAGACTACTAAACTAATCACTAATCAGACTCCTAAACTAAGGCAAATTTAAACCAGTTCAACCTCAACTATACCTCAAGACTGTTCTTTTGAGGTATAGGACAGAAATACTATGGTAAGGTTTTGGGCAGGAAACATTTATTTTGAAGAAATAATGATATCATCATAGAAATAATCATAGTTTTTTCGTTATATATATATATTGTTGATGAAGATACTGTTTACTGGAAAAATATAGAGACATTACACATCCTGTACACAATAATTACAGCCATTAGGGGTTTGCTGTGGTATGAAATGTAAAATCACACCTCATTGCTTTGCTAGCATTTATGATTGAAAAGGGTGAGAAAAAGACAACCTGTACTTGTGCTGAGGTTTTTGACAGATCAAAGACACTCAAGCCTCTAGATTAAGGTAAATGTCTATCGGCAGAGCAATTGATGGGTTCACAAGTTAGACACAGCAGCAGAACCGGTACAGCCAGTGCTATGAGAACAAAAAAGGTGGTCCTAATAAAAATGGACACTGGCTTTTATTTAATTTCATTATCGGTCTAGACTTCTGTGGATCTCCAAATAAAGCAGAAGAGGACATAATATTTCCATGCTGGTTAGTTATGGCTATCATTATTCAAACTTGCATGTCGTCATCGGAACATTGCTGATATACCTCTTCAAGGAAGAAACCCCACATCAACAGTTTCAGTTCACAATACTTGGGAATTTGGGTGCTGATGGGAGACTTTCTGACTGTGTGGAACTCAGAGAAAACACAGTGTAGTGTATGTAGTGTAGTGCGTCAGTTCACCACCCTCAAACTAGACCCTTCTCGAAAGAAGGAATGGAGCAGCTTTTATTTATACTCGCTGTGGTCATGGCCTTGATGCATGTACGATTGTACGTAGATATACAAAAATGCCTCGATATGTTTTCTCATATCTCACATTTCTAGTCTCAGGTTTCTCCTCATGTTCTGTCTACAAGCAACGTGCAGTGCACCAATAATGCATCTATTTTTCACAGGTTGTGGTGGGCGATATTATTAGAGTAAATGGGAGTGATTTCGTCCCTGCGGATACTATCATTTTGTCGTCCAGGTATAAGGGGTCCCAAAAACCCCCCACCCCCCACCAGACCCTGGGAACCCCCCCCCCCCTCTCCTATTTCTCCTCCCAGTCCAGTCCCTCTTGCTCTTATGACACACAGCGCACCCTTTTTCAAAATTAACCTTTTCAAAAGCCATTCTGAACACTTCTTCCTGCTCTGCGTACGTATTCTCTCTGCCATGAGAGGGTTTTTTTCCTTAATTCTTCCCAGAAGCACTAACTATGCACTTTGAGACGTACTCCACAATCACGTTAATAAAAAAAAATATATATTTATTGCTGCTGAATTAATTTAATTATCGACATTACTTTCTAGTCCCATAAATTTTGTTTTCATATTGCCTACTTCTGGAGTCAGCATTTCTCATGATTACTCAGCCCGAATGGAGCTTTTGAAAAGCAGAACGACAAGGAGACGTCCGGCCTTGCCCTCATCATGCAGCGCTGCCCATTTGTGCTCCTCGCATACCTTACAATCGAAACAATTGTCTCTCTTCCCTGTCTGTCCGTCCATGTTGTCGTCCCCACCCCCCTCTTTCTCTTTCTTTTTTTCTTTCTCCTCTACACCCCTATTTTGCTTTCCCCACACACCCCTACATGCGACCGACTGTCTCCTACTCTCTCTCCCTCGCCCCCTGCTGGTGTGTGGTGGTAATATCAGCTGGGCGTTGGTGAGGTAGTCAGAGCGGCCAATGGGGATCACCTCCCGGCTGACCTCGTCATTCTGTCATCCAGGTCAGAAAACCAATCACACTGCAGAGAAATGATATATACGTGTGGGAGAGATTGGAGATGTGTGTGTATACACTAATACTTAGGCTTTATACTTTATAAACTTTTACTCACACACTTGGATACATTCACTCCTGGCCTGGGAGCTGCCTAGTAGAGCTCCACAGGAACAATTAAGCGTTTAACTTGCTTTGTCCTTAAAGGTCATTATGACTTTTAACTGTAGAGAGAACAAAGTGTGTTTGTCAATCGCATGCATTTTCCCCAGACGGTCCTGTTGGCTACCATTTGTCCTCCGTATACTTTTACACTGAGCAGGACTAGACGTTTAGCTCAGACAAGGCCAGGACCCTTTCTCTTTCTGCTGACACCAGTGATAAATATTTAATTTTCCACTCTTGGACGGAGGATGGGGCCTCTCATTACGCCTGCCAACTCCAGATATTGAGGTGCTGGGGTCAACACAGTGCCAGATTCCTCTCCCTTGTCTTTTCCTCGCCATTGTGGTGCTGTTGACCACTCTGGCACAGTTACTTTCACATTGTCTTATATTTTTTAATATAGATTTTAAAGCTCAACCTGGGTGAATAGAAACGGGGCATATTTAAGACAACATGCTCATATTTTTGAGACAGACTCTTTTAAGTTTGGGTGTGAGTGCATTTTCATCGTTCTTGCCTTTGCATGGCTGTTATTGTTCCCTGCATGTAGAATGTTCCTTTTTATGTGACAACCTGCTTGCAGCCAAATGCCAAGATCAGAGATACTATGTATCTGCCATGTGAATGGTCTTAACTGAAGTTCAGTAATACTCGGGCAGTAATGAAGTGCAATGCCATTCTATAAATGGGCACAGTGTTCTAACACTACACCTGTTTCTAGAATGTTTAATCCTAGCCTTCACAACAGAGCTCAGCTCCTGTCCATGAAAAAAAACAAGCTCTCATTGGGTTGCTACCAATACCAATATATTGAAAAGGCTCTTTGATTTTGGTTGGGCTCTAGTGCTCGGGGCCTTGTTTGAATAATTTTTTTTCTCTTCTGTGTATTTGCATAAATCACTCTATTAAAAGAGCAGCTAACCAGCTGACCCGGCTCACCTCTAACTCTCTGTCCCCTTGCCCGGTGTCTGTCCCCATACCCGTTGTCTGTCACAAGCCCATTTGTCTGCTCTAATCATTGTGCTCGGCATGCCTGCTGCCCCCGCAGCCCCCCCCCCCTTCTTTCTTCTCTCCTCTATCCTCCTCTTTGTCTTTCTATCTCTCTTTTTCCACTCCCTCCCTCTCTTTGTGGTATCTTGTAGCTCTCTCTGAAAGACAGCAGAACCAAGGGCAGCAGCAAACAAAGATGTTAACCTTGTCTGTTCCCTCAGTCTACACCATACTGTAAGAGTGTTAAAGGAAAACTATGGGTTACTTGCGTAACCCCGGTTTTGTAAATTGCGAACGAGTTGTTCACTATGGGAAACAGCGCCCTCCGGCGATGATACAGAAGCTTCACATTCACTCCCTCAGGGCCGAAACCCTTTTTGGCCCGATGGGCCTTTCGTCGCTTCCCAGCAGCCTCCTCGCCCGAGGGCATAAGAGGAGCAGGAACGCGGAAGTCATCCTCTTAACACACCAGCTTCCTTCTGCCAAGCAAAAAAGAAGGGTGTTTTAGTGAACAACTCGTTCGCAATTTACAAAACCGGGGTTACGCAAGTAACCCATAGTTTTGTTGCATTGCTTCTCTCGTTGTTCACTATGGGAGATATAAACCCCCGGAATGTACCTAAGAATCGAGGTACCACCACCTGCTGTCCCAGCCCTCCCCTGGGCGCCAGGGCCACGCCCCGAGGGGCGTGACCCTTGCCACCCAGGCGCCAACAGACCCACCGGGTCTAAGGCACGGAACAGGAGAAAAGTGGGGCCCTGACAGACCAAGGTCTGCCTTATAAACTAAAAAGCAGGCACAGCCTGTCTATTCTAGTGGGGGGAGGGCCCTGACAGACCGAAGTCCGCCTTATAAATCTAAGGCCCAGACATCGGCCTATCCTACACTAAGGCACAGAGGCATGAACAGAAACTACCGCGGTTCCATGCACCCACCCACCCTCAGGTGGAAGCCACACCCAGGACTGCGTGCGCCAATGAAGACGCCGCCACGTCCAGGCTGTAGAAAGCAGCGAAAGTCGACGGCGACGCCCAACTCGCTGCAGTACAAACGTCCTGAATAGACACCCCTCTGCAGAGGGCCCAGGACGCTGACACACCCCTAGTAGAGTGCGCCCTCAGGCCCTCAGGCACTGGGGCTCCCCTACTGGTGTATGCCAGGCGAATAGCCTCCACAATCCAACGGGAAAGCGTAGACTTAGTCACCGCCTTTCCCCCAGGCCCGGGGCCCAAGGAGACAAACAACTGGCTAGGCCGGCCCTGGGCCGCAGTCCTCTGGACATACAGCCGCAAGGCTCTCACTGGACAAAGACAGTGCAGCCTCCGATCCTCCTCTGAGGCAAACGGAGGCGGGTGAAAAGCCACCAACTCGGTTGGCGCAACCACCGTCAGGTGGTTCTTGGGGATGAACGCCGGGTTAGGTTTTAGAACAACCCTACTACCATCACCCGCAAACCTCATGCACTCCGGAACCACCGAGAGGGCATGTATATCGCTCACCCGTTTCGCTGTTGTCAGCGCAACCAAGAGTACTGTCTTGAGCGCGAGGAACTTCAGTTCCACCGTCTCAAAAGGAGGACGAGAGAGTGAGTCTAGCACCAGGACCAAGTCCCACGTGGGAAACAAAGACCTTGAGACAGGGCGTTCACGCAACGCGCCCTTCATGAACTGACCCACAAGTGGTTGTTTCCCCGCGGTTTTTCCATCGGGGAAACCAACATGGTTGGCCGAAATGGCCGCCAAGTACACTTTAACCGTGGAGAAAGCGTTCCCAAGATCCAACCTATCCTGTAGGAAGGTCATGATATCTGCGGCCGACGCCTGGAACGGGACCACAACCGGGGACTGTTCCATACACCACTCCTCGAACACGCCCCACTTAGCTCCATAGAGAGACCTAGTGGAGTGTGCCCTAGCGGCCTGAATAGTAGCTACCACCCTAGGTGGAAGTCCAGTCGCAGTCAAGTTCGCCCTCTCACGGGCCAGACCCACAGAGCTAGGTCTGCGGGTCTGGGATGATGAAGTTCGCCCCCCGCCTGCTGCAGCAGGTCCTCTCGCAACGGGAGGGGCCAAGGCCGCTCGTATAGGAGGGGAGCTATCTCCGACCTCCACGTGCCCCATGCTGGGGCCACCAGCAGCACCGTCAGGTCCCGGAGCCTGATCCGTTCCAGAGTGGGGTGGATCAGCTCCAGCGGAGGGAACGCATAAAGTAGCCCCCCCGGCCACTCGTGAGCCAGGGCGTCCAAACCCAGCGGAGCCTGTCCTTTCATTGAGAAAAACAGCGAGCACTTCGCGTTCTCCTCCGAGGCAAAGAGGTCCACCTGGGGCCGACCGAACCTGGTCCAAATCTGGACCGCGACCCCGGGGTGCAGAGACCAGTCCGAATAATGAGTCCTGCCTCTGGACAGAAGATCGGCTCCCCTGTTCAGAAGTCCAGGCACATGAGAGGCGCTGATTGATTTCAGGTGCAAGTTGCACCACAGTATCAGCCTCCGAGCCAGACCATCTAAGGTAGGAGACTTCAGACCTCCCTGCTTGTTGATGTAGGCCATGGTCGTGGTATTGTCTGTCCTGACCAGAACGTGACAACCACCGATGTGGGACCTGAAATGTTTTACTGCCAGAAAGACTGCCATCAGCTCCAAGTAGTTGATGTGTGCTTTCCTCATACTGCGGTCCCATAGACCCCTGGCCATCCGGCCCTCGAATGTTGCGCCCCAGCCTGTCAGGCTGGCATCTGTGGTGATCATCTTCCTCGAGATGATCCTCCCCATCGGGACGCCCTCCGACAGGAAAGAAGCTACTTTCCACTGTTGAAGGGATTGCATGCACGCCGCGGACACTGTCACGTGACGAAAACCCTGAGTGGCCGGGATCCTGAGGGAGCCCACCCATCTCTGAAACGGCCGCATGTGTAGTCTGCCCAGACGCACTAAGGAAATGGCCGAGGCCATGAGTCCCGCTGCCCTCATGCAGATTTTGTACTGGACCCTGCGTCCCAGTTGAAACAATGCCAGACACTTCAGGAAGGAATCTATCCTCTCCTGAGACAAACGCGCCCTGAGAGCGACCGAGTCCAGTGCTATACCTATAAAAGTAGCGCAACGGGACGGTGTGAGCACGCACTTCTCGAAGTTTAGCGTGAACCCCAGGGAGGTCAGGTGCGACACCACCAGACTGGTGTGATGACATGCTTCCTGACGCGAATCCGCCGTCAGAAGCCAATCGTCTATGTAACTCGCTATGCGAACGCCACTCTGCCTCAGAGGGGCTATCGCTGCCTGAGTGCATTTCACGAACACCCTGGGACTCAGGGACATCCCGAACGGGAGGACCAGGTACTCGTACACCCGACCCTCGAATTCGAACCGCAGGAATTTCCTGTGCGGTGGGTAAATAGGGATGTGGAAATATGCGTCCTTGAGATCTATTGAGCTCCACCAGTCGCCCTGGCGGACTGAGCGTAGTAACGCTGCTGCCGTCAACATTTTGAATTGAAAAGTTTTCAAATACCTGTTGAGAGCTCTGAGATCCATTATGGGACGTAATCCACCCCCTTTCTTCTTGACCAGGAAGTATCTCGAGTAGAAACCGAGACGGCTTTCTCCTGGTAGCACTTCCCTTACGGCATTCTTGCGTAGTAGAGAGGAGATCTCCTCTCGTAACGTCACCGCCGCTTGACCACTCGCTTGTGACAACAGTACTTTGTTGGACATGGGTGGTTTTGTGGAAAATTGCAGTCTGTAACCCTTTGCTATCGTACGAAGCACCCAGGGGTTGGGGTTGCATTTTTTCCATTGCTCGATGTGCAATGACAACGGATTTGGGGGGGTTGTTATTGTATTCGAGCGTACATGAGCCGCCATCTTGGCGCCACTCGTTGTCCTGACAACCGTGCTTGGTGTTACTTCCGGGCCCATGTACGCGGCCATTTTGGAAATACTGGCCACGCACGTGGGCGCCGCCATTGTTGCCGGCAACACGTGTCTGCGAGCAGCAGCGGCCATCTTTATTGGCAACACGTGTTGTGCAGTGGGGGCGGCCATTTTGGCTACACCCACCTTCCTTACAGCAATTTGGCTTATATTTACCTTGTGACTTTCTTTTATGGACCAAGGAAAATTTTGGCGTGACCCTTGTAGGAAATGACGGTTTTGGCCCGCCATAACGCCTTTTCTCTGTCCAACGACCACCATGGACCCCCGCGGGGGGGTCCGTAGTGGTCGTTGGCTCATTTTGGGTACCTTTGTTTGCAGAAGTTTTTGGTTGTTTATTACAGCATTTTTCGTCAAGTAAGAAACATTTGCAACAAAAGCACGGGACACATTCACATTTAACGGATACACATTTAAGTAATTCTCTAGGACAACATGTGTATTCAATTGTGCATGCACATTCACGTAATTTGCTACTGTGACATGTGTGTGTGTGTGTCTGAACTCGGGGCTCGTAGCGCAGTTCACTGTCGCCACTGACTCCGATGAAGGTCTCCTCCTCTTCCTCGTCGTCCTGGTACTGAGGCCCGCGGCCACTAGAACCCGATGCAGATCCCCCTTCTGAGGGGAGAGGGAACCGGGGGAGAGAGCCTCCCTGCACGTCTGGCAGGGAGTGATGGTGTCACCTAGTTGACCCCCCACGCTTGGACGTGCGACCTCTGTAACCGCCTCTCTGGTTAGGCTTGCTGGGTGGAGGGCGAGGACGGTCGTCCTCTCTCCGGTCCCGCTGTTCGCTTCTGGCGGCGGGCGGGGCGGAGAAGGAATGGGTCTGGCGAGACGGAGCGTCCTGTCGGGTCGGTGGTCTGCCTCTCTCCGGCCGCGGAGGACGGTTCTGGGGTTTGGGGGGAAAAGACCTGGTCGGAACCTGGATGCAGGACAAGGCAGCCTCGTCTTGAGCTTTACGCACTGCGGCGCTGTCCTGCAGGTAGCTCATGCCCCCCTTGAAAAGATTATCTGGAGTTACTTTTAGGTTCTGGAGATTCTTTTTGTCCTCAGGACCCTTGAAGTTGACGTGGTCGAGCCACCGCGCTCTCTCATGAGTAACACACAGTCCGATTCCCCTGCCAGTCCACTCTGTGGAGTATTTGTTAAGCAGGATAAGCTCCTGTGTGATGCGCCTCATCTCTGCTAGCTGCTGAGGTGTGGCGGTGTCTCCTGCCTCGCTCAGGAGTACTTTCAGGGACCCCTGCAGCAGCGCTGTGGCGTTGAGGGCTCTAGCTCCGGAGGTAAAAGCTTTGTGGAGAACTCTGGTGGCTGCAGAGCCAGACACGTCCTTCTCGTTGGTCAGAAGCGGAGGATCCTTAACCGTGGAGAAGGGGAGCTTCTGGTTCTTTGGTATGCTAAGGGCGAGTGAGAGGGCTAGGGTGCGATCCATGGGGGGAAGGGCCAGGAGACCGAGCTCGCTCGCACCCGCACAATCGATGTTAAAACGTAGCCTTTTAGGATCAGAGTCGGGGGTTAAAGGGGAATCCCACGACGATGAGAGAGCTGTGTTGAAACCCATAGCCAGGGGAAGCTTAGATTTCTTGGCAACCTTTTCTGCCACCGAGTCGAGACCCTGAAACTCCGACGGGTTGGCGGGGGGCTCCTCGGTGTCGTCAGCCGGCCATTTAAGACCGCATCTAATGGTAGCCGTTTTGTAGAGCTCCAGTAAAGTGGTCTCGCCTTTTTCGGCTGGTGGGAGAATGCTGCCAGGCTGAGCCGCAGCCGCCACCGCAGGCATCGTAACAGGGAGAAGGGTCCTCGCTTCAGGTGGACCGAGAACTGGGGGGCCACGGTCATCCGTGGCGTCAGCGTCGTGGAGGACGACCTCCCCGTCCCCCTGGACTTCATCGACGACTTCGAATTCTTCGATATCGTCATGGTAAGAGGTGATGGCCCCGTTATCGGCATCACCATCACCACTCACCGGCGGGGAATAGTAGCGGAGAGCCGCTCGATGCTCTGCGCTGCTGCAGCGGCCATCATGTGGGGAGAGAGGGGGATCCACGTGGGGCTCGCTGTCCTCGTAGGGTGCCCTGGATGTAGGAGAGCGTGAGCGGGGGTGCAGAGTAGACCTCGGAGCTTCCAGAGCTCGTGCAGAGCCGGCTGCTGCTGACGCTCGGGGCCGCCGACGTTCTTCCCATACGGAGGCTAGGCTAGCTGGCCCGCGGTCCGCCGATCGTCGAGAGGAATAGTAGCGGCGGTCTCCGTCGTACTCGTCCTCGCAGCTCTCGAACATGGCTCGTGGTGGTAGGAAGAGCCTCTGGGCCCTGTTGAACCTTTCCCTAAGCTCGGAGGTGTGCAAGCCTGCACACTCGTAGCATCTCGGGTCGCCGTAGACGGCGTCCTCAGCGTGTGCGAGCCCCAGGCAGCTAACGCAGTGGTCATGCTGGTCCCATTCCTCGAGAGGCTGGGAGCAAGAACGGGAGCCGCAGCGCCGCGGGGGAAGGTCCATGCTGGTCTCCAGCTGTCGGCGATCGGCGACGGCTGGACGGTCCCGTCGATCCATGAAGAGCTAACAAAGTTAGCGGAGTTTTCCACGCCGGGAAAATAGTAGTTAGAGGGAGAAAGGTTGGGGAACTCAGTGGACTGGGATCCAACCCGTCGCTATTGAGCTTGTAGAAACCCGCAACCTCGATACTTACAGTGTGGAGCTCCTTCACACGCTTGGCAGAAGGAACAAAGAGGATGACTTCCGCGTTCCTGCTCCTCTTATGCCCTCGGGCGAGGAGGCTGCTGGGAAGCGACGAAAGGCCCATCGGGCCAAAAAGGGTTTCGGCCCTGAGGGAGTGAATGTGAAGCTTCTGTATCATCGCCGGAGGGCGCTGTTTCCCATAGTGAACAACGAGAGAAGCAATGCAACAAAACTTCACAGATAGATTTTCAACCTTAAAGGACGATCTCACCCATTTTCAACTTATCTTCATATAATTGGTCCTCACTCTAATGCTCATTAAAAATTGTACCATTTTATCATGAGCATTAGTGAGGACCAATTATATGAAGATAGGTTGAAAATGGGCGAAGTCGTCCTTTAATTCCATTGTTCTTATGTCAGGAGATCAATAATAATAGTGTAGCAAAAATACCCTATGTCTTCTGTCTATTTCTCCACGAAATGTTGACGACTGCAGGGAAATGCACAGAAGACATGGGGTATTATTTTGCCACACTGTTATTGATCTCTTCACATCAGAACAATGGGATTTAGGTTGAAATTGGTGAAGTTTTCCTTTAATTTAACCCTGAGAGTGTACAAACAGAATCATATTGACATTTGGTTACCTTTGTTCACTCTCTGAGTTAAATCACCACTGAGGACTTTCCTGTGCACACTTTCTCTGTCACGGTGATTCAAAGCATAACTGTAAATGGTGATGTTCATCCAACACAACTAGTCTGTCATTTAGTTGTACTGCATCTTTGTTTTGCGCGGCTCTTGTTTGACGATGTTTTTCTGCCATACATCCCCCACCAATCAGCACCTTCCGCCTCAGTGGATGATTGAGAATGAATTTGACGCTTAACCACTTAAACCCTACTGTATATATTTTGTTTACCAGAGTCCCACAGGGGTCTATACTTGGTCCCCTCCTTTTTCCTTCAACACCAAATCTCTTTGTCGAAAACAGCCAAGCTTGTAGATCGGCTATTTTCGACAAATGTTCGCCTGTTATGACATACTAGGGTGGATTGCTAGGGTTTAAGTGGTTAATGCAATCTTGTCAGTTACTCAAATGTTACTTGCAGTAAACTGAATATTTTGTCTAGATAAAGCTATAGACTACGGTGCTCCAAGCCTCTATCTCCTTTCTCTCGTCACTAGTGAACCGCAGGGGATGTGCTACATTGAAACGTCAAACCTGGATGGAGAAACAAACCTCAAAATCAGACAGGTGACCAAGCCGCTTAACCTTTCTTACATCTACTGGCAATTTCTGTAAGTTGAGTAGGTAAGCTGCTGTGATGATGTTGAATAAGCCATTATGATGATGTAAGTTGATGCCAGGTGAATGTCTTGATACTTTCATAAAGGGGGTGTAAGTGATTTTTTCAGTTAAAATAAGAGTTAAATGGCTCTATATTCCCACAGTAATCTAATCGTTGCTATAGGGCAGGCTGTTTGTTCAGTAACAGGGATCTCCCTGTCTCTCCAGATCGTTAGTAAACAACACAAAATAAATGTTCAGGCTGGGATACCAATGTTATCCAATCAGGAGAGAAAACTCAAACAGGATACAGGATAACTAGTGAATTGGAAATTGAAAGAAAAAAAAAGGAATTGGAACAAATTGAAGCTTCTCTATTTGACCGACTACATCAAACGTGATGTGGACTTGGGCAAATACTGTGGCATGGTCATGCTGGACCTCCAAAAGGCATTGACACTGTAAATCACTCTATATGATTGATAAGTTGAAGGCAATCGGTTTTGACAGTGCATCTATGAACTGGATTAAATCTGGAGGGGAGAGAACAGGTGGTGGAAGTGAGCGGAACCCTGTCCTCCCCCCTCCCAGTGAGCTGCGGCGTTCCTCAAGGAAGCATATGTGGGCCTTTACTGTTCCTAATTTATGTTAACGACATGACATCAGCATGTGACTGCAATTTGTTCTTGTTCGCGGATGACTCGGCACTCCTGGTCTCGGACAAGGACAAATTGCAGGTTGAAAAAGCCCTTAGCTCTGAACTCTGAAAAATCTGCACATGGCTCGCTGACAACAAACTATGTCATTATATTACACCTGGGCAAAACTGAATCCATTCTTTTTGGGTCCATAATGAACCTCGGTAAGACCAAAGACTTTACGGTCAATGTGGGTGACCAATGTTATCACAAGGAAAGATGACATTTCCAGTGGAAAAAATAACAAAAATAATCAAGAAAGTCAACCAAAGAACAACATTTTTGGGCAGGATTTCCTCGTTGGTTAGTAGGAATGCACTGAGGACACTAACTGGAGCACCCATCCAATGTCATTTTGACTGCATGCACCTCATAGTACTCTAGCACCTCAAAGGCATTAAAAGCAAAACTTCAGACGTCTTAAAACAAACTGATCAGGTTACTACTAAACCCCACACCTAGGACTCCTCTAACCCCTGCTCATTGTGCTAGGGTGGCTCAGGGTAGAGGACAGAGTACAGCAACTTGCAATGGGCCTGGTCTTCAAGATACTCACTGTCAAACTACTGCAATAACGTGAGAGACAGGCACAACACCAGAGAGAGCTCCACTGATCTCGTTCAACCCAGATTCGGCACAAACAAGGGAATTACATTTGTTCTACTGTTATGCTACCAAAATGTGGAATGCCCTACCACCAGCCATCACAAATGTTTTCTGTACATACACTTTTATTGCTACTAGTGTTGATGATTTCTTGTATGTGTGTATGTCTTTAAATGACGTGATGAATTGAATACACAGGACCACAATGAAAACAAGCCCTCGGGGCTTTTTGTTTTCCTTGTGGCATCATTGTATAATCGTACCACTGTAATATTTGCAAACTGTTAATAAAGAATTCAATCAATCAATCAATAAATGGGTTCTCTCTACTGATTGGAGGAAAATGGTGACCCATCTGGAAAGATGGGGAGACCCCTGTAGTCCATGAGCCAGAGCCCCAAAATTGAGCAATGATTATCGAAAGAGTGGGCAAAACCAAACCTATATTAAATTGTTCATAGGGTCAATACGAGTAAATAAATATATGATAACCTCTCCACAGGAGCAGCTTTTTCGTGGTTATCACACATTTTGTTATTTTCCCCATACGTACATGACAGGTGAAAAAATGACAATTTAAAAAAGAGTTATCATAATGAAACTTCCTGAGTTGATTACTTACATGAAGACAATGATTTATCGTATTACAAGTTTTCTGAAATTGTATATTTAAATATGCAAATTAGGCATTAGGAAAATATGCCCACATTTGCATAACTTTCCAGAATCAACATTGGAACATTGGACAAAGCCAGAGTCAACATACTTATTTCATTTTGTTAAGATGTTGGAGTCAAAGGTTTTTAACGGGGGAATATTCAATATCTGGCTCAATTTTGGGGCTCTGGCTCATGGACTAAATGCGTAATTTGCATATTTAAATATACAATTTCAGAAAACTTGTAATACGATAAATCATTGTCTTCATGTAAGTAATCAACTCAGGAAGTTTCATTATGATAACTCTTTTTTTAAATTGTCATTTTTTCACCTGTCATGTACGTATGGGGAAAATAACAAAATGTGTGATAACCATGAAAAAGCTGCTCCTGTGGAGAGGTTATCGTATATTTATTTACTCTTATTGACCCTATGAACAATTTATTATAGGTATGGTTTTGCTGCCCACTCTTTCGATAATGAAATCTTGTCTGGCTCATGGACTACTGTTACTGACCACACACACTACAATTACTATCAGAATATAGAGCTTTAAACTTTTAGCAAAAAACTTTTTGTTTGAACCAAAATGCATTACTTAAAGCACCTTCAAATGTAGGTTGGGTCAGAAATCGAGGAATGCCTTAGAAAATAGAGTGAGTGTCAGAAGAGTGGTTGCCTATTCCGATGGACATAGTGTTAGAAAGGCTCGAGCTGCAGTGGCCGACCTGTGCAGCTCAATATTACGCTAACACTTTTGTGTGCATCCACTCTGTTTGACGGCAGGGCCTCGGGATCACTGCAGAGATCAAGGACATTGACAGCCTAACGCGTCTCTCTGGAAAAATGGAGTGTGAGAGCCCCAACCGCCATCTGTACGAGTTCGTAGGGAACATCCGACTGGATGGACACAGGTGGGTTTTAACAGAGTGCTGCATGTCTGGCACCCAGCCCTCCTTCCTACCCGGCAGACAGCTGCTGCCTGATTTATACTTAGTTGTGTGCTGCGCGATGCGACACGTAGTGAGCTTGTAGATCGGCTATTTTCGGCACACAACACTGATATGCCACAAAATTAAGCATTAGCCAGGACTCATGCCAGTGTCCCAACATTACATAATTTTAGGGATTATTTAGTCTCCCTAACAAACGACAAAAGCACCTGCTGCTTAGGTATTATTTCATTATGTATTTGTTAGGAGCTTTTGACCTCTATTCTAGGCTGCAAAGTGCATTACCGGTATATAAATGGGAGAGGAAGCTTAGTTTTACGATATTATGGCCTTATGATTGGAGTTGGAGAGAATAAACCCCTCCTGAGTAAGCACTGGCGCCAGAGCATACATCTGGATTTGAACTGTTGAGGTCCTACATGTGTTCGCATAGGATTGAATGGCTACATTTTTACACCATGGCTTTGAAAAAGGTAGCTGTCTATAAGAGTGTCTGTCTGTCCAGAGCTAGTCTCACAAACCGCTTGACAGATCTGAGCACACTATCACTAGGTTAAAGTAGAAACCCACAATGTTCACACTATTTGTTCACACTATGTTCTATACTTTTTGTAATATTTAACAAAGGGCTTTGTTTGCCCACATTTGGGCATACAGTATATGACATCATCGGCTAGACTCTTTCTGAGCCAAGCTGTCACCTCGCACCTTATATCCAACCTCATGTATATACTATACTTGCTGGTTTATGCTATGTGAATATTTGTTTTCTTGTCCTTGACATGTTTTCCTTATGGTTCGATTTTTACTCTTACTCACTTACTTTCCCTGCCCCTCGCTCTTCTTTCCTTTCTTCTTTTGAAAACAACAAATACAATGGAGCTTGCACCCCTGTAAACCTGTGATGTGACAATAAAGTTAATTCAGATTCTGTAAGGAAGTGAAAGGCGGTTGAATCTGGCTGAAAAATGTACCAAACATGGAGACATACGCCATAGATGCATAGATTAATTTGTAATTATATGGGGGATTTTCCTCCACAGGGAAACACTGCTTTGCAGTGTCTTTTTGTCTTTTATTTATTAAGTTAATGTTCAGATACAAAGATAAAAAAGTTGTTATTCAATATCCAGTCAAAAATGTTTGATACGATCTTCGATCTATAATAATGATATTTATTCATAGGCGAATGACTGAAGTTAGGTGCTAAACATCTTTTAGCACCTAACTCAGTCCATTATTTTTAGTTTCAGATGGTTGATATTTTGTGTTAGAATGAATCTGTCTACTGCACTGAGATAGTGGTGTGTGTCACTGCAGTACTGCGTCACTTGGACCGGATCAGATCCTACTGAGAGGAGCCCAGCTGAGGAACACCCAGTGGGTCCATGGTGTTGTGGTCTACACAGGGCACGACACCAAGCTCATGCAGGTAAGCAATGTTTGCTCGGTATTTACATATTTTTTACAATGTATTGATATACCCATAAAAAAAGAGGAATAATGGGGAAGAGAATAATGGGTCCTAACATCCTGCTACCCATATGGTTTTGTCATTCATTATCCAGAATTCTACCCGGCCTCCTCTGAAGCTGTCCAACGTTGAGCGCATCACCAACTTCCAGATCTTGGTACTATTTGGCTGCCTGCTGGGTATCTCTCTGGTTTGCTCCATTGGCCAAACCATCTGGAAGTACCAGTATGGCAACGCAGCCTGGTACATGGATCTCAACTGTAAGAGCCCCGATGCCACAAATGCTACACCTTAATTCCACATATTTGGTCTCACTTGTCTGTGTCTGCTTAATTCTTTGTCATTTTGAGTTACCTTTGTTAGTGTTGGTGTGTTGCTGTTTTTTTTTATGTTGCCTTGGTTAAAGTACGTGTATTGCAACACAAGTGAATGAAATATGTGGCAATGTGGGAATAACTGAATTCCCTGTAATCGTAAAACAGAAATCTGTGACATGCATAGCCATGTGATGTGATTGAGTGAAAAAGAAATGGTTGAATATCACTGCGCTGCTGTACTTTTTTAGTTCCTTTCTAACGTTCTGTTTGATTTTTGTTTTGTTTTTCTTTGTTGTCGTTTTTTAACAGCTCCAGGTAACAACCATTTTAAAGCCTTGGCCATCCGTGAATGACCCTCCCTTACTAACCCCTAACTGAAGCTCTGCCTTTGCTAAGCAAATGAAGTCCCCTCCCTCGCCCCCTATACGGTTGCCCTACTTTGTAGGGGCCCGTGCCATGGACAAGCACAAACCAGGGACCCAACCATAGGTGTTTCCCCTCCAGCTCTCTTATATTTTCATTGACTTTTGTTTTTTGGTGCCTGATCCAAACAGTGTCTCTCCTCTCCTCCATGTTTTTGTGGCATGTTAAACGCTTTGCAAATCCAAGCCTCAGACCTCTCCACCCCACCCCTCCCATCCAATTTTTCCTTTTCCTCATTCTTTCATTGGAAATTAATTAGAACATTTATTGTCTGCTCTGAGCCTGGGAGATGATGGTGTTCTCAGGAAGCTTTCTTATATCAGGAGGGTTTAGACTTGTTTATTGCTTGAACGTAACACACGGCACAGCCCAAGGGACAACCACTGACATTTTCTAAATGTCTCCACTGTCTCATTTTGTTGTGTTGGTGTTTATTTATTTATAAAAGAGAAGACCTGTACGGAAGAGATGGCTAAGAGATGCAGAAAAGCTAACTAATTTCTAACGTACGTTACAAAATGAAAATTGTATTTCACATGAATGTACATGTTTTACACAAACATAAAGGAAAGAAGGCAATAAGAACTGTACAGCTGCTGGTATGGCATTGCAAATTCGACTTCCTTGACCAGCGTGTCTGTTGTGGCGAAGCTCTGAAATCAGGTTTGCAAAGCGGTTATCGTACCACCTCTGCCATTCCTCTGTATCCTGGCAGGCCTGTGAAGGAGAGGTTGTGCCCTGGTCAGTTTTAAGTCTGTTTTACGACTCACACTGTTCCTCTTTAGAAGATGTTGTATTGGCTCAGATTGGAATCACGTGGGTTTCAGTGTTGCCTTCTGTAACACTAAAACCCACAGCTATAAAGATGCTGCACTGTACTAACGAGGGGAATGTGAGTCATAAAGCAGGCGTCCATCTTGGGACTGATTGTCTTTCCTTGAGGAGGGGTGGAGACTAAGTCCAGTGCACATTATCCAACCTGTGACAAAAGAGAGAGGTGGCAAGTTGTCATAGCTCTACCATCTCTCACACACACACACGCGAGCGCATCCACCCGAAATTGTGACTGTAATTGCACACAGTTTATCAAAGCACACACATTGGAGGCCTTGCGGACAATAAGTGCAGACAGCATCAGAAGAGTCAACAGCGGAGAGCAGTTAGCCCACCGCACATGAAACACCATGGCCCATATGTCACCAAGGGCTGTCATTATGCATGGTTCATAAATAATTCATTTGACTTACTCAGCATAGAACGCTGACACCAGCCTTAGCTGGCTGGCAATTCTCCGATGCCTACACGTCTTAACATCTTTACTTTATGCAGATCAAGTACAAAATAAACAGCGGCCATTTCACAGTAAAATCCTCAGTGTTATTTTAACTCTGAGCGTGTAAAAATGGAATGAAGCCTTACAGGTCAATTCATACAAGTTAAATTAACACAGAGGATTTTACTTGTTGTATTATGGATTCATGCCACCCGCTAACCATCGCTCTCAGTTAAATCCATGTCCGCTAAATAGTAGGTAGCCGTGTTTTTTTACTCCCTCTTCGTCATTAGTTTCAGCTGATGTTTCCCTTAGTACATTCTTTACATTCTGAAATGGTAGGAAAAAAAATTTAAACCGTCTTTATGCTATAACTTGCAACTTGTTTTCTTTGTCAGCTTGCCAGCTTAATTTAGTATTAATATTTTAAGTGCACTATAACAAGGACACATTTTGGCTAGCACATGGAGTGAAATTATGACCTGTGCATGTAGTGTGCAGTGGTGTGATTGGCTTTGAAAAAAATCTTAATTGCTCTCAATTTAAACCCTCCACCGCCCGTCTTCTGCTAGCAAAACTAAATTAAAAATAAATCTTATTAGTGCAATTCACAAGCTGGCTGCTTAATGAAAGTGAGCAAACTACAGTAGTTACTGTATAATTGACGCCATCAATGGTATCGTAATCCGCCCGCTCTTTTCCACATGTTGTTGGTTGGGAATGTGCTATGGACTGAATCCCCCTCCTTTGTCTTGAGAGCATCCAACATGTTTGTCTTCCCCTCAACCTCTTACACACCCTCCCTCTTATATGTGCTGTTGTACCAGTAGCAGTAGCCGCCACCCCCCTCCCCCACCCCCCACCCCCACCCTTTTGTGCCATTTTGGTGTTTTTATTTTTGCGATCATTCATGTCTTGCTGAAGGGCTGTCCCTCTCAACCCTCATTGGTAAGATGAAGCCTTGGGTTGAGGAAGGTAACTCTTGCAACCTCCTACACGCTGAGGAAAGGTAAATCACATCGCTCATGATTTCGTGTTTGGTGTCAGTGGGGGGTTACATGTGAATCACCATCGATTTGGGTGGGAGGGTGGAACAAGCATCATTTGCATAGTGCTTTGTGGAAACCATTGCCTGGATCATGCTGGATGCCAAGGCTGCTGCTATAATGACACATCTAAGATGTCTCAGTCCCTGTTGGCTACTTTAGAGTCTTTGGGACATCAAATTGGACTGCTAATCAGTTGAGTGGTGAGGGGACGAGGTTGGGTGGAAGAGATGGTTTAAACTCCAGCTAATGCACAAAGTTGGCACAAACGCATCCTTGAGCGCTGGGATAACGTTGGCCATTAGCTGGGAGTAGCTTTGGGCATTTTCATTTTCCCAACGAATCTTGGTGGAACCACTACTCATGAGATTCCTCTCTATTGCTCCCTTTGTCCAAACACTTGTTTTCTCTGACAGATGGTGGTGCGGCTAACTTTGGCCTCAACTTCCTCACGTTCATCATCCTTTTCAACAACCTCATTCCAATCAGTCTCCTCGTCACCCTGGAGGTTATCAAGTTCATCCAGGCCTTTTTCATCAATTGGGTGAGTTAAATTTAAAATCCCCAACAATTATTAAAGGGCCTATATAATGAAATTTTACGTTTTGGGTCATTTGGGGGTTCTGCGATGTCCCACTCCCTTCTAAGAAATAAATATTATTTGAACACAGAGTGGGTTTTTTGTGGTCTGGCTATTTCAAAAACTCTGTACAGTCACTGAGTGCCAGAATTATTTCTGGCTATTTCTGTCCAGTGCGATTTATTTTATTTTATTTTATTTTTTCAAAGTAAAAAAAAAGTGCTTAGGAAGCCAGATACAGCCTTTTTCAGTTATAAGTTAAACAAGGAGTGGATGGAGCTGCATATCTTCAGATAATGATATCTTGGGTTTTTTTCAAAAACGTGAAACACGTGATTGGCACGTTGCACCATAGCGGTAAATGGCACTCAATGAGTTAAGTGGGCTGTTTGATTTGATCTCTATTATGATGACATTATGGAGCTCCACCCACCAGGGAGAGTTTTCGCATACCACACAAAAAACTGGAAGTACTTTCTGCTATGAAGTTTACTTTTTATTTATCTGTGTATTTAAAAATATAGATATCTAAATAAATGTCTTGGTTACACCAGTGAAAGGTTTTAGAATACGTAAGGATGTTAACAGCTACTGCTTTTCACCAGGAGAGTGTAATGCTACCCTGGTTGAAACTCCTGGAGCGTAGCGGGCACTTATCCGCTACCTGCTGAACAGGTGCCCTGACCAACCAGTCACTGTCACTCACTAGCGCAGTGACAAGGACACAATCCCAAGCCAGTTTGCCACCCGTGAACACCGGCAATTGCGTTTGTTGGAATGCCCGGCCAAGCCGGAGGCACTGCTGCCCGGAATCGAACCCAAGAGGCGAGTGTTTCACCTGTACGCCACCCGGACACCCCAATTATTGCTTTTGTTTTAATGGAAATTTAATCCATTAGTATTCCCTTCACTGAGACAAACAGTGGTAAACGTGAGAGGAAGACGGCACATGGGGAGGCACAGTAGAATAAGGTGCCATTGATGGCAATCGGGCTACACACCAACCTTTGCTGTCCATACTACTACAGACTGTAAGTAGTTGTGAGATCTGTCGGGTGGAAGGTGTGAAAACGTAGGTAGCTGAATGCAGCTCCATCTACACACTGCGCAGACTGTCGGCTGGTATGGTGCTAATTAGAGCTCAACGTTTGCTTAACAGCAAACACATCATGAACATAACCGCATGATTAACCGCTTATAAACAACGCTGCGTGCCAGCGGCAGCGCAGTGCACGCACACAACCAGCACCATGATATTACCTCAACTAATCACTGTGTATATCAATAGCTAGAATGACTAGAAAATGGACAAAGCGGATTGTCAGTTCCGTTCAAGTTGGCTACTCACCAATTAGTCATGATGAGCCTTCCGCTCCTCGGTGTCATCCAGTGATCCAATTTTATCATCATCATCATCATCATAATCTTCATCTTCAATTGATATCCTGGTCAATCTATCCTGTATACCCATTATTACCCATGAGTTTGTTGGAGAATGGGCACTCTGGCTTAATTGCAACGGTGAAAACAAGTGAAACTCTATACAATCTAGATTAATGTCACCTGTTGCATCAGTTGGATTTTACTGGCTTTATACAAGGATATGCCTTAGACTCTTAGGCTTAGAGAAAAGCAGGAAAAAGCATATATGAATTGGTAAGTCAAATATACAGAATATAAAGCTTAATGTTCATTTATATTTGCTTTCAGAGAAAATCTGACAGCTGATAAAGTGTATCTACTGTATGTAGGGACTGTCTAATAAACAATGTTGTCTATCTGTTAGGCACATTACGCACCATGCATACTTTACAGTGAATGTCTCCTGGTGTTTGAGACCAATGCGCGCGCACACACACACACACACACACACACACACACACACACACACACACACACACACACACACACACTTTCCTATGTGTCTGCATTTTGAGCAAACATGTAGCACATGGCAGCGATACACCACGGTCTATGCGCTGTATGCAGACAAAATACATTTACCATGAGTATAGCCCCATTACGAATCTCTCCCTCCGCTATACAGCTCCAAGATGAGGTCCCACTGTATTGGCTACCGGCAGCGGTAGAACACTGGCAAAGGGTCCGTGGATTACCTTTTTTGCCACATCATATCCAAAAACTAAAGGTAGTCCCCGAAACCTACAGATGTTTGAGGATTTTCAGGCAAGTAAACTTTTTAGGACGGGATTGAAAAAAAACGTTTAAATCGCTTATTTAGTCTGAAGTCAGCCTGTGGCCGTTTAGTTTACTTGCCGGAAAATCCTCAAACATCTGTAGGTTTCGGGGACTGCCTTTAGTTTTTGGATACGATGTGGCAATGTGTGCTACCCCTCCTTGCAAGGCTAAACGGCTAACCAGAGAGCTTTACCCCCCTCTCTGTGCCCCTCTCCGCCACCCCGCTGCTACGCTGCTATTGACCTGCGACAATCGACTGAGGTGGCATGGTCGGCGAGTGACGCCTCACTACTACTAATTTTTGTCCACAGACGCTTTCCAACTGGTGTGTTATGCGGGTCGAGACTTTACTTCTCTAATTCATTAGTTCTCAAAATGGGGTCTGGGGACCCCCAGGGGTCCTTGGGGGTGTTCCAGGGGGTCCCCAGCAAAATGTGTTAATATAGCATCACACAAATTTTAACCACTTTTTATACTTTGGCTATTCAAAAATAGCAGATATACAAGCTCGATAAAATTGTGAAAATGTGTGCAAATCTTTGAATATAATAATTTAAAAAAAACATTTGTAACTCAAATCTTTGTTTCTTGCGGTCCATAGAACAAAATATTTTGACATGGGGGTCCACAGCCAAATACAAATAAGTCATTTTTTTACTTACCATTTAACCACTGCTCTAATTGCTGCCATAATGTTTCCTTTATTTCATGAAGTTCTTTTTGATTGGTTTCAGGACACAGATATGCTGTATGAGCCCACCAACACTCCTGCCGTGGCCCGAACCTCCAACTTGAACGAAGAGTTAGGCCAGGTGAAATGATGTGACACAAATTACACTCTCACTGGCATTCACTACATTTCGACACATCACATGCATCCCTGAGTTTAGGTTAGAGTTTATACCCAATTATAAAATACAAAACATAAAATAATATTTTATTTATTTATTTATATATATTAGACATTTGTGCATACAGTATTTACTATTAGATGGAAAAAAATAAAAGAAACAAGAGCTCACAACGCGTTGCATCGCGTAGCTTGTAGATTGGCTATTTTGGCTGTTTTTGCAAATGTTTGAAATCTTGTGTGCCTTGTGTCTATAATGACATGTCCAAATTAGGGACACCAGGATTAATGTGGCTAAATCTAAAGGGCGCTCTTCGTACACCGTAACACACACACAGTCACACACACACACACACACATACAGTATATACTGTTACTCTCTGTTACAGTGTGATATACTGTTACTCTCTGTTACATCACCCCCCTCCTCCTCCGTCCTCCCCCTTGCAGGTGAAATACATTTTCTCTGACAAGACGGGAACGCTGACTTGCAACGTGATGCAGTTCAAGAAGTGCACCATCGCTGGTGTGACCTACGGGTGAGTCGCCTCCTCACACAGTCCAGCTGCCTCCCCATCGTGCCCTCACTCCCCATGTCTGCCTCTTCCACTCTCTGCCTCTTTTATACACCCACCCATCAAACCCCCCCATCCGAACCCCCCCCCCCCCCCCCCCCCGTCGGCCTCATTAGACAACGAGTGTGAATCTGAGTACATCTGGTGTTCCTGTCTCTCACCCAGCCTCCTCATTAGCAGCTGCATCACTGCTTCACCCAACGAAGGCTATAAATAAAAAGCAGACAGACATTTGCAAGCAAAGGCACTGCCAACCCGTCCCCCTCCCACCCACCCCCAACACACGCACACGCACACACACACACACACTCGCGCACGCGCACGCACACACACGCACACACACACACACACACACACACACACACACACACACACACACACACACACACACACACACACACACACACACACACACACACACACACACACACACACACACACACACACACACACAGTTTGTCTCCACTGGATGTTTGTGTGAAATCTGGCTACACATTCAATTTTCTTTGTCTTTGTCAGACGTAGATTTCACCTAAGTCGTAATCTTGGCGCCCTGAAACATTAACAAATATAATTCGATGCTCAGCATTGCAGGAGCTGTTTGTTTATAACTAAACAAAAACAGGCATAGCATCCAACTTGGCGATGGTTCTGCTCTTGTGTCACATTAGTTTTTTCTGTTACAGGCTGACATTAGTTAAGTCAACCCTTAATGAATTTGCTCTATGAATAAACCATTAATTCACTTAAGCGCATAAATAATTAGCAGATTGAGAGGAAGGAAGTTTGGTGGGGAACAGGGTATCTCTGCAAAGCCGAGGGAAGTGCTGGTGTGACACTATATGATTAATCCCATTAGAATTCAATTAAAACACATGATCGGTGAAGAGCATGCTTAAGGACATGGGTGTTTTTATCTGGAGTTTCCTGCACCATAGTTTATTGTATGCCATGCCAGCACAGAACATTGATGATTCTGTAATGTCTTTCATTTCAGCAGAAAAAGTCCTTTGAGCTAGTTTTACTTAGAATGATCTTTTATCTACGGTAGTATATGGTTTTGGTAGAACACCGGCAAAGGGTCCGTGGATTACCTTTTTTGCCACATCATATCCAAAAACTATAGGTAGTCCCCGAAACCTACAGATGTTTGAGGATTTTCAGGCAAGTAAACTTTTTAGGACGGGATTGAAAAAAACGTTTAAATCGCTTATTTAGTCAGCGATTTAAGCCTTTTGAGATTGTTATGTTTTATACTCCAGAGATTCTGCCCTTGCTTGAAATCAGTAATGGCTTGGACAGGCAACAGGGACAGAAACTCTTTCCTCTAAACATGAAGCCTCACAGGAAGCTTAACTTCTTTCCAAAAAAGACTATCTACCTTTGGAAGTCTCAAATATATAAATATATGGATGAGTGTTCCATTTCAGGGGAGAAAGAGGAAGCCATTAATGATCCAAGCCACTTTTGATGGTCATATTCTTTAATCCTCTCCTCTCACGGAAAAACTACGACTGTAATGTTATTTTCATAACTACTCGTTACTCATTAGCTGCTTATTATCTTTCAGATACATTTGCTAGGGCATATTTAGGGTGATAAGACTATTGCAACTACTCAGTTAAAATTGTTGAGTTAGTTTGACCCAAGCTTTTTGGCAGTTGTTCCCTGTACAATATAGTGTATGCCCGGTTACTAAACACAGTTGCTGCCAGCCTCACCTCTTTGACGTCATATGCATAAATTAAGTGCTGCTGTGATTAACAAAACCATCCCCAAGGGTGTAGACACTAATTAATTCCTTTGGATAAGAGTCCATCTCAATACATTAGGTTAGACTGGCTCTTAGGCCCATCTCCTTGATTTAGCTGGACTGGAATGAAGACATATTAATGAAATTCCTATGAAATTATGTGTAACATGGCTAATAGATTATCAAGAATGCAGTTAGTTTTTTTGTGAAAGTAGTATCCACAGCAAAATCGTTAAGTCTGAGGGGGGGATTTCTTTCATTTTTTATCATTGGAGGAGTGAAAACAAAATTGTGTGTGTGTGTGTGTGTGTGTGTGTGTGTGTGTGTGTGTGTGTGTGTGTGTGTGTGTGTGTGTGTGTGTGTGTGTGTGTGTGTGTGTGTGTGTGTGTGTGTGTGTGTGTGTGTGTGTGTGTGTGTGTGTGTGTGTGTGTGTGTGTGTGTGTGTGTGTGTGTGTGTGTGTGTGTGTGTGTGTGTGTGTGTGTGTGTACACAAGTGTACTCAGCCATTTAATATTTCGTGTCACTCTTTTTATTTAAGTTATACTTAATTGTTTTATGTGAACACCACAGTGATGCAGTCATTACGACTACAAAGACAACACGAAACACAACATCAGAACAAAGCAGACAAAAGAAAATAAACATTATCACAAAATATGCATAAATAATAATTACCTAACATAGTACAACTATAGAAAAGAAAGAGAAAAATACAGAAGCATAAAAACGAACCCATGTTCAAGTTCATATTCATTGCAGCTCTTCTTCTCACTTTCTCATCTATCCCAGCACAAAACCAGTTCATCGCTAAAAAAGCATTACATTGTTACATGTGTAATGTGATGTAACTAATAGTGAGTTCATAAGCATAGTCCAACTAAAATAAGAGTATTCTTTGTCTAAAATGTGCAGCAGTCTGCAAGGACCTTAACAGATCATTAAAGAAAATCGATGAACGGTCAAGTACCTGATAATAAAATTATATAGTTTAAAAAAAAAGTGTTACCCCTATTTGGTTGTAGACTCTTCCTAGTATATATTTATCCAATCGTGGCCTATACTGTACTTTTAGTTGAGCTGAGGTGCTATATCATCATAACTTATATTATGCCCCCCCCCACACACACACACTTTCCATACTGTAGCTCTCCCATTTACACCACAGAGTACTACTCATGCTAATATTTCCTCTGTTTTTATATGTTAACTGCTCCATTGCTTTTAGTTGTCCCATTAGTTTTAGGGCCGTTAATCTTAATATTTTAATTTCAGTGCCATTGACGAGACATGCTATTTTCAATAGCTTATAACAAGCGAACGGGAGGTCGCAATGACTTTCTTTTCTCTTTCACGGAAGCACAGTGAAACCCTCAGTGATTAGCAACCATCAGGGGATCGATCATACTGGAGATAAATATTCTGTGACTACTTGAAAAAGTAAGAAAATCAAAAGATCGCTGGCACTATGGGCAATTATTTTTTTATTTACTTGGCACTGAATGAGTTAACAAGGTACTTGTTTTCGGTTTTCTTGTCACACTAACAAAATATCAGACCTACTACAACCCTATCATCTATAACTACTGGAAGCGGTTGTCCGACCTTTGTTAGGTCCGCAGGGGAAATTCTGTTTCAGCTTCACCCTGCTGATGGCTGCTCTGATGGATAATGGTGATCGCTGGTGGCGGGCAGCAGTTAGGCGTTAAGTATCTTGCTCAGGGACACTTTGACACATAGCCGAGGCCAGAATGCCTGTTCGGCTATGACAGCCATACAATTGGCTTATTGTTATTGCAGATATCTAATAAATACAACATTCCTTAGGTTTGTTGAATTCACTAAGCCCTTAAGGCAGATTTATTTATTTTTGCACAGAAAATAGCCTGCCCACAAGCTCACCTTGCGTTGCACCGCAGCGTCTTGCGAGCTTGTAGATCGGAGCGTTTTCGGTGTGTGACACTGGCGCGCAAGGAAGTGTAAATCACGCCTTCGGCTTGCGATGAAATTGAAGCAGCCGTAATGAAGTTGTGAGCCAGTGTGTTCAGTGAAGCATAGTGCCCGGTCACTTCCACTCCCTCTCATATTACAATTAACAAAAGCCCGGACTGCACTGAATCTGCCACAGCAGAGATTTGAAAATCATTTGGTGCCTTGGAACAGCAGTGCATTCTGACCATTTCAGGGGGTATTGGACATGACAGCCAAGAAAACGCACGCACGCACGCACGCACGCACGCACGCACGCACGCACGCACGCACGCACGCACGCACACACACACACACACACACACACGTGCACACACGTGCACACACGTGCACACACACGCACACACGTGCACACACACACACGTGCACACACACACACACACACACACACACACACACACACACACACACACACACACACACACACACACACACACACACACACACACACACAGACACAGACACAGACGTGGCTAATTGCCAAGACTGATTCCTCCTCCTTCCTGATGAGGAAGTAGAGTGGAAGACCTCCCTTGAATTATCTTCATTGCTTCCCAGATATTCACATTTCCGCCCAAGTTTGGCCCTGCCTCTCTTTATCATTTTAACATTTCAAAGCACATTTTTTCTTTGTAGCTGGAAGCCTCCGAAACAGAATATTGCCAATATTCTTAGTGCAAAATATATTCAAATTAGCAGTCACTATAAGAAACATGTATAGTGTTTTTATAAGTGGTGATCATCTAACATCATATTATGTTGTATATACAGTACATTGTACATGTATTTACAGCTCCCTTCTTGACCTGTTATGTCTGTGCCAGTTTTTTAGCTATAGGAGCTTACCCCACTTCCAACATTTAAACTGTACAGTATATACTTCATTGACTTGCGTTCCCCAGGGGTCTATACATGCCATGGTCCCCTTGTTTTTAGCTTCTACTACAAATCTATTTGCCGAAAACAGCCAATATACAACTACTTGTAGATCTGCTATTTTCTGTGAATGTTTGCCTGTTTTCGTGGAATGTTCGCCTATTATGACATTATGGACGTTAGGGTTCATGTGGTTAATGACGTCCAATTACAACAGATCCTATGTATTGGTAAATTACTCTCATAGAGAGTTCTCCCGCTATTTGTACCTATAGTTCTGCGTTGCTCTAGTAGTCCTTCCCTGTGCCTATAACCCCCCAAAATCTTAACTCATCCTAACCTCGCAAAGTCTTTAATTAGACCCTGCGTGTTAACACAGCATGCAGCCAACCAACGTGCTTTTTACTTTCTCCACCTTCGCTTCAACAGTCACGTTCCTGAGGCTGAGGAGGGTAGTTTTGCTGAGGATGACGGGTAAGCGGTCCAACTGGGTGGTGTGCTCCTTCTCTTTGCTTCTGTGCTGTATTGCATTGTGGGATTTGTGATTTGAACACAATATTTTGGTGTATTATTCCCTGTGTGTGTGTGTGTGTGTGTGTGTGTGTGTGTGTGTGTGTGTGTGTGTGTGTATGTATGTTTTTTTGTTTGTGTGCACTATGTGTATTCAGTGGTCTTGGGACTTGTTGTACATGACTGCAGTCCGTGTCCGATATGATTCATATCTGCTGATGTCATAGAAAAGCCCGAAATACGGAGTGTGCAAGGAAATGCGTAATTACTGTATAGGCAGGTACTGTAAATTGATCTGTAGTGTTGTGGCAGGGTTGGCTTGCAAATACATCAGAGTCAAAAATGTTTTCCTCTCCAAAACTGTGTGTGTTGATGTTGAGGCTGTCAAAAAGATGTCATCACACACTCATTTCCACTTATTAGCATGAACTTATTTATCTCTTGTGATCTATTTGCTGCTGTGTTGTGATGTATACAGAGCATGGACGTGTCTTATCCTGTCTGCATGGGGGGGGGGCTGTTTGTCAATGCCTATTATGTCAAAGTGTGGCGAAATGATGCTGATCTTAGGATCTGTCGTGAAACGGCCTGTCTCCAATGCGGATCTCTGACTTGACTCCAATGTGGATCTCGGACTTCATGTGACCAGCCTGACCATCTATTAAATCAGTCATCCATGCTGTATCTATGACGTCTGACTCCATATCCGGGCAAGGTGCCAGCGCGATCACAGCCCCCTTGTCTTCCATTATGAAATTAAGTTAAATATTTCACAAAGTTTAAAACATGTGAAAACGTCTGCGGCCTACTGGCAGCATGCATGCAAAAGTTTGGAGCTGATGCCCACACCGGGAGGAAGTAGAGCCTTCATCTGTTGGAGTCGCTAGCACAGCGACAAAGATCACCTTCCCAACCCGGCTTCCTTCCCCCAAACATGGCCATTGTTGTTTGTAGAAAGGCTCTGGTAAGCATTTGAACCCTCAGACTCAGTTATGAACTTGACCTGAGGCAGCAGAGCAACCTAATCTGTTACTGTATTCAAATCTTGTATTCCACCGGCCTTCCACCTGTACTAGGAGGAAATAATGACGAGGACCTTCTTAAAACCACAATTGGAACTGTACGAACTCGTATAGTGTAGACTTCATGGCGAGCCCACTATTCCTCCTTTTAGTGTGTTTTTGTTTACCATAGAAATTAAGTTGGTTGTACCGAAGACATTAGGTTGATACAGGCCTGTAACATGTTCCTTGTAATCATTGGTAATCAATCTCCAAACTGTCTGTGACAGGCCTCTGTTTAGAACAAAGCTTAACGCAGTTCCAACATTGAAACTGTGAGGAAGTGTTTTTTAACAGGTGGCTTTCCATAAATCACTGGAACAGGACATCATGGTCTCTTACAAAATGTGGTGTGGTCAGTCCGTGGCGACTGTGAACAACCAGCACCCTTGTTTCCATAGTGACGGGACCTCTGCTTGCTGGCAGATAATCAATAACTGACCGTCGCCCAGGCGAGCCTCGAGTTCCAGAAATCTCATCAAGACGATGGGTGTGGAGAGCTGCACCATTGCTGAAGAAGACAACAGCTTAGCATTTATAAAACCTTATTTTCTGTACTCGGGCAAAAGAATGGTAATTAATCCAAATTAAGTCCAAGTCATTTGTCCAACTGTGTGCCCCACACGTATGCAGTTAACCTTTTCAGCTCAAGAGCTAGTTACAGAGAGGAAAACTAGATAAATGTGTAACCAAATGATGAACGACCCAAAAACAGTCACATGAACCTAACCTAATCAGAGCAAGATATCAGTAATAACATATTCAATATCGTACAATCACCGAAAGCCATTTAGTGGAAGCGGCCCCACTCACTGAGTGAGTGTTGGTGTCCCTGTGCAGGGGGGCGTGGAGGAATGGAGAAATTGCCATGACATATTTTAATATAGACCTGAGAGTATGATGGATTTCCTTCATGCCTAGTGCATCTAGATGTAACACTGTCAACTCCAGTTCTACCATTGTAATTGCATTGCCGTCTCTCCCCTGCTGTTCCTTCAGCCACAAAGCTGCATCTATTTGCTGCGGACTAGACGGCGTGCAGTGCTGGGTGGCTCTTACAGTCTTAGCAGCACATCCTCTGGGGATTAGGAAGACTTACGGTTGCTAATGGCAGCGGTGGTAATGTTTCTATTAAGACTTGGTTCCACGGAGAGGTCCGCTTATCTTCCTGATCTATCGGCCTCTATTTATCACCGAATCAGCAATCGATCTCGGCCAGGGATTAGTGGCTGCTGGCCATAGGAAGTTATTCTGCTTTGGCTGAGATTCAGAGTTGCCTGACTTATGCGTCTCAAGAGAAATCATGAGATTTGTAATCAGACGTGGGCTATGTACTGTTGACGCTTACCTTTTATTTGTAGTCTATCAAAGAACATTCAACACCACAATTCGACACCAGTTTTTATTAATTGATAAAGGCATGTTTCCTTATCTAATTTACAAGATCCTTTTATGTTTCAATGGATAATTCTGATTGGGGTAATGGTTGCTGACATCATTCCTTTTTAGGTTGACATGATTTTTTCCCCCCTAACTTGGCATGATTTTCTGCTCACACCTTAATGAATGAGTGCACATGATTTCCTTGTTTGTTTTGCCTAAACTGTTGAACAACATTCCTGCTCTTGATTGTCTGGAAAGAAATTACAAAAAACAATCTTCCAACATTGTTTGTCAAATTTAGGAACTGGGTTTTAGGTTTCAATTATTGTGTTGGCTGCAAAATATTCATTTTATAAGCTGTATTAGCAAATTAGTCTCTGGTATACCCATTCCTTTTGTGAAAAACACAACAGCCACCAAGGAATAACACAAATGACAACCTCACTTAGGGTAATGAGCTGTTGTGAATGAACCTTGCATCTGTTTAAATAACATGCTATCTAAATGACATTCTTAACATTGTGGTCAAGAAAATACGCCTAAGTAACAAACATGAGAACGAATGACCAAGATGTCTGCATGGTAGTCATATCTTGGTCAGTTGCTAGCATCAATCGAGCAGAAGGTGTCAGGAAGGGGTAAGGGTCATTTGAAGAGCTAAGGGCTGAGGTGGAGTCTGAAGAGGTGAGTCTTCAGATTGAAAATTGGGAGTGAGTGCAGTTCTGCTGACTGCAATGGGGAGTTTGTCCCACAGTCTGGGAGCCAGGAGGGAGACGTGTCTGGGACGTGTAACGGACGTGAAAACTGCTGGATAATGTCAAAAGGTTGCAATATGTACTGTATCTCCATTTTGCTATTGCAGTCTTCAATCAATCATAAATATGTCTGTAGGACCTTTATATAGCACATTTCATACACAAAGGCAAATCAAAGTGGTGCCTGGTTACTGGCCCAGACTACACCTACTACACTGACTTGTGTTCTAGTCTTGTACACTGTGTCATTGCATTATAAAGCATTTCAGTGGACTTTTGTGGTTTTCTCTCTTCTCTCATCCCCAGGCACAGCACACAGTCATCAGAGGAGGCAGGATTTACTGACCCAAGCTTAGTGGAAAACCTCCAAAACAATCACGTAAGTAAAAGCCAGGCCTCCCCTTGCATGACACCAACTAGCATAGATTGCTGCTATTCAGTATCACTCTACGTGTGTGTTAAGAAACTTGCCATTGAGTTGAGAAACCGGCATGCAATAATAAATAATAATAGCTGGAGAGATGGGGAGACCCCTGTTACTGAACAAACGCACTATAGCAATGCATACTATCATAATATACAGCTATTTAACACTTAACACATACTGTACTGGAGGTTCGGCCCGGTACGTGGCCCTCACACCTACGTCGCACCGCCGATCAGACCAATATGTCTGAGTCATATTGTCGGGGGCTTTGTCAGAGTACCCGTTGTACCCGTCTGTATGTGTCCCTTTTCTGCCCATATATGGAGATGTCTATTTCTATCTGTCTGGAGAAGCAAGGACTATTTCGTCTATCGCTCCCGAGTTATGCCCCGAGACATTTCTCGCGGGACAGAGAATTGGCGGCTCATAGTATAATGATGATGATGACGGATGATGATAAGTTACACACCCGAGTCAACATGCGTCTATGGTGTCAAACGATTTGACTAAATGTAACATTTAATTTATTTAACGCTCTTCTACAGTCTGACCGACAACAACGACAACAAATGAACGTTATTGTATACGTCATATGGTTTGTTTGGTAGATCGCCATGGTTACTTAATAAGTTTGGGTTGCCATGGTTGCCATCACTGCTGTCTAAACGTCATGAGCAACTCCATATTTGGGCATGGTTGGTTGCTGCTGCATATATGGAGCTGATGGAGACATCTAGTCTGACATCATGCTGACGTGAAACTCCATATATGGATATGGCAGACTAACGATATGGCAGAGTAACATCAGTGAGATGACACGAGCATCCAGCCACTAGTTGCCTTGAACCACCTTCTGAACCACACAGGTTAGATATCCAGGTTAGGTTCTCATCGGACACCATATATTTCATAATTATTATTAAATGTTCATGACAACATGATGTTTATAGCTCAGAGGAGGAACAGAGTCTCTGAGGAGTATGAAGCTCCGTTCCCACTGCCGGGGAATCAGGGGATCAGCCTGCACAGGGGCACTGTTTACCAGGGTGAACTGATCAACAGCACTGTACTGATCCGACACCCAGCACACATAATGGACATATATGGGAAGGGTTATTTTGGTAAAGGCATTCTATCCAGAGCCAGACCAGATCACAGCATCTCCAATCAATGGGAAGTCTCTCGTGGCCGTAGTATACCTGTCGTCTCACAATCCAAGTACGAGCAGCAGGTGGGTCTGGCTCAAGGATTGGACGAGGAGGCTGTCAATGAAACTCTCCTCAAGCTGTCTCAACCAGTGGAAATGGAGGATGAACAGGAAGAGGCGGGACCAGGAGAAAAGCGTTGCGAGGAGGGGAGTGACGTTAAGAGCTGTGTTTGGAGTTCTGAGGAGGGGGGGAGCTGGACAGCGTGTGGTCAGGTTCAGAGACAGATTCACACCCTGTGGAGATCCAGGTTAAAATACCTAGCAGGTTAGGGTGCACTGAAGAGACCCTTTCAGCTCTGAACTCTGACCCTGAACAGTGGGGAGACTGCCAGTTCCTGTTGGCTGTTGATGACAGAGTGCAGGTAGAACAGGAGGGAAACAGACCGGTGAAGATCACAGAGTATCTACAACTCACTCTAGAGGAGGCGTTCTTCTTGGTGTATGCCCTGGGCTGCCTCTCCGTGTACTTTGACCAGGAACCTCAGTCTGTTGTCCAGCTCTGGAGACGCTTCTGGTCCATTCAGAGCAACTTCCTGTGGTCATACACCGCCTATCATTTCTACAGATCTAAAGGCTGGGTTCCAAAACCTGGACTCAAATATGGATGTGACCTAATGCTGTACAGGAAAGGCCCTCCATTCCATCATGCCAGTTATTCTGTGGTGCTGCAGAGTGTCGGCTGCGGTGCGTTCACAACGCTGCGCTCGTTCAGCTGGCGTTCTCTAGCGGCTCTCAACCGCATCACTGCCAACGTCTCCAAGGAATTGTTGTTGTGTTACATCATCCACCCGGATGACCTGTCAGAATCTGGCCTGGATTCTCCTCTCTGTCTGAACAGACTGACTGTCCAGGAAGTTATTATGAGCAGGTGGATTTCTTCTCGAGAGCGAGAACAAGACAACGTTTAATTGGCAGACCAATGACGAGAAGACTGCTCTGATTGGATGCTGAGAGAGTGAGACAATACTTGGTGTTTGAATGTCCTGTCAGCTGACAGGTCCTGGGACCTTGGTCAGTGCGAAGTGCACTGACGAAGGTCCCAGGACCGAAACGTTTGCTTTTTAATTCACTTTGAGCACAGAGCACTTAATGAGCATGTAAAATAAAGAAAATATTTTTAGTCTTTTAGTCTCACTAAGGAGTTTTCCTTAAATGTTTGTTGCAGTGAGCGAGTCTCGTTTTGCCAGTTTTCCTCTCTATTGATTTTAATAAACATACAAAATATAAACATAAAAACAAACAAACTAAGACCAGTTACCAAGGGTACCAAGATATTGGTATGACAAAAGGCTGGCATACAGACAGGCTAAGGTTGGTGTGGAAATCCCCTAAGCACAGTAGCGGACAATGTAGGTCCAATATAGTCCAAATATGGATCCCAGATCTTGTAGAAAGTGTCCAACTTGGAATGCAACATGCATATAATGTATTCAGTATGGAAATATATTTAAAACAAATATGTAATTCCATGAGTGTTCCTGCAGTGCTACTCTAGCTGACGCCTTACACTAGCATAAAGGCCTACCTGAATATTTGGTCATCTTGCTATGTGTGTCATGTAGTGAAAGCTAATATAATTTGGCACTGCTTGATAATCAGTTCTGTATCATTCACCTCAATTTGGGAACCCATCGCCAAATAAAAAGGAAAAACAGCGCCCCCGTTTTTTACTCTTTCTCTTGGCTCTGGGACAAGCTCGACGTAGCACCCGTGCGCAAGGAAACCGGGGTTTTTGGTCTGCCCTCAGCGCTCCACTTCCGCTTATGTTTTAATTCCCACTAACAATATTTCTACACGGAACACTAACACCACTTCTCCCAGAGAACATGGATCGTTTTGGTTATAAGCCCACTTGTTTCTATGATGAAAGAGCAAGTTAAAATGTGAATATATTTCCGTGGTTTTGTCTGCTCCAAGTTTTGTGGGAAGTTTGTTTTCAGTGGGAAGGGAGCACACAGACAGTAAATCCCGCCCACTACATTTGATTGGGTAAAGCGCGGCCTGCTTCCTGATCTGATCTGAAGGCACGCCCACTTGTAAGCTAACACGCACACGTTCTGAACGGGGCTCTCGACAGATTCAGCAGCGTAGCTCTGAATCTGTTCTTGAGAGATTACATTCACCTTAAGAGGTTGACCCATAAACCAATCTGTATCAGAATGTGTAGTCTGTCACACGCATTTGGGACCTGTAACAGAGTTTGTAGAGCAGGGTCCCAAGAGCCACCTGTAACATTCGAGATGGGTGTAAGGCAGCTGTGATTGATTGGCTGGTTGAGTCACTGGGTTGCCAGACATTGTGGGGGAGGCAAGATGTCATGTCTAATTACGTACAGCGGTGTTGCCTAGGGAAGGGAACTAATCCCACTGTGATGTTTGCCATGTTGTGACAGCAGAAACTCTCCACACATTAATGAGTTTGTCTAGGATCTGCTTTAGTTAGCCTACATACTGAGAAACCAGCAGTGCACACATTGCTAATTGGGGGGAAAAAACAAGCAAATGGTCCTTGTAGCTGTGTAAGCGTTTTGCCTAATTGGTGGTGCATGTCTCTGTTTCTTGCACTCTTATCTCTTGCATTTAGTCACTTTTTTCCTTTGTTTTCAGTAGGAATATGTCACCGTTTGTGATATGAGTAGATAAAATCTGTGGAATGGAACTTTGGAAATAGCTTGCAACAAATCCAAATCCTTGGATCAACACATTCATGTTAAAACATTTTCTACGTTCAGCTATCTACGTTTACATCCTCGGAGGTCATACTGTACCTCCTTAACCACTTTCAACCTGGCGTCCCTATTTTAGGCAGGAAGTATATAGGGGCTTATGTGGTTAATCATCCCACTCATTAACAGTTTAACATCACTCCGACCTGTATGGATGAGCTGAGTGGAGAGCCATATCTTGGGCAGTGATGAAAATAAACATCCCCAGGGTGCCCCGGTAGTCCATCCCACATAAATAAGGCAATAGTCCGTCCCACAGCCGGCCCGGGATCGAATCTGACCCGAAGATTTGCATGTTTCCTGCCTTCCCTGTCTCTCTGTTCACTGTCTTTATCATGAATAAAGCAGAAATGCTGTAAAACATAATCTTAAACAATAAATGAATACACACATACCCTTGAGTGCTTCGTATCGACTCTATTCCTGTCTGTCTGCTTGCTTCACTCTTGTTTCCTACTGTGTCGCCTCTTCACCTTCTTTCCACGCTGGACGTGTCTGAAGCGATGAGTGTCCGTCACTGTTGCCGTGACAGAGATTACCCAGGAGTCTGCGGGGGCGAGAGCTGGTGGCACCATTTTAGCTGTCACATCTTATCGTACTGTCAGTCAGAGCCCTCTGTGGGCGTAGTGACGCGCTCTAAGCTCTCCGCTTAGGTGACCATCACCCTGGCCTGTCTGGCGCCCATAGTACACATGCAGATGCACACACACACACACACGCACACACACACGTGCATATTTATACTCTTCACTCTTGCCATCTGTGTCACACGCATACGTGCATGTAGGCATGCACGGTCATACTCATACCTGTCAACCTGGAGCAGATTGGCATTCTGCGGGAGGCAGGGAGGGCCCTAACAGCCACCTGGGCTGTAATAGGCCCTGTGGACTTTCATTTGGAAAAAGCAGCCTCTGATTCATCCTGCCTTCTTCTTTCATGGCTCCTTTGTTCTCTGACACAGTTCTCTCTTCAAAGAGCTCTCATTACAAACCAGGGTACAGTGCAGCGTGCAAGGATAAAAGCGGATTTAATTATATGCATGCACAGCGCTTCATTGAGTTATTGCTGTATGTTGGTTCAGAAACGCGGAGGAACGAGTCTCATGCAGGGCTGCAGTTAGCTTTCTTAGCGATTATTCTATCAATAACTTTTGAAGAATACAATGAATAATTTCATTTTTTTGTGGGGGCATAGATTGTTTATTAATAATTTTCGTATACGAATTGACATGAAATCGATTTTTAAAACTAAATTGATACAAAAAAGAACAAAATTGAGATGTGTTGTGTATTTTTGAATATTGTCCAAAACAGGGGTGCCAGGTTGAAAGTGTTTAACTGTTGCAACCTTATTGGACTTCACGGTCCATTTATACTACTCAAATAATGTTTTATTTTATTATAATAGATGATCTTTTATAATTGATTAATTCAATTAACTGTTCCTACCCTAGTCTCATGAAAGAATTCCATTTACAGAGGCTGTTGTTTTCCATAGATTACCTCTGCCCTCATGGTGGTTTTTCTTTGAATACTGTAGCTGAAAGAAACATACAGTACATGTATTTGGTATGATGCATGCAAGTGACTCAAAATCATTCTAATGAGTTGGCCGAGGAATTCTCTACCATACTGACCAATTTAGGTCACAGGTTGGCAATAGATGAATTGAAACTTATTCTGCAGTTCAACTCTTCTATTTTATTGACTATATTAATATCCATCCATTCGTCTCAGCTCCAGCTCGTTATTTCTCAACCAAGGGCCAAGGAACCAAAAGTAGGCCACACGATATAGACATAATTATAAATAAAAAACGAATTGAGGCATACTGTGTTATTTTTATATTTTATGGGGTTTTGACTTCACAGTCGGTGTACAGTGTGAATCCAACCATCAAAATGAACTGGTTTTAGTGGGAGATAGTCAGTTGTTTGCCCTAATGAGAGTGCTGATTGGGGCCTGCTGTTTCTACAGCCCCAGCCTCTGATGAGGGTGGCGGTAGTCTAGACTTGAGGCTAGACAAAGTGAGCTAGTTAACTGGAAGTTTGCTGGTTTGAAACCCCTACACTGGCTGATAAAATTAAGTTGGCGAGTTTGAATGATAATCTCTCTCCCTCAACAGCCAATGTGCCCTTGAGCATGGTACTTATTTACCAATTAGTCATGTGGAGCTGCTCAGTTGACCAAGAATGACTCAGAGTGGTTGTACAGGGCTATTCCTGGGTATGAATGTTTGTGACTCGTGTGTTTGGGGGAGAATGAAGTTATGAGTCCATCTCGGAAAGAAGCTGTTGTTTTCCAGTCTCTTTGTCCATGTTGTGTATTTCTCATATAATCATCTCTAGTCATTAACCTCAGATGCTCTCACTATGTACTGTGGAGTAGACTGGGCCTGTTACTTTACATCATTAATAGATACATGTTTGTATTATGCAGGTACATAATTATTCAACACATGCTATCATTCAGTTAATGTGTAATGTGTTTGAGGAATTGAAGCCTGTCACTGAGTATTTTCCATGTGTATACATACAGTATATATTGCTCTGTCTCTTGTTCTTTCCCTCCCTCCCACTCTCACTTAATGACTCTCCCTCCCTCTTTCTCAATCCTTCCACCCTCATCCCCCCTTCCCATTACTCTCTTGCAGCCTACAGCGCCTGTCATTCTAGACTTCATGACCATGATGGCCATATGTCACACCTGTGTCCCTGAGCACACTGGGGACAGACTCACCTACCAAGCTGCATCTCCAGGTAGGCCACAACACCTCATGACCTTCCTGACCAGGCCTGGGAATTGGTGCTTGTTGGTACCAATTCTCAGTCACTTGTGGAGGTGCCATTCAGCTTCAACAAGTGGGTTTGTGAAATACCAGTGGGTGAGATTCACCACCTAATGTGACCTGAACTGTAGGCAAAACAGTTAATTGGAATGGCCTTGTGCTCCACAAATTTGTGATTGATTAATTTATGAATTAATTAATTAGCCACTTAAACCCTATACTTTATTGATCTGGGCCCCCCAAGGGTTTGTACTCGGCCACCTCCTTTTCCCCCCTCTACTCCAAATCAAGTCACAACATCGTTGTGTTATGATGCTTTGTGGGCTTATAGATACGTTTTTTTTTTCTGAATGTTCACCTGTTATGACATGCCTAGAATTAGGATGCTAGGGTTCATTTTAATTAAGTTTTGGGGGGGTAACACAGCATGCAACACAGATCTCTGGTTGGAATCAAACCAGGGATGTTGCATGTACGTTGATAGTGCACTATCAAGTCACCTACCAGCACAATATGTCAGACTACTGTAGTTATTTCTAATGAGGAAGTGGGCAGTTCATCTTTGGTAAAAAAGGTGAGTCAGAGTTGGAGAGCGTATACAGTAGTGGAGTCACAGTTGAGGAGGCTCTGGTGGAATTTGATCCTGTGCTAACATTATTGCATGTCGGTCCAAGGACGGGAGCAAATTCACCATCCATTTTTATAAGAAGCCTAAAAGGAGACCCTTTTATATCATCCTCAATTTGTCAAAGAGACAATTGTAACTGTGAACCTTCTAGTTGTTTTTTGTCTTTGAAGAGATATTTTAATTTACAGCTTAATGTCCTGTGTTCATGTGTGAATCGGACACGTTGCCACTGCACTTTGACCTCAATCTGTAGCATGTATTCTACATCCGTTATGAGAACAGAAGAGGAAGAGATGCCACTACCCAATGTTCCCAAAATCAATATCCCTTAACAAAAATATTGCCTGTTTTCCCCCACTTTGATCCTCTTGTTAACTCTTTGACTGCCAGAGTATTTTCATAAAGTACTCCCCCAGTGCCAGCGATATTCGTGTTTTTTTTGTTTTTGTTATTTTGTTATTTAATTTTCGTATAGTAAGTCTAGCTGCGGTTTTGAACACATACGATCGTTCCACCAGCAGAGAGCAGCAAATAGACACTTTCATCAGCTCGCTGACTCGCTGCCCCCCCCCCCCCCCCCAACAGAGCCAAACAGTGAAATACGTCAAACCGGATGTGACGTGTCCTCAGATTCTCCGATCGCAAAAATGTACGATGTGATACACGACGGCGATGACTGTTCGTCACCCAGACTAGAGATTATAGAAGTGGACCTCTCCGTTCGTTTTTTATACCGTGTGAAAAACCGTGTGTTTCCCTACTCTGGCCGAAAATGACCGTGGAAAAAAAAGAAAACCGGAAACGGAATCTGCGTCATAAAACCGGATGCAGATGTGGGTGAAGTAAGTGGAACCCGAAACCTAGAATGAAAAATGATCAGAATAGCGCGACCAGAGATTAAACAATGAACGCGCGTCCAACGCGTCGACGGCCAACTGGACAAACTAGCAATTGACACGTTATCGAGTCAACCGCAGTCAAAGAGTTAAAAAGAAGCTTAATTGGACCTGTAGTACTTTGATCAAGGAAGATAAGGTTGAGTCTGTCTTAATACAGTATGTTTCAGGCATTTTGTGTGTGTGTGTGTGTGTGTGTGTGTGTGTGTGTGTGTGTGTGTGTGTGTGTGTGTGTGTGTGTGTGTGTGTGTGTGTGTGTGTGTGTGTGTGTGTGTGTGTGTGTGTGTGTGTGTGTGTGTGTGTGTGTGTGTGTGTGTGTGTGTGTGTGTGTGTAAAACATCACATGGATGCACCTGGGACGTATCATCAGGGTTGTAGTCTGGGGTCATAGGGTGTTTCGGGTCTCGCAACAACATTCCCCCAGGTGACCCAGCCGGGGTTGATCAAGCCCTGACTTACGTCCTAGTAGCTACCCACGGTCAGTCCTCTTAGGGAAAGACAGGGCCACTCAGTCCGCTTCTCCGGAACTACTCTGCCGGGACTGGGGGAGGCTCTGGCATGTGGAGGGACTAGGCTCTGTGGGTGGCCTCCTGGCCGGGCTCCTCCTTCGTCTTACCAGGACCTGTGCGTTGCACCAGACTCCCCCCGATCCAAACATTTCCTTCTGGCGTGATGGTTTCTTGGGCCGTGGTGGTACTGCAGGCTCCACTTGCGGCTTGCTTGAATGGCCCTCCTAAAGGCCTCACCGTGTTTTTTTTGGGCTTCTTCCTCACGGAAGACACAGGCTGGGGCGCCAACCCATACTGCTCCCTGATGCCGTTTACATTCCGGCTGTCAACCGTCTCTTCAGTGGTCACCAAACTATTCCTGGTTGACAGGAATATATATATATATATATATATATATAATCAAATGAATAAACTGTAGTTGTAAGGTATCGATAGACACATTGCTGTCCCAAGGGATTGAATCGTGGCCTTCCAGTTACAGGAGGACAGTCAGATCACAACATCAGATGGCTATCTACCATTGGTTCTTGAGACCATTATTCCCATTGAAGGTTACTGCAGTGACTATGGGATATTACAGGATATTTCTTGCTGTGATTATTCTCAGCTGCAGCAGCCTCGATGAGCTCATAGAATATCATTATGCTGTTCTCTATTTTTACTTTGCATTAATTATCAAGCACCTTCCTGACTGGATCAAAAATACTTTATTCCATCATGCTGATGCTTCTTCATTTCACATTTTGTTGCTTTGGTATAAAGATGAGCTGAGTGCTAGAGAAGAGATACTTTGCTATGTGAAGTGGAAAAAAGTTTCTTCTCACCCTTCAGCCTTCTGACACAAAATGTGATATATATTACAAGTCCAAGACTTTTAGTGCCCTAATGGCGAACTTTGGTTTGCAATAAGACGAGACAAAGCACATATTTACGATCATCAGCCTATACATATATGTATATATATTTTGATTTGCTTTCCTTGTGGTAAAAACATGCCCTGGCTGATAATGAGCTTTTCTGTACAAAATATAAATGTAGGTCTGATCATAGATATATGTATGGCCCATGTTGTTACTTGAGAAAGCTGTGTGTGTATGTTTGTTTGATAGATGAAGGAGCACTAGTGAGAGCAGCGCAGAGCCTGGGCTTCGTGTTCTCTGGCAGAACCCCAGACACCGTCATCATGGAATCGGTAAGATCGACCAGAGCAACATCATCATGAGCACCATGCAGGCTCTTTCTATTATTAAGAGTATATACTATATTAAATACAAATGGGTTGTATGGTGAACCTAGGGCGACATGTGTTTGCACTTTTTCATAAATAATATAAAAAGTATATAGAAAGAAAAGAATATAGAAGTCTCCTTGTGTGCAATGAACCCTTTTATGTACTTCATTAGCAGCACCCTGGAAGGAATACTGCTGTGCACAGAGCAATCCTTCATGATGACAACAATTTGTATATAATATTATAGATAGTATTACATACTGGTTCTTTACTATAATTTAGATTTTCAACAGTAAGTACAACTAACAGATGATGAACTATATTTCGTTTTTCCCATTTGAATTGAATAACTATTCATGTTCAAATTAGGCAATGCGTTGTGTGTGTGTTCTCCAGATGTAAGGTCACCTCAGTATGTCGTTCCTTTAATGAGCTAACCTGATGACTACAGGCAGAGACGCTGAGGCCAAAATTGTTCTCTGATTTTACTCCCTTGAGAGCATCATGTCTTGTCCAAGTTCTTTAACCTTTATTAGCCTTCTAAGGCCCTCAACATCTACTCAATCTGCCCAACTTGTACCTGGCGCTTTCCACAATTAGGAGAGTTAAATTGAATCTCTTACCTTATCATTTTGCCACCGTTGGGTCAGCGCTTGTTACTGATAAATACTGTTAAAGTGCAATTAGGCCTGATTGGATGGGGAGTGTGGTTTGTGCCGTTAGAGGCAAGATGATATCATGGAGAAAGAGTGAATCTGACTTCAGTTTCCTGTTGCAGTAACACTGAGTCTCATGTTCTTCTGTTCTTAGCTTGGCTCAGAGCAGAAGTACGAGCTGCTTCATGTCCTGGAGTTCACAAGGTATTATCTCTCTCTCATTCAGTTTCTCTAGCTCAGAATACACTGTCAATTCCTTAAACAATAACGTTGCTTTTCAACCTAAATCCCAGGAAATCAATAATATAGTGGTGAGGCATCATTTCATGTCATCAGGTGTACATCTCATACGCTCGACATGACATGAAACAACGCGTTTGACATCATAGTTTCAGTGATGTCAACATTTTGGAGAGAAATGCACAGAAGACAATAGTAATTTTTTTGTCACTATTATTGACATCAGAGGGATTCAGGTTGAAAATCTCCAGAGTTTTCCTTCAACTCTCTGAGTTACAAAAGGATAAATTAACACTTCTACGACATTTTTCTGTGTACACAATTTTTAAATAGTGCTTTTTGGTATAACATGAGTAACTTTGCTACAAAATAACTTGGATCACCAACTTGACAGTTTAGTCATTTTGTTCACGTAGTTCTGTTGTGCAGATATTTAGGTATCTTGTACAAATAACGTGATCATTGTTTTTCCTGCGGACTTGTAAAACCTGTGGTTTCGAATCCACCGTGGTGCATCCGGCTTTATCAGGCCTCTATGCGAACACAATTGGCCCGTGTTCGTTCGGGGGAGGGAAGCCGGGCAGGGAGGGTGATATTTGTCACTGCATGTATTCCTACGGGCTGGGGCGGCACCTGTCAGCAGGGAGTGTTGGGCGGGAGGAGTAGGACGAAGGCCCTACGTCCTCCCGGTGAGGGCTCCTCACTGGCAGGTGAGTCGGTAGAATACAACAGCAGTGACAACACAGAAATGTCTGTGGGGAGGAATTAACTAGAGGAACGACTAAATTGGGAGACAAGGCGGGTAAAAAAAATACTTGTAAAACCTACCTATTTGACAGTGAGAGCATGCTGTCTTTTGCTCTCACAAAGTCTGTGCAAATTAATTGTGAGACCTATGATGTCATGTATTTTCATACACGTCTGTTCAAATAGTACAGTGTGTGATCATTTGTTCAGGTGGCTGTAACAGCTTGGGATGTTCTCTTGCTCTCTCTCTTCCTCCCTCTGTCTCTCTTCCCCCCTCTGTTTGTTTCTATCGATTTCTCTTTGTCCCCCTCTCTTTCGCTCTCTCCCTCACTCTTTGATCTGCTTCTCTCTCTCTCTCTCTCTCTCAGTTCTAGGAAGAGGATGTCGGTCATCATGCGCACTCCATCTGGGAAGATCCGCCTCTACTGCAAAGGAGCCGTGAGTGTCTGTCTCTCGCCATGGCAACGCACAACGAGCCATCACCATCATTACCACAGGAGTGTCGAAAGCTTCTCTCTTCTCCTCCTCCGCTCCCCTCACTGCCTCCCCTCTTTTAGACACAATATTGTTTCTGTTTAATAGTAGAAATGATTGCAAGATTAGCATTATTTGTACACACTGGCTTGGTAAAATATTTCCATGTGTGGGGTGAAATACTGTAAGCCACTCACTGTGGGTACAGTAGAAGGGCAGTGTAGGTGTAACACAGGGGCGTAGAGACGTTTGTTTAGCATTCTCAATAGTATAAATAACTTGTTGAAAGGAGCTAATTTGGTAATGCTAACTATGCCAATCTAGTGCCTCCATCCCCTTTTCCTTTAACATCCAAGCCATGTCTCTGCTTAGGTGCTGACATAATGAATATGTTTCTGTCCAAGACGTTTTTTCTTTGCTCTGGATATGAGTAGCAAATCACTAAGACTCTTTATTTGTTTTGTTGTTGTTGCAGGACACAGTTGTTTATGACCGCCTAGCTGATAGCTCCAGGTACAAAGAGATCACACTGAAGCACCTGGAAACGTTTGCCACCGAGGGTGAGTGGACAAACAGTGCCCCCTGTTGGCCAGAAGTAAAAACATCCTCAGGGTTGTTTTCCAATTACTATGCTCCATTTTCTTTTTTTCACATTTTCTCTACTGGTAAATGTAATCACTCACTGATCGAGCAACAGTTGGGTTGGAAGCTTCTTTTGTTTCCCTCACTTAGAGATACACATACACTTGAATCATTTTCACATGTTAGAATGAGAGTAATCAAGGTAGTAGTAGTAGTATGCAGTGGTGTTTTGGTCGCTTCACGGGACACCACGGCGTGTGGCCAGTAATTTTTCACATGCACGTGCATTTACGGCACGGTACATGCGCGCGTGCACGCTAGAACTTGTCCCCCTAGATTCACGAGCCAAGTACCCAAATGCCTACTTTGCATAACAGGTTTACCAGTGAGCATCCTCATACATTATAGCTTACACCTTTTCAGCTCCTATATTTCAAGGCATTCCTTGAGAAGATTTACCAAGACTAAAACTAAGCTAAAAACTAGTAATTTCCTATACAAACACCTTTCCTACTATTTATACACCTGTAACCCTAAGTAAAAATGTATATTAATCACACATTAAGAAGATATTTTCTTAGCTGGTCTCGTCACTCTGGTCTCGTCACTCTCATACAATATCAGCTGTTCTGTGCGCATGCATGCACGCGTGGCCGTGTGCACTTGACGTCATTAAAGTACTGTTCCGCAGAAAAAAAATCACCATTACATCACTGGTAGTATGTGAGACAATGAGCAGAGAATAACTGCATTGTAGGTTGTGTGTACCTTTCATCTGCTCTGTGTCCTCTGCTTTGTGTCTACACTGCCCCCTAGTGAAACAACAGTAGAAGTAGAATGATCAAGTATTTTATTTCTGTAGATGAGTTAGCGGCACTGTGACTGTACAGTATGCTATGTCAGATCACACTGTTTTCCAAAGATCCAATAAAATTACAACTTCTTTTAAGTTTGGATCAAGGAAAACACGATTGAATTGCTGCTTATTTTTGGAATTTGGCATTCGCTGTAAGCATATTATTGCGTGGAATTTGTACCGAACCAGCCAATGTTTTAATCAAGCTTGGTTCTCTAAGACAGATGCACTTTGATTTTAACTACAAACAGAATCAGCAGCATCTAACACGGACCTGTTGTTCATTTGCATGTTTTTGACATGCCAGATGGGTGGGGCTTACTAGATCACAGCAGGTTAGACAGATTGCGTCAGTACTATTGTCCATTGCAAGATGGCACACCACAATTATTCTCATCCAGGTATTCAGAGCTCAGAACTCACTTGGATGTCAAATATTATGGCAGGGACATAGTATGGTTACAATTGACATACTGTAGGACAATTAAACAACACAATCAACATGGATGTAATCATACAGGAATCTACTGTTTTGTCCATCCAGGGCTGCGTACTCTGTGCTTTGCCGTGGCAGACATCAGTGAGTCATCCTACCAGCAGTGGTTGGAGCTCCATCACAGGGCCGGCACCTCCCTGCAGAACAGAGCCCTCAAACTGGAGGAGAGCTACGAACTCATAGAGAAGGTTTGTTATTTGACCTATGAATTGGTGGACTGTGAATGGATGGATAGATGGATACTCATGGATTAAAGTTCTCAGTCGCCACGACTGATTTAGATTCCATAGAATCCAGCATGTCTTCTATGGAAGCATGTTGCGCAGCAAAACTAGCCGATCTACAAGCTCTCAGTGAGAGCTTGTAGATAGGCTATGTTCGGTTATTATTTTAAGGATTAGAGCATTTGAAGTCAAACTAGTAACATGTTCAGAAGCATCTTCCATAAAATCTTAATAGTCTTGGATATTTCACATAAAAACTAAGATTAAAGCCTCAATCTGTGATTTCTTCAACTGGTTGGGAGGTGTCATAATTTTACATATTGTGTTGCGCTAGTGTGGGGGGTTCCTTTCATAATGTTTCACAAATTGACACATCAGGACTTGGCCATACATCATTTTCAGTCGTGAGATTTAATTCTGCTTTAATCCATGGATACTGAAAATGGATGGATACTGTTGATAGATAGATGGATAAAAAGATTACTTGATTGATTGATTACCGCTACCACCATCACTTATGGCCCATCCTGGATCTAATCCAGCCTTGTATTGCCAAGAGACGTTCCAACTTGGAATGCTGTCAGCTTGGCAAGCAACATCACAATCTGTGTATTTACCTGCCTTCCCTGCTGCTTTCACCTAATGTAGGCCCCGATTATATAAGGCGTCCATTTGAAAGCCTTCAGTCCATCTGCAGCAGGATCCGAACGGCTTCCCTGATTCAAGCTGAAGCCAAATAACCTCCTGTGTGATTAATGTGGGCCTGCCCCATACACACACGTGTTAATCTAAATAACTTTGCTGTGTGCATGTGTGCCTGCATGTGTGTCTGTGGCTCAAAGTTAGTACCGGGAAGTGTAATCAGTTTCCTGTGAGGAACATCTATGTGGAAGCACTAGTCAAACACTAGCGGCCGCACTCGTAAATCAACCGACTGGCCTGTTCATCCCAGCCCTTCAACGCTGACTGGACCCAAATGGATCCAATCAATCATGAAGTAAACATGAAAGCTTTCACACAGAGGAGAATGTAGTGTTCGCCCTGCCAAGCTCAATGAGTGGAGCATGCAATAACACTGCCAGGGTTAAGGGTTCCATTCCCTGGGTTGCTCAACGAGTGGAGTAATGGTACTAATGCCATCAGGATTGTGGGGTCTATTCTCACTGAGGCCACTCAAAGGTAAACAAAATTAAAATGATGCATGCGCTTATAGCGTGGCTATGTGCTTGGGTGAAGAGTGATTAATATGGTCTCAAGCTTATCGGTGTTCTTTAAGTTGGTGGTAGTACCACAGGGTGACACAATGGAATGAGTCAAAGAGATTTTCTAAGACTTAAATCAACAGTAAGACATGTACAAAGTGCCCCATCGCATTTTATCGAAATTGTGTTGTCACCCTAATATACAGTATATTATTATTAATCATTCATTAATACTGTATGTCCTTAAGATTGAAGTGATAACATATTATTTTGTAGTGATATTTGCCTCAGCATAATACAAGGATAATACACTAGAAAAAGGCCATTGTAAAATCCGACCTTGTGTAGAGTAGCTATAGTACTCTTTGTGAACTGTAGGTGGGGTGAAAGATCCTCTGTGTTACAGCAGGTCTGTGACAACTGCAACAATCCAGTCTAATCTAGTGCACCCAAGAACAAAATAATCTAAGCTCCATGACACCACCCTGGTGAGGATATCAAAAACTCTCACTCATGTTATGATGGGTGAAAAGATTGGCAAACTCAGGAGATATTGTCCTTTCTAACAGAGAGACATGAAGTGGGAAGTTTCCTACAAATGTCTGTATCATTATACAAATTACACACAGATCCCCAATAGGTTTTCCTTGTGTTCCTTATTTGCTTTTTTGATTTGTTCATTGCTCTGAAATGGCAAGTTTACTTCAAAGCTGAGTATGTCATGAAATGTAAAGTCATAGATTCAATAATATCTACAATATATGTACAGTATGTAGGGAAAACAATGTTCTGCCAACCGGTACTAAGCTAAGTTTAAGTTCCTGGGATGTGTACATACATTTCAGCTCAGAACAAGTATCCATAACTAAAGGGCCGTCCACACCAAGAATGATAACTATAAAGATAACTATGGCGATAATGATTTGAGCATCCACATCAGGCAGCCAGCAATAAAGAATGGCCCAACAGAGATTGATCGTCCTGCGACCTGCAAGATCTCCCTGACACGCCATTCCAAACCCCGATTAGCCAAGCACTAGTCTAGATAATCTGCATTAATATTATATTCCTAGAGTTGTACAATTACTTCTATGGTTGCACGTGAGGGGCAGAGCTGGAAACTGGAGCTTTATTTACTATCATATAGAATGTGTACAGATATACCGTTTTACAAATTTACTGTAAAATGTGTACAGATGCAATTTATTACCTTTTTTTTAATTTATTGGTATTTAGCCTTTTTCTTTTTAACCCCACTGTTGAACACTGGTCAAGAGATTCAGAATGTTTACTAGTCGCTATTAGACCTACTGTATCTCTTAATGCCAATTCCTTTTTATGCATAGAATGGAACCCACAAAATATGTTTATTTACCTAGCCACATACGAAATCTAGCAGCATTTGGCTGGTGGCCGGCGTTAATGTCTACTTATTGTACAGCCATGATGTCATTAGAATGTTATGATAGGATTAAGCAGTGCATAGATTTACCCTTTGTCTGGTTCTCTCTCAGTACACAGCAAAACTCCTGAGTATTACTGTAATTTAACTCTGAGAAAAAATTACCCTTATCCGATCTACAAGCCCATTCTACAAGCTCATAAAGACTCATGTTGTAGATCAGCTATTTTCAGCGTAGAGATGAGGGGAAAAAGGAGGGGGGACATTGTAGAGCCCTGGGGAACCCCGGTCAACAAAGTATATAGGGTTTAAGTGGCTAATACTCAGGATTTAGCTGTGTAGGGCTGCAGACATACATGCACCAGAGCTCAGGTCAATGCTCCTCAGGGAGGTCTTACCATGGCTTCTCTGGTCTCTGCTCGCCAGCTGCCTCTTTTCTCTCTCTCTCTCTGGGCCTCCGCAGGGCCCTACGATCCTACGAGCCATTCCAAAGACCCACTGGGCTTCCTGAGAAAACAGTGTGTGTGTGTGTGTGTGTGTGTGAGACTGTCCGTCTGTCTGTTCCTGTACCACACCCCTAACAACCACACACACAATCACACTGGCAGCTTCCGGAGAAAAATGCAGTATACATGTCTGTTTGTCTTTTCACATACCCTAATCCCACTCCCCAACCAACACGCACGCACGTACGCACGCAGGCAGACAGACAGACAGACATACAGTCCCCCCCCCAAAAAAAACCCCTCTGTGGCTTTGCAGGGTGAAAAACAAGAACAGCTGACAAGGCTAAAACACGACTGCAAATGAGTGACACAGTCCTGGTCTCCATATTTCTCTGACACATGACATTGTAAAGCCACTCTCTCATTAAGATCTCCACTTACTTGCTTTTTTCTCGACTCCCTCCTCCTGTGATATTTTGGAAAACATTTAGCATGTTCAGGAGGTATATATTTGTTCACATAGTGTTTGTTTATGCAGTTGGCGGCAACATCAGTTTGGCACGGCTGCTTATTTAAAGTTTGAATTGAGACCACAGGTGAGTGTGTGAGGTAGATCTCTCCACTTACCTTGCCTGTTTTTATTTCTTGTTTCTGTAGAACCTGCAGCTTCTGGGCGCCACAGCGATAGAGGACAAGCTCCAAGATAAAGTACCGGAGACCATCGAGACCCTGATGAAGGCTGACATCAAAATCTGGATCCTGACAGGAGACAAGCAGGAGACGGCCATCAACATTGGTAAGAGATACTGGTCGATGGGACTTGTTTACTTGCTGACCCTTTGGTCCATTTTGTGTAAATATGAATGTAATTTATTCAGGGCAGTTCTGTTCAATTCAAAATTAACTGAAAAAGGTTTAGGCTACTACTAAAACATTCAGACAAAGATCAATTGATAACACCACAGGAGTCGGTAAGTATGTTCACGGTACACACAAAAAATCCTCATAACTTGGAGCAGGTCAAACCAGTAATTTGGTTAGAGGTGTTGTGTTATTGAAGGTGTTGTTTTATTGTGTTAGAAGTTTTGAGTTATTGAATTTACATTAATAGTTTACATTATATGGTCACTAGTTTGTTTCTTCACTGTACATTCTTAAAATGACAACAAAAGGGCAGTGGTGACAGCAGCCAAGTATACTAATCAGATAATATAAATAATATAAAAATAATCAAAAAACCTAACGTACAAGGGCAAATGATCATATTTATACACATAGCACATTTTGTAAATGCAAATGCCCCCCCCCCCCCCCCCATGTGTATAAAACACACCTAGATTGTAGACAGAGGGTGAATACGGATGGTCTAATTTGTGTAAAAGTTTGTAAATGTCCTACACTGAGGAACACTAATAATTGGGCACTGACACTGCTTTTGGGGCCATAGTGCCAGGGCGATATGGACGAAATTAAATATCTAAAATATGAAATGGAGAAAATTGCAGAAGCTCACAACGCATTGCAATGCAACACGAAGAAAATATAAAAGTATAAATATATGATATCGATATACTGAATTGACCAGCCCTAGAGGACATAAATACAGTTACTATAAATGAAAAGAATCCCCTTACATAAAATGGCTATGGAAATCAACATTATAAACATTCATGCCAAGTGATGAGATAAGTTTTAAGGCCCACATATTCTCATCCTTGGTGTGGATTGAATCCTTCCTGACACTTCCCTCGACTATCATCATTACTTTCTCTTGCTACCCTAATATCCATCTCAAAGAAAAATGCTTACAATAGTTGAGTGACTGCTCTCCACTTGGATACCAAAAGGAAAACATTCGGATCAACAGCCAGTTGTTGGCAGAGTGGGCTGTGCAAAATTCCTGCACCATGACCTGGGTCTGCCAGAGCGGTTGGTGTTAAGACCAAATGGTGAGCTGCAGGTGAAGTTGGTCTGCGGTGTGGACGAGTCCATGCCAGCCCCCTGACAACCACTCCAGTCTGCACCACAGTCATTCCTCACCCTGTGAGACAAACTACTGACAGACCGCTTCTGTCGCACTTATCGGGCAGAAACATCTGGCTCAGAATGCAACATGATGTACGAGCACACTGCACCGACATGAAATAAAATAACATACCCAACGTACACAAACAGGCCCCTCTTACATATTTGGTGCCCTCTGGGGACTTATGCCCTGCAGGGGTTATCTTGGAGCAGGAGGCCTGGCATTAGGTGATCACCCCCCCCCCCCCACACACACACACACACACACACACTCACACACAAACACACACCTTGCCCTTCGTTGAAGGACCTAGCCATTAGTAGCCTCTTATGTGGCTAGATTAGCTCAAATCTCCCAAAAAACTAATCCGACCTCGAAAACAGGCAGGCTATTAAATGAGCATCTAGAAAAATAGGTATTAAGAAGGACCTCCATTTGTGGCTGCCTACCACTGCGGGCTGGCTGAATCAGCCCTTTGTGCCCGCCATACCCAGATGTGAGAGGGGCTGCTAAGAAGCACACGCTCACAGGAAGTATTTTTACAGGTCTGACGCTTGACTGAGTCGCTCTGTAAAAAGCCCCCGCTCAATATTGACTTAGTTTTTTACCATTTTCCTCGCTGAAAGACGATCCCAATTGCCAGAGTTCGTGGCGCACTTTTCGGCACTGGCTGGCGAATGGTGCCCATCACGTTGTTCTGCAGCTTGTGATGACCCGAACTAACTGAAAACGGTCCGTTCTGGCATGTGATCTTGAGAAGTAAAAGTTGTAAGAATGCAAACGATCGTCAACGTTTTAACTCCTAATATATTGTTAAAGGAAAGAAATGAGCACAATTGAATAAACTGAACTAAACTAAAACCAATTATGCTAAACTGAGCTTAACTTTAGATGGTCTTGATCCACTGTCCTCGTGATCACATAATCACACAACGCCTCATGTCTCGCTGTCTGCCGACACACTCTAACCTGGTAGTGCCATGCAGTCTGTGGTTTGAAGGGTGCTGCGGATGATCATGGCAGCTCCATGACACCACCCTGGTGAGCATATCAAAAACATTCACTCATGTTATGATGGGTGAAAAGATTGGCAAACTCAGGAGGTATTGTCCCTTCTAACAGAGAGACATGAAGTGGGAAATAAAAGTTGGATCCTTCAGGGCCTTCCAGGGGGCCCCAGCAGTATTATTCTTCAGCTACAGTATGTGAAAATAGCTGATCTATAATCGGGATGCAATGTGTTGCCAAGAAGAAGCCCAAGTAGATCTCTTGGCTCGTTGACAACATGCTATCAGTGCACCTAGGCAAAACAGAAGCTATTCTTTTTTGTACCAAAATCAAACTTAGTAGAATCATTGAATTTAAGATCATGTTAAATGTTAAATAGGGAATTGGTCGCTGTGAAGAGTACAATACAATACTTGGGTTGTGTCTTGGTTGGTCTGGATGGCAGAATGATGGCCAACAAAGTACTGGAAAGGGTATTGGGACTGACAATGTCTTTATTTAAAAACTTGGATGTTCTGGCTAAAAACCATAAGTTGATTTTAGTAAATTCTCTAATGCTATGCACTTTGTCTTTGCCTGCACCTCTTGGTTTGAGAGCTTGATCAAGCCTCTCAAGGTCAAATTGCAATCAACTTAGAATAGACTAATTAGGGTAATTTTAGGATTGGGTCAAAGAGCTAATGTTGAGAACAACCAGTTTGGTGAGCTAAACTGGCTTCCAGTGGAATCCCAGGTCACCTTGGCCAGACTGACCATGATCCATGAAATCTTACACAGCTTACACTAGCTAAAAAAAAAGAAAATAAATTTCACACGGGTTGGGAACACACATAACCTTTGCACCAGAGCTAGTATTGCTAATGTGTGCCTCTTCAAATTTTAATGTTTAGTGGGAAGGGGCTCTTTCACATAAATTGGAGCTTCCCAATGGAATAACCTGAACATTTCAGTCAATTTACATTGAATTTGAAGACATTTATGCGTTTAACAAGGACCTGGTTTACTGGTTACTGGAAAAGGTTCCAGTATAGTATAGGTAGTTTATTATATATTGTAGTTAGTGGGTATTTTTTGTTTTTTTTTTGTGCGTGATTACGTTTATTGTTTATGTCTTGAAAATGTGTTTATTTATTTTACATGAGTCGATCATATGTTTGGACATGTATTGTTGTGTGTATGAGGCCCACATTGGAAATAAGTCCTGGACTTTATTGCGTTATCCTCGTTAAGTTTTAACTGTACTGTATGTTAATACTTTTCAAACAAACTAAAGTAAATGGGGGTCCCCGGCACAACATTTTTAAATGGGGTCTGCGGGCAAATAAATACATATCACTTTGTGGGTTCTTGACATGAAAATGTTCGAGAACCACTGCAGTACACCTCCTGATCTGCCAAGCCAAACATGACTACACCTGACCTGGCTACGCCTGCCTGCCATTCATCATGTCCAGTCTCTGGTCTGTCTACACCCTTCTCCCAACTTCCATTCCAGTCCCCATTCTGAAAGCCATAATGCCCACAATATTGTATGAAAACGATGAGACAGCATAGAGGAAGCATAAAGCCTAATTTATTTGCTGTAGGTCCACGTCGCTCACCAAATATAACTCAGACGCATTGCGTGGCCTTTCTTACTTGAAAATCATTATTATTTTCAGCGAGTGATATATAGTATAAGTTTGGCTTAAACCAGAATACTTTGGCTGATTTCATTCAGTTCCTGCGAGGGTCCACTACCAGGGTCTTAACCACTACACACCATCACTGAACCCTGCAATTTGCTCCTTTTAATTGTTGGTCCCTAAGAACCTCAGTGGTTCCTGTGTGACACTAGTATGTCGCTGTTAAAACATTCCCCAACTCCTCCGGGACCGCAGTTTAGTTCCGCCTGAGCCCGAAAAAGGCCAGGAATTCCAGCTTTCCCTGAAGAAACAAAACACAGAACGGCACTGGTCACTGTTAAATGAACTTAAGGTAAACATGTTAAATTGTTGGGCAGTGGCAAGAATTGACAAAGAGAGGAAGGTTGTGTGCGTGTGGGCGGGGCAGAGACAATGTTGAGCTGGAAGAGACATTTTCCACACGTGCGGCAAATCTGTGGAAGTTAGTACCTAAGAAAACATTCTGGCTGAGCCAGACCTTGACCTGGTCTGGTGTTGAGTTGAGCTCCGGAGGTGAAACCTGCTCATTTCCTTATACAAGATCCCCCCCCGTGTGTGTGTGTGCGTGTGCGTGAATGCATGCACACAAGTGCGTAATCCCATATCTCAGTTTCACTTGCGTATAAATTGCCACCCATGCTTTCATAGATGTGTGTTTTTCTGGTAAACCCACTTAAAGAAACTAAAATCTCTTCAAAAACAGAACAGGAATCGATGAAACCCACAAATATTCATGTGGCCATCCACAGATGGGAGTCTTCTCACACTGCTGAGGGATTAGGCTGTGGATTTTGGTCCCGAGTTATTGAGACGTTTCTCTTTGCCCCCTATGGGAGCATCTACCACCCTGTGAGTGACCCCAAATAGACCGCCAAGATGGACACTCCCCTGGGAGCCGTGGCAAACAGAGGTGTAACTGACCAGTAAAAACAGGAAGCTGACGAACCACAGTAAACCAGAGTCATTAGTCATGTCTGCAAGACATCAGCTCTTTGCTGTAGCCTCAAATTAGTAGCCACAAGAACATGCTGTCACTTCAGGATTTAAAAAAAAATCTAGAATACTTATTATTATTATTTTACATTATGTTCCATTTGTGTTAGTATTGTGTTGTCTCTATATCTATCTGTGTGCCTAGTGCCTAATATTCTAGTCTCTTTCTTTTCGTGATTTTGGTCACTGGGACAAAAGTGTTTATTCGCCTGTTCACCTGCTGTGCGTATTTGCACATGCTGTCAATCACTGTACACAATACATCCTATGAAAACCTTACCGAACAGTTAAACAGTTAAAATAAGAAAGATTGAGCTGAGCAACCACATGTTCTATTTCATGACTAAAATAGAACTCGATTGTTTAGTAAAGTGGTGACAGCTTGACTAAAACACCCATAAACGCACACCGAGTGTGTGTGATTTTCTCCTCCCTGGCTGGCTCCTCGTCTGCCTGGGACGACCGAGGAGGAGCTCCCGCTAGGAAAGACGAGACGTCGGGATCGGGACTAAATAGAACACAGTTTGTTGACTCAAAGACCAACTCGGGGGGCTTGTTTTGTTTGCAGGGGCGGCCATAGCTGAGTGGTTAGTGAGCCCGCCTAGGGAACCAGCTGGCCCTGGTTGCCCCAGGTTCGATTCCAGGCTATCCCAGCATATGTGCCGATGATATGAAATTTGTCCCTGAGCAAGACTCTTAACCCCAATTGCTCACAGGTTCTCATTGGAAACAAGACCGCAAGGACTTTCATGAACGACCTGTTAAAAGGAATTATCCTTATCCTTATCCTTATGCAGGCACATAAAACGGATATAAAATGTGCACAAGGACATCTCCAGCTTAAATTTACAAATCAGAGTTACAAATGGATCCTCAGGCAGGGTCCTGTTGGTTGTTCCAAAGTATAGACTGAAGACAAAAGGCGATTGGGCCTTTGCCACCAGGGCTCCTGGACTTTGGAATGACCTGCCTGAGGAGATCGGGCTGAGAAGTTCTCTTTTTAAATCACTGCTTAAAACAGACTTGTAATAGACTTTCTTTTACTACATGACTACAGTCTGTTTTTGTGCTCTTATATTTCCTTACACACTTTGTTATCCTTTTGTGCTCTTTTATGACGTTTCTTGCACACATTTTAATTATTTAAAAAAATGTTCACTATTTTTGAAAGTGTGTGCGTGTGTGTGTGTATAAAATACACACAGGATTTTGCAGTGTATTGATTACATGTTTTTTCCATCTCCGTTTTGTAGGACATTCCTGCAAACTGCTGACCAAGAACATGGGCATGCTTGTAATCAATGAAGACACACTTGATGTAAGTAGCAACACTAGCAGCTTACAATTCTACATACTCTCTGACTCACCTCACATACCACTTGCATCCCTATTTTGGGCAATAATGGGCACATCATTAAAGGCGAAAATGTTAAAGAGTTGGTGCCATGGTTTTGCACTTTTTCTGTTTTTCATGTGTCTATGAGGTTGATAGAACTTCATTAAGCCACCTGGTGGTGTTTTTATGGTGTTTTATGTCTTCTCTGACTATTTTGAGTTTCTACCTGGAGGCTGAAACCTTGAGGGTCAAACGTGCCAATAGAAAAACAGCCCTTTAGTGACATAGTAAAAATATACCCTCCCCCTCATTATCATAACACAACAGGTGTGGGCATGAGGAGGAGGAGGGACTAGGACAGGTGGGTGGTGCAAAGGTGGTGGAGGAGGTGCTAAGGTGAGAACCAGGTATACTTAATGAACTGGAAGCGTGTCCACATAAAACATAATTTTAACAATTTCTGTACACTTTTTTGAAAAAAATCTTCCTCCTAGTATAACCATAATACCTGATGATTATGTTTTAGGGGGGGGGGGGGAATCACTGAAAATCACGGCACCCCGTCTTTAATGTAAAATTTCTATTTGTTGTGAGCTTGTAGATCGGCAATTTATGCTAAAGAGATTTGAAGTAGCGAGGGGGAAAAAGCGGTTCAAGCACAAAGCCAACTCGGGTACAATTTACTCTAGAGGGTTAAAGATATTTCCTTTTTACACACTGTGTGTGTGTGTGTGTGTGTGTGTGTGTGTGTGTGTGTGTGTGTGTGTGTGTGTGTGTGTGTGTGTGTGTGTGTGTGTGTGTGTGTGTGTGTGTGTGTGTGTGTGTATTGGTAGGTTGGAGGAGGATTTCACAAACATGCTATTTTCTCTTGGTTTATCATTTTTCTGAATGTACATTAATTAAGTTTTTCTGCCTGGGTGATTGATCAGAACCTCATCTATTGGTGTGTTAGCCGGTTAGCTGCATGACACAAGTGTGCAGACGATACAACCTGAATATTTTACGTTTCCCAATCTTTATTTTGAAACTTTTCTCTATTTTTCTACCTGGCTCTAAACCCTGTGTTTCTCGTTTGACAGCCCGTCCTGTTGTTCCGTTTGCTTTTTTTCTGTATGAATTGAGGAAGTGCCTGTGTCAGAAAAACTTTCGAAACAGTACGTCACAGGACTTTCAAATTGGAGGATTCCATAATCTCCATCTTGTCCTATGGCTGATTTGCAGGATGAAGTGGACTGGGCGTATCAGCCAGATCATGGTCAATTAATATTCACAAATAATCATCAGTGTTCTCCAGGAGAAGAATGTCACTTACCAAGGCACTTTGGCTTACAGGGAGAAAAAAAAATCCATTGTGCTTGCAGAATGTAGGTAGTTATACCTTTTAATGAAGAGATATATTATATATAAATATTTGAAAACTACTGGATAGTCTGGTAGTAGAGAAGGTAAAAGACTCTGGAAGGCTCTAGGCACGGAGCCAGGACACAACATGCCTCTTTTCTATGAAGATGAACAAAACCTGTGTGAAAGGGAAAGGAACTGGCCGCAGGGACCCTTGCACACATGCACACACAACCACACATCCCAAATCTGCCTTCATAACATCTTTTAAAACATCTACCAGGGCTGTCTGTTTGATCCCTAGCGGGAGAGAGCTTTGCCTGTTGACACTTCGATCGAAAGGGGAAACTCTCTGTTCCTCCCAATGACGAGGAGTCGAGGGACGGAAGCCGCACAAGAAGACGGAGCCACAAGTTGGAACGGAGAGTGTTGGACCAGGAGAAAGGCAGGGCACGTTCGGAGTGAAGTAGATGGAGAGAGGGGGCAGAGGTGCGTGGGGGGCGGGGGGTGATGGTCAGGGGGTGATGATGGACGTCCTTCACTCTGTCAGCCAGTCGTTTAACCCATTCAAACCGGGAACGCATCTGTGTAACCACTTTATCCATATTTTATACTTTGGATATTCAAAAATAGCAGATGTACAAGCTCATAGCGCGGTACCGAGTGCCGCGCTATGAGCTTGTAGATCTGCATTTTTTTTATCAGTAACATTCGTGCAAATAATTGAGTGTGTGTGTGTGTGTGTGTGTGTGTGTGTGTGTGTGTATATATATATATATATATATATTAAAGGGAACATTTTTTACTCAAATCTTTGCTTCTGGGGGGGTCCCTGGAACAAAATATTTTGAGATGGGGGTCGGTGGCCAAATACATATCATTTTGGGGGTCCTTGACATGAAAAGGTTTGAGCACCACTGATATAGCAACAATAGTTTTTTTTCAGAAAACTGTTAGGATTTAGATTAGAAGACATTTGTAGAATCGGCCTCAGGTCTACATGGGTTAACGTGATAAATGGAGTGGAGTTAAAATGTTTGGGTCAACGCATTCATGAAAGCATGCGCGGACTAGGTCTTTGAAATGTCAGCTCCCATTCTCCTGTGGTTACGCAGATGCTTACATAAGGCTGCTGGTTAAAATGCGAAGAGAGAAACTCTCCTCCGACGGGGATCGAAAGGAGGGGGATGGAAGTGGGTGGGTGGGGAGGGGGGGGCGTTGAACAGAGGGCCAGGCAGCGGTGCTTGGAGTCTGGAGGGCTCTCATGTTGCGAAAGAGAGTAATTGGAGCATGTCTTCCCCTCTTGCTGCTGTGTTTTGAAACGGTTATCAAAGACTGGACAAAGTTTTAGATGGCTTGAAAACGCTCGAAAACACAGTCTGTACTAAATCTTTGCCAACTGCTAGAGACGCAAAGTGAAAGTGGTTCCGCAAATCAGGATTAGGTTCTTTGCTGAAGTTTTGTTGTCCACTCAGCAAATTTAGTCATGTGGGCAGGCAATGATGCTAAAAGAAGATTAAGTTCATTATTAGTAGATTATGTACTTCTCACATAATAGTGGGTGGGTGGGCAGGTCCTTTTATACTCGAAATAACCAAAACTGAATTTTAAAACCGCCTGCAAGTGGCTGCAAATGATGAATATTATAGCCAATTTTGTGGCCCCTTGTTGCTTATTTATTAAAGATCTCAGTCGCCACTATAATTATTTTTTAAGATTAAATCGTATCAGAATGGGTCAAGCTAGCAAATTAATTCATGTTCAAAAGCATCGTCTGTAAAACCCTAATGGTCTCGAATATAAGCCTCAATCTGCAATTTCTTCAACTGGTTGGCTGTATGTAGAACAGCAAGAAAATAGGTTTATATTTTGATTTGAGTTGACCTCAACATAATTCTACATTTTGTGCTAATTGTTTAGCCAACACAGTGCTATTGTGGGGGGGAGGCCTCCTTTCACACTGTTAAACAAATCACAGATTGGGACTGGCACTAACGGAACATTTTCAGTTGTGAGATTTGATATTGCTTTAATACCTACTTTCTACTTATCCCAAGCATCTTTTTCTGCATAACCTAAAAGAAAAGTGTCCATGCTGGCGCATATCAGACAACATACACGTATGTCCGATACTAATACATCTTTTACTGATATATCGGCAGATACGTCCGTAGGGCTCTAGTGTAGACTATGGCTCCTCTGATACACATGGAGTCGCCCTTTCTTTTCACATAGGAATCGAACAGAGTGAGTGTAATGACTGCAGAGGTTCACACCATCTCCGCCAGTTCCCCTGCCTCAGTTCCCCTGCCTGCTGAACAAACTCCGGACCAAACAGCAGGAGTTAGTAGTCGAGGACATGATTCCTCGCCGGCTTCCCACCCGTAAACACTGCGAATATGGCTCTATGCACAGCAGTCATATTGTAAAGAAATTGGGCCTCTGTCTTACTTCCTTCACAGGTGTTACATAATGAAGGCTCTGTTCCATTCTGGTCAAACAGAGTCAGGGTGCTGATATTGTGCATGTTGGCTCACTGGAAACAGTGAGCCAACACTCTACACCATTGGGTCTCAAAGTGTGGTCCAGGGACCCTCATGGTTCCTTGAGGGGGTTCCAAATGGACCCTTACGAGTGTAACTCTGAGAGGGTACAAATGGAACCAAATGGTTCCATTTGTACACTCTGAGATATGGGGGGGTTCTTGAAATCAAAAAGTTCGAGAACCACTATGCTACACTAAATGGAACACAAAAAATAACTACATTGAAATACCTTGTTTCTCAGGCCTAAAGGAACACCACTCTTCCTCTGATACAAAATATTGCGGTTTTTTTATAATGTGTTTTTTGGAAACTGCAGTAGTCTATGTTGCGCTTTTGCATCGTGATTAATTGTGCAGCAATCTTGTCTGCCCCCATGACATTAGCTTAGAGGTGAGTAGACCTAGACATTATGTTGGGATCACTATCTCTTTTATTTATTTTCGTTTGACTCTCCATGTCTGATCCGCTACAACAGGTGATGAAATGCATCTAGACAGGAGGAGTAATTTGTGTGTGTACGCGCGTATAATTTTGTCTATGCCATATTTCCATCTGATTTGGTGGATAGGAAGAAATCATTTAAAATGCTTCTTTGTGTTTGTACATGCACACAACATAGGAAATCCTTTGTATTCGAAGAATGCTGCAAAATGTTGAGTTAGTTCATGCGTGCATGCATGCATGTTCGTTCACCTCTAGCCAGGTTGAAATGCCTCTTTGTGTGCCTCTAAGCCTGCACAAGACAGATGATGACATTATACCCCTTCTTACATCCAACGTCCCCATCACGAGTGTCCCGTCCTGTTGGCCATATCACTCAAGATCTAAATCAACAATGGAGCTCAATAGACTTCATGGGAAGCTCTTATAGAGGCCTGAAAGTACGCGACATACCCTCTCCCAAACCAAACACTTGTGAGTCACATAGGCTAAACTGGCCATTATAGCCATAACAAAGAGGCTTTAGAAGGAGACATGTAGCATTAGAGATAAAATTCCTCAGTGGAAATTATGGGGGAAATGAGCTCCCTACTTGAGGAAATGGATGTTATAGCACACTATGCTTATCACAATAAGTGATTGATAGATTGCACTCTAAACACACTGAAAACCTTAACATACTTTCCAAGTATGGACTAGAACCACACCAATGGCAGATGTTTAGGTCTGATGCCGGTCCCGATGTTGGAGAGTCCTATACCACCGATTTCCGATGTTTTGACTGATATTTTGTAAAACAAAAAAGTAATTTTATTTAACCACTTAACCCTATTCAAATAATTGATCAAATCTGTATCTGATCTGTAAGCTCACAACGTGTCGTATCACCACACGTTGTAAGCTTGTACTGTAGATCTGAAGATAAAAAACTTTTCACCTAGAACTAATGACAGTAATGACATACCCAAAAAATTGGTTAAAAAGTAGGACATGTCGGCTGCATAATTGCTGATTCCGATGTATCAGCCAACCCTCTCCGGACTCTAGTTTGGACATAGAGACACGCGCATGCACTTGACACACAGATGAAATATTTCAAATATCGATTATGCAACGGATAGTAATGGTCAAGCATTTTGTTTGGTCAAACAGGCTTGACAGCTTTGCTCAATTAAAAATGGTCTCATCACTGTAAATATCACACTCATACTTGGCTTTTATTTTTTAGCTGAACTAAACAATAAAAGCCTGGAGATCGAGGCTACACTCATACAGAGAAAACAGAGATACATCAACACATTTCCATGGTAACGTTATGTTGCTTTGCTAGATTTTTGGAATCTTAGGTGTGTAGGGAAAGTACTTTACAAACGTGCTCATTTTCATGGCAATAATAAAAGTAAAGAACACTCGTGTAATATTGATTACTGTAAATGTACTCGGCTTTAAAACAATTAATGTTTTTCAACACACACACACAACTTTTTTCCGACCCCCATCAGGGTTGGCTGTAGTCATGTGGAGAAGTCCTCACAGCTGCACTTCTCTATTGCTCATATGCCTCTCACTGTGTCTCTGTCTCTCTCTCCACTCTTCTGCCCCTCTCTTTGTCTAGTTCTTTGTACTCGCCATTTCTCTCACTTTTTCTGTCTCGCTTCGTGATATGTGAAGCCCGCCTTTCCAAATATTTCCTTTAAGCTTTGGTTTCAGAGCTTTGTTTTGCTAAGCGAGGATTGCCTGGTCCTGTTGGTACAATCAAACTGCTCTGAGGTATCTGACCTCCACACAGGGCAAGACCCGCCCGTTCCTCCTTCCTTCCCCCCTCGGCCTCCTGTTCACGGCCGTCAAGTCATGTTTGATGTCTTGTTTTGAGCATCTGCTTTTGCATGTTAGGTCGGTGTGTAACTTCAGGTGCCGATACCACTGAGGTCTAACACAATATAGAAGTTTAGTTGATTGTATTGTACATGGATGCCCTCAAAAACATTTAATCTACACACACTCACACTCAGGCTCACTCGCTCACTCACTCACATGGCTGATACTGTACACACTCAAACTTGTCTTGGATTGTGGTTTTCGTTCTCACCATCTACCACCGAGGTGACCTTGGATAAAGGCCTTAACCTCCCCTCTTGCTGCTCCAGCGGAGCTGTTGAGCGGCCCATGGACCATATTCTCACGGTGGCCATTTTGCCCTTACATCATCAGACAGGCATTGCCATCTGGAGGACATGTTGTTCTCACCCTTCCGGTTATCCCAGGCTGTCCTGATGCGAGGAAGGATGCTGGTTTGGGGCTTAATCCTGTTCTCATACTCATATTTATAGCTTCTCATCATCACTTGTCATCACAGCTGTATTTAAATACATAAATATGATCTAACTGCTGAATGAGGGCCATTCATATGATGAACTTCAACTCATTTATCCGAGGGAAAAACATGGACAGCTGCTATTCTGTAGCAAAGACCAGGCTTATCTCTTTAACAACCCCTGTTGATTTTAAAGACTAATAAATGACTGGATCTCTGAGAATGGATTGATCTATACAGTAATGGACTGTATCATCTGTCTATAATTTTGTGCCACACATTGTGATACTAAACATTGTTGTTTAGTATCTGTACTTCTGGTTTCTCAATCAATCCAATTGTTCTGATCTTAGGAGTTCAGTCATTTATTGTGGCAAAAATACCCTGTCTTCTTTGTATTTCTCAGTAGAATGTTGAAATTATGACGTCAAACGTGACGTTGTTTCTTTGCTGGCTCCGCCTCCTACCTCTGTGGGGAATGCGGCAGACCCCAATGGACCCTTCGCTAAGCCCCACCCACTCCACTCTGTGACTGGTGGTGCGAAGTTAGTCACACCCAGGCCTGGCAGCGCCTGGCAATCTCTGCTTCTCACCCATTGACTTTTCCCCTTAGAAATAATCGATCATTTCAGCAGCAATAGCTTCAAAATCTCTTCTAAATCTAGTCAACAAGGCCTGCAGTAGGCTATGCACTGGACAAATGTGCATGACATTATTTCAATAAACTAAAAACACGGGAAATGTTAGAGGGCGTAATAGCCATGGATACACGACGGTCGTCTGTCTCGACCGTCATGGATGAATTTCAACCTGGTGTTTGCACTTTCTCCATTTATAGCCCGTACATCTACAGAAACGTTCATATTTCAAATATAAAGTGCTTATCCCATGGCCACGGATGTTACATTTAGGTACGGGCTCTCAAAAGTACCCGTATCATCCGTATTGTTCAATAAAAAGCATTTTAATCTGATCGGTGGCCATTTTCTCCATATGCTTTCAACTAAGCGACCCTATCGGTTGGTAGGTGTATTGCACTCTGATACATTATAAATCTATGAGAAAATGGCCACCGATTGGATTAAAATGCTTTTTATTAAACAATACAGAATATACGGGTACTTTTGAGAGTCCCGTGCATCATTTTAACATCCGTGGCCATAGGGTAAGCAATTTATATTTGAAATCTGAACGTTTATATAGATGTACGGATCGTAAATGGAGAAAGTGCAAACACCAGGTTGAAGTTGATCCATGATTGTAACAGGAGTTTTCATGTAACGCAGGGTAAGACTACAGTAGCAGTTAATAAATAGACGAACAAATGAATGAATATACTTTAACGTGCGGAATCCGAAACAGGCAGCGCTGTGATTCTGAATTTTGTTACGATTACGGTGATTAGTGACACCACCTGGGCGAGTGAGTCGTGTAACTTTCCCGACGTTAAACTGTGTATGTGTTCAACAACTCAGCCATGCAGCCTTGCAGTTTAAACGCAGATTTCAGCTTGGGAAAATAACCCTCCAACGGTTTTGGGTATGTGGAATCTGTTGCTGGTTCATAGTCACCATTGCGTTATCGTGGTATTATTCCTGTTCTTGCTATTATGTTGCAAATTATTGTGTGTGTGTGTGTGTGTGCGGGCGAAATAACATTGACAGCTATGGCAGGTGACGAAAGCTTGCCAGACCTGTGCCAGGCTAACAACGGTTGCTAAGCTGGCATTGGACAATTGCTTTTGGGGTGGGGTTTAGCGAAGGGTCCATTGAAACAAGCCAGTGGCTTTCTTGGGCTTTTTTTTTTATCCTATTTAGTTGACCTTGTATTTGAACTGTACTTTCATGTGCTTTTTGTCTGCAAACTTCTAAATAAAGTATTCAATCAATATTCAATCAATGCTCCTCTCCGTAGACGATGCATTAAACCGTACCACATTCTCAGAACGAGGAAGTAACAACGAAGTCTTATGCACACCTGATCAGCTCAGAGACGGGTGCGTAGGCAGGGATCAGACGTATAGAATACAAGAAAATGACCCGCACACCGTCTACACTTGCACACTAAGGACAACTTCATTTAGGCAACGTTTCGGTCAATGGACCTTCTTCAGGCATCAGAACGAGGAAGTAAAATATCGCTGCTGGTGTGAATTCAGCATGGGAAGACCAAAGACCAATGTCAGTACTGATATACCAATTTCCATGGGCGGGTGGAGTGATAAGGTACTGGTCAAATACTGATCATATAGTTGACTTTTTGGGCGGTGTAGCCGCCCCTATAAGTGGGGTTGGGACACCTCATTAGTACACCCTTTCCTGCACTGTAATTGGCCCATAATAGTACACCCCTCTACATTAGTACACCCCTAGCTGTACTGTGATTGGTGGACTCTATTGGCTGACTTTATTCAGCACTGTGATTGGCTAGTGAGACACATGATGACATTAATAACCTATAAATAGGACTATGCACTTCAAAAAAACATTTTTTTTTAAGTGAGCTTCCATCACGGTGATGACCACTGTGATGACCACACCGCCCACTTCACACTGGGTGTGATTTTTTTAAATTGGCATTACGGTTACTAATGCCGTGTTCACACTTTGGTGACAAACCGACATGAAGCAACATGAAGATACAAGCTGTCGCCAACAGTTGTCGCAGCATGACGGGCGTGACACGCTACTAAAAAAAAGTTGAGCTGGTTTAAAATGTTTCCAGCGCTCCAATGACACAGTGAAGAATCAGAAACAATCAATCATTCTGTTCCACCTTCTCTCTCCTCACAATTCCTGCTGAAATCAGCTAGCCAGTACCAGTTTACCCCCTACTTCCAGTGCCCTCACTCAGACCTCACCCTGATCTTTGTACTCAGCCATTCATTGTGATCTCAACTTACATACCTGTAATGTTTGGTGACTGCATGGCTGTGACGCGAATGACAATTTGTCCACAGTATAAACACCACAGAGATTCACGAGGTGAAAACGAGCCATGCTGTCACAGCTGTTAACAAAAAATGTCCAGTTGAGGAACCATATTTTTCACATCAGGGGTGATTAAAAGCATCCGGGTTTAATTAACCCATGGGAATATTCCTGGGCTCCACTTTAAAAAAAAATCAGCTGGCATACAGGACTCTTTTGCATTTCTAAAAAGTAGCTTGAGAATCCTTCTGGGAAGCTGAGAATTAAATAATGGTGCAGCAAAAGTATAATTGCCGTGCTATTGATGCATCATAAATTATGCAGTTAATCCTTTAATGAACCATCAAAACGGTCCAAATGGAGCATGGCTCCTACGTATGTATGTTATGTTTCTGTATTTTCTTACATTCCATCATTGTGTGATGTTTTGTCATCTCTACCGAATCTGAATTGACTTGCAAAACATTTCCATATGTTAAAGGTTCTATGACATTCATTTTCACTTTTTTTTAATTTTTTATGTTTTTTTGGGGGGTTTTATGACCTCAATTACAGCCAAAAAATCTGAACTTTGAACATTCAGTGGATTTTCTGTGGTCTGGGGTTTTCTGAATAATTAGGCTGAAAAGTAATCTGAGCTTGGCCCTTCGGCAGTGAGGTCACAGCCGATTAATCCCGCCCACTCTCCTCCTCGCCCCTCCCCTCCCCTATCCTTTCCTTTGGGGGGGGCGGAGCAGAGGCGATGATTGACAGGCAAAATCCCTCACCAGCGACACCCGCAGGCGAAGATTTCTTTTTTCATTGCAGTTGAAAAGGCTTTAGAAATGTGAGAGAAAAACACCTGCCATGGATCAGTGTTGGGCAGTAACGAATTAAAAATAATATATTACTGTAATATTATTACTTTTCCCAGTAACGAGTAAGGTATTATTCTGCCAAAACAGTAATATAATACCATATTACTCGGTCAAAAAAGGCCTCGTTACTCGTTACTGATGATGACGAGCGTCATTTTTTTTTCGCTCATTCATTCATTTATTATGTACTCTCTCTCCGTCTCTCGTAGAGGCAAGTTGTCGCATCATGCGAAAATAGAGCAGATCTACAAGCTATCAACCTACGTCAACAGAGATGCTTCTTAGCTTGCAGATCAGTTCTTTTTAGCACGCAGCCCACGCACAGTTATGACGTAGCGCATGACCCGTATGCGAGACTCGTGTATTTCTCCGCCGTTTTTTAACTTCAAAAAGCTCTCAAACTTCTATTTTGAGGCATGGAATTTACTTATAAGAAATCGTTTGGATAGAATTTAGTTGTTTAACTTCATATATGTGGTCAATTAATCATGACAGAGCCTATTTAAAAAAAAAAAATCAGAGAACCGGCAGGGGCGGACAGTGACACGCATTGTATCCGAATAAAGCAACCTTTTTTCGGCATGGCCCTTTCAGAAGTCCCCCTGCGTCACTTGTCTGGTGGTCGGGCCGGGAACGAACTGCTTATGAGGAGAGGAAACAGTGTTCCTCTCCTCTCCTCTTCTCCTCTATATCATTGGTTCTCAAAGTGGGGCCCGGGGACCCCCAGGGGTCCTTGAGGGAGTTCCAGGGGGTCCCCAGCTAAATGATAGATTAGGCACCAAATGGACCCCTATGGATCTGTAACTCAGAGAGTGTACAAATAACGGGTCCATTTGGTTCCATTTGTACACTCTCAGACCTGTTAGGGTCCATTTGGTTCCATTTGTACACTCTCAGACCCGTTAGGGTCCATTTGGTTCCATTTGTACACTCTGAGTTAAATTGACATAGATTTTACAATATAAATTGCGGTCCAAGTGATAGAAATGCCATTAAATGGGGGTCTGTAGCCCTACGCATGTCAAACTGGGGGTCCTTGAAATTAAAATGGTTGAGAATCACTGCTAGAGCAGTAAAAAATCTTCTCTTATGGGGGTCCCTGGCATATCTTTTGAAATGGGGGTCCGTGGGCTAATAAGTGTCAATTTAGGGGTCCTTGACATGAAAAAGTTTGAGAACCACTGCTCTATATCTCCTCTCCTCTCTCCTCCCCCCCTTGCACTTTGGATAATTAATATTGACTGGTGTAAGATATGTTGAAAAGGTTAAGAAATGTTCAAAAAGTTTACTTTATTGTTTCAGTTTTTGAGAGGCTGCAGCCAGTGTGTGCAGTTCAGATTGATGTTGTTCCTGTAGGGATAATTATTGTTCCAATTCCAAATATGGAATTTGTAGCAGCAAAATACTTAAAAAGATAAAGACTGTTGACTGTTTTCTATTGTTCCATTAAATTAGATTCAGTTCTAAAAGGCTAAAAACTGTACACGTCTTTTCTTTTGCGGGGGGCGCGGGGAAAGTAATATAAAGTAATATGTAATATATTACTCTTGATTCCAAGTAATAAGTAATATAATATTATTACTTTTCAAAAGAGTAATAAGTAACATATTACTCTCCTAAGTAATATAGCCCAACACTGCCATGGATCAATGGAGTGGAATTTTTTGTTAAAACTTTCTATGCACGTTTGAAGGACCATGACAAAGACTTTTAATGTGTGGTAAAACTGAACTTCATGAAACCTTTAAGAAGAACACCGTAGTATTACTGCACTAAGGCATTTAATATAGAAGAGGACTGAAAGCTAGAAAATGTCAAAGACGCTTATGGCTTAATTTCGTTATAACATAACATATAGTTCATAAATACACACTCAATAATTCCCTAAACTTCTTGTCTATCGATACAGGGAACCAGGGAGACCCTCAGTTACCACTGTGGCATGCTGGGAGATGCCCTCTACAAGGAAAATGACTTTGCCCTCATCATCGATGGCACGACCCTCAAATACGCCCTCACGTTTGGAGCACGACAGTACTTCCTGGACCTCGCACTGTCCTGTAAAGCAGTCATATGCTGCAGGTAAGGGTTGGTCAGAGGAATCTGTGAAACTATTAAACATTTTTGCTTAAAAATCATTTCATAGAATCAAAGCCTGTTGTTGCCAAACGTTACAAGAGACAATTACAAGAGACAATCCGCCATGTCATGTCTTCTCTCCAACAAATACATAGAGGGGAGGGGGGGTGGGGGGCAATATACAAATGCAATATAGATGTACAGGACTAGGCCTCAAAATCTGGATCATCTGTTTTTGAATATTTGTAGAAAAGGGGTCTTTAATATTTTTTGCATTAAAAAGTGGGCCAGAAAAGGGGCACGGTGGTGCAGTCGGTAGCGCTGTTGCCTCACAGCTAGAAGGACCTGTGTTCGATTCCCGCCGGGGACGCTGTGGGCGCTGGGGGGCGTGTCTTCTCCTACAGCGCCCATACCCTAGGTGGGGTTGGTTAAAGGGCCTACTCTGTGTGGAGTTTGCATGTTCTCCCCGTGTCTCCTAGGGTAGGCAATAGCCTCACAAAAACATGTAGTAATCCTGGTCGCTATACCGCCTCCCCCATGACAGCCGGGGCGACTGATGGAGGGGAAAGGAACTGGTTGGAATAACGTGTTCCTTCCACGCGTTACGTCCTACCGGGGAAACTCCCCCTGTCAGGTGATAAGGTGGTCAGTTGGCTCTCATGCATTGAAGGAGGCATGAGCTCGGCTCTGGGTTCCCTAGGCTGGCGGGGGGAGTGTAGCGCCCAGGATCACTTAGATAATTGGCACCGGGTGAAAAAGGGTTACAAAAATGTGGGATACATTTTTTTTTTTAAAGTGGGCCAGAAACAGAGGGGCTTAAAATGTAGTTTTGTAATAAACTTGTCATTAAAGATGGAAATTTGAATAAAAATCATGTACAAGTACGGTACATGTATCTACGTACACTAGAAGGCACTAGCTAACTGTAGCCTAATGATTGACAAATTACTTGCTCCAAGCCTATGAATGGACTGCCGTATTACATTTTGGCTCAGAAACTCTAAGGTTGGAACCATTCATATTTTTGTGAAAAGGGGGACATTCATTTTCTGGGCAGTAAAGAGGGGGCATTAAAAAATCTGGGCGTTAGAAAAAATAATTCCTTTTTTTCCAGCATGAAAAACTACTTGAAAAGAGGAAAGGATCAGAGACGAAGAGTCGCCTTTTGTAGTAGTTCATTTATCATTTTGGTAGTGTTGACCCACAATAATAATAACTATTAATTCTTGTGTCAGTGCATCGCAGAAGCAAACTAGGTCACAGATTTTAAAAGCTATTAAAAAACTTTATAAGTTGAAATTAAGACATTTTGTACTGCCCATTAAGGGGTTTATGGCAGCAATATAAAATACGATCAAATAAAATAACATGCATTATTAAAATTATGAAGGTGCGCCGTGTTGACCACCCCCAAGCTACATACAGTAAAGACTTTTTTGCTCAAGTGACCATGACGAGGTCTGGGCCCCAGAAGTCTGTGCCATGTTCTTCAAACAATAACAAACTTAAAGGTGCCACCGCCATGACATAAGTGTTATGCTGTACCTGCCTTCCTTGGTCCCGTCACTCACTCTTTGTTCACTGGCAGACCTGAGCCAATGAATGAGGTCTGTTTAACCATGAGAACATGACCATAAACAGTTGCGTTGAAATCATCCAACTCGAGAAAGGTTGACATCCAGTCTGTGCACCAACCACCATTTCTTGAGGAGAGGCCGTTCTGTACGTAACCTCCATTATGTCTAGTCTGCGGATAGGAAGCTGTGTTGCAGGAGGCCCTGAGGCTTGCTGTCACTGAGGTAGAGAAAGAAAATACATTGTGAAGTACTGTGATGGCCTAGTGGTAAAAGACCCACATCATCTGCCTGTTTCCTGGCCTATAGTACTGAATCCTGCTTCTCTCCTGTGGCTCCCCTGTGCTGTTTCCTTCTCAGCTTTCATACTGTAATCTAGCTAATGAAAAAGAAAATGGGAAAAAAACTTGGAGGAGTGAACTGCTCACTTTCTCTCTTTTCTTTTTCCTCCAAAATGTTCAAATGCATAAAATGGAGGAGTAGGAGGACGTTTCCAAATCCATCACACATTGACTGGATCAACTTCATGGGCCCAGTCAGGGAGGTTAAGTTGGTCAGACAGGGGTCTACAGGGAGGGAGAGAGTACCAGACAAGGGGAAGGGGGGAAACGTATGTCATCTGCAATTACCCTCCAGAAAATGAGATAAATAGCTTTGGGTAATGCCTGGAGAAAATATTTCACAGAAGGCACCCCTCGTGTTCAGTGTTGAGTGTCATCCACCTACCCGGAGGCAGTTGTATGTGCACACACTGTTGGCACGCCTGACTGTCTGCCGGCCTGCCTCAACCCCTGCACTCTGGTGTATGAGGCAGAGGAAGAGCTTTGGGGTTTGCAATAACGCTGATCTCATGACTTGCTCCGAATAACTGTTTTTCTATGTGCACCTCAATTTGCTCAATAGGGGGAAAGTCTGAAATAGATTTTCCTGTAAGAAATTTGATTTAAATGCATCCACGTGCTCCATGATATGTGTAGGCTGTATTGTCTTCTGTCCATAATTATGTCTGTGGCAGGTTGTACTTGTACGTGTGGTGTTGCCGTTTGTGCACCAAGTCGATATACAATTTGCAAAGTTATGTCTCTGCATTAACATCACCAAGACAAAATCCAAAAAGTTAGTGATTCAGAATCCAGTCATAGTGACGTGGCCCTAGTCCTGTCTATACATGGGCGTATCAGGTTTGTTTATGGTAATGTCTGAGTAACAGTGATACTGCCGTGTTACTGCCTATATATGGGCGTATTGGGTTTGTTTATGGTTATATCTGAGTCATGGTGACATGGCCGTGGCCCACCAGCCAATTCTAATATAGGATGAACCCTAGCGTCTCAATTCTGGAATGTCATAAATAGGCAAACATTCAGTTAAAATAAACAAACATTTGTTGAAAATGGGAGATCTACAGACTCACAACATGTCACATTGGGAAACCTTGTGAAAAAAGGAGGTTACCTTGTGAAAAAAGGATGGGACCAAGTACAGACCCCTATTGATCCCGCGGGGGAAATTTGTCTCCAGAGGCAGCACACCAGTTAAGATACAGTTGCAGGGCAAGAGAAGTACTGTAGATACAGCAAGGTAAAAACATCACACAGAAAAGAAACACCATCAACTAGAAAAAGTGCTCCTCGGAGCACAGGTCTCCGCCAGGTCAGGTAGGTTATTGTGGGGCAGCAATGTTCGGAATTACCCAATCAGGATGGAATATGAAAAATTCATCTTGATCACTTGACTATATGTGTACCGATTTGCATGATGTTTGAATTTGTAGGAGTAATATAAAAAAGAAAAGTGTTGCAAAATTGGCCTCCTGGTGGCGCTATAATAGGGCAATGTTAAAAGGGTGGCATTTGTTCTTCAATGTAGTGCGAATGTGCGTGCAAAGTGTCACCACAATCGGACGCTGCATTCATGATTTGTGGCATTTTGTTCAAAACAGGCCACTCCTGCAAACTTTAGATGTCAATGTTAGCCAATCAGGATGGAATATGAAAATTTTAAAAGATCCATCATGATCACATGACTATACAGATCAAGTGTACCGATGTGCGTGAAATTTGGATAAATTCTGAAGGCTTAATATCAAAAAAAATGTTTTACATAAGTCGGCCTCCTGGTGGCGCTATGAAAGGCAAATGTGAAAAATGCAGGTCAGTTGTTTTTCCTTGGCCTCTAGGGAGTGTGCGTGCAAAGTTTCATGCAGATCGGTGCAGTTATAGTTAAAAACACAAATCGTCCATTTATAGCGCCACCATGAGGCTGATTTGAACATTTTCAAGTGGCATTTCTTCCTCGGCCTAGTGGGAATGTGCGTGTGAAATCTCACGGAAATCGCAAGCTGCGTTCATGATTTGAGGCATTTTGTTGAAAACGGAGCAATCCTGCAAACTTTGGAAGCCAACCTTAGCCAATCAGGATGAAATATGGAAAATTGGACAGATCCGTGTTGATCACATGACTATAGAGATACTGTGTACTGATTTGCGTGATGTTTGGATAAAATCTGTAGGAGTACTGTCAAGAAATGTGTTTTGCAAAAAGCGGCCTCCTGGTGGCGCTATAAAAGGCTAATTTGCAAAATTTGGGGCAGAGGTTCTGCTCTGGCATCCAGGGAGTGTGTGTGCACAGTTTCGCTGCGATCAAGCCAACAGTGCCGGAGATTAGCTGTACACAAAATGACAGAATGACGGACACACACACGGACGGACGGACACACACACGGACGGACGGACAGGGGGCAAAACATACTCTCTCGCCATGCCTTTCGACAATAATGAACAATAGTATACCACAGTATTTACACCCTAAACAAAGTATGTAGGGTTTAAGTGGCTGACACATCAGAGTAGGTACCTTCTAAAATAAAGAAATATAAAATGCACTGTAAAAGAGTGAGTTGTGGTGTTCGTTTAAGTTGACTCTTTTGATTCCCTTCCCTTTTCCCTCCCTCCCTCCTACACCGGTACGGATATTGATGCTGAAGAATAAATCCATGCCTTTCCAACTCATTGATGTGCAAGCTAATACGCTGGAACAAGACCACAGTAAAGTGCAATGTAACCAGATATCCTTCACATAACGTCTCAGTGTTTCCATGTGTGTCTGCTCTCACTTGCAGGGTCTCTCCTCTTCAAAAGTCAGAGGTGGTGGAGATGGTGAAGAAGCAGGTAAAGGTGATTACGCTGGCCATTGGTGACGGTGCCAACGATGTCGGCATGATCCAGACAGCTCATGTTGGTGTGGGGATCTCTGGCAATGAGGGTCTGCAGGCAGCCAACTCCTCTGACTATTCCATTGCACAGGTGAGGAGGATGGCAGGATTATATCTATATATAGTGTGTGTGTGCGTGTTTGTGTGTTAAATGGTACTAGTAACTGCTTTAATATCATGGGTCATTGAAATAAATGCATTTATACAGTATATATATATGTATATAAAGTGTATTTCACTGATTGCTGTAAACAGAAATGTTTTTAAAAGATCACACGTAGCAACTAAGCTTAGGAGTTGTTCTCCGAATGGATGAATACCAGAATTTACGGTATCGTTCACAGTCAAATGTTTTGCTCTTCTCACAGAGCTGAGCTCTTGTTACTTTATTGGTACTGACAGTAGGAAAGGTCTTTGCTGAGGTAAAGACTGCTCTGGGGGATTTGATCTTCATCCAGTAGGAGTATGTGTGGTTCCTGATCAGTGTACAAACAGTCAATCCAACTGGTGTATCTGGAGATGAATCTTGGCAATAACAGGTTACTAGGGTGGGCGTTTGCGTGGAGCATGCTGGTGTGTGTTGAGGGAGGGTCAAAGTGTCAACTCGACATCTCCATAAACATTAGGATTTCATGTGCTTCAGTCAATCGATCATAGAAAACAAACAAATTATTATTATTTACACATTAGTTCAGCGCGTGTTCACTGCATAATCCACATAAAGTAGACTGACACTGTTATAATCCGCAAGAAGGTCCATGAGGTTGAGCAAAGAAAAAGTCCAAGTCAATAGTGTGCGTAACAGGAGATCAGTGTTGCTGCTGCAGCTTTATACAGGTGAGCTCCAGCACCTGCGGTGATATCCAAGTCCCCACTCTGCCCCTGACAAAATCCCATGTAAACACATTCTTGTGTCCCTGCAACTAGTATCTCTGAAACTCAGAATTGATACGCGATACTACATAAGCAAGCACAACTGTGCCAGTAACAAAAGCCATGGTTCTCTCTTATATCATGTTCTTTTTCTTGCAGCGTGCCGGCCTGTGCTTCATGTGTGTGCCTATATTATAGCCACAGGGCTTGAGAATAGAAGTCGGTGGTAGACTAAAACACAGTACATTCCATGTACTCTGGCATCCAGTTACCCTTACAGTGACTTGGGTTTGTCTTAAGTGGCCCCTTCCATCCGCATGACATTTAGAAAGTGTATGTCTCTCAAAGACGGGCAGACTCATATAATCCATTTAACTTGTGTTCCAGCGTTTGGATTCAATTACTCTGCAGACTTGTGGTGTTTTCCCCCTTATTGGTGTAATGGAGTATTACCTGTGCAAGTTGCCGCACTGCGTAATAAAATCAGGGGGAGTTGTGCGGCTTATTTTTCTGTTTCTAAACCGATTCCCTCTGGTTTCTATCATTGTGCTGAAGCATTAAATGTCGCACTGCAGTAGTTCACTGCTAAACCTGTTGCTAACCTGTTTTTCTAACAGGGAGAGCTGGGCACTGTTCCCGGTCTGTTTATTTTTTACTCTACTATTTGCAATCACATGCTGCAACATTAGATGAATGTCACACTAGTGTTGCTTTATACATTTATTTTTTTAATTAAAGGTAGGGTAAGTGATATCTTTTGGTTAAAACAAGCACTATATTCTGATAGTAATCATTGCTATAGAGTGTTTTTTCAGTAACAGATGTCTCCCTGTCTCTCCAGCTCTTTAATAAACAGAAAATACATTTTTCGGTAGGTGTCAAAATCTCAGCCAATCAGGAGAAAGTACCCATTTTTAAGCTTAATTTGTATAGTGTTCCAGTTCCAATTTTGCATGCTCATTTCTTAGTGTCATCACTTCCAATTTCACTTGTTTAATCTGTATCCTGATTGAGTTCTCTGTCCTGGTTGGATAAAATTGGAAATGAAACTGAAACGAAAATGCATTTTCTGTTTAATAAAGAGGTGGAGAGACAAGGAGACTCCTAATACTGAACAAACACTCTATAGCAATGAGTACTATCAGAATATAGAGCTATTTAACAATTATTTTAACCAACGCAAATCACTTACCCTACCTTTAACATTGAGCCCTCTCTTTAAATAACATACAGGGTGGAGAAGGTACAGACTTTCAATTTAAATGATTATTTTTTACTCGTCCCCGGTTTTGTATAACACGTTGCAACATTAGGTGTAATTCACTCCACTGGACTTTTATCGCTCCCAGATTCCGAGTTAGACACAGTTGTCTTAGAGCTCTCTGGTATCTGTTTAGCTGAAGTGGAGGCTGGAGAGAGGGGTCCAGTCCCCGGCGCCTCTGCTGTCTGTCTGTCATCAGCCTGCATCTGTGGTAACTGGACTGTTTGATCCCACCACACCAAGGGTCAGACAAACAGGAGGCCACCGCTCTGCTTTCATTCTGCCTATAGGAACACTGCAGCCTCCCCCTGCTGTTCCACTGAAAGACACGCTGGCCTTCAAATAAGCAAGACTTTTACCTAGACGTTTGCTTTTAAAACTTAATAGAGACCTACTGTATTCCTCCAGTTTCATTTTAGAAAGTACGGGAGGATGTAGCTTAAACCATTGGTTAGCAAAGTGAGGTCCGGGGGTACCAGGGGGTCCCCAGCAAAATTAGTTAATATAGCGTCGCAATCATTTTAACCACTTTAACCATATTTTACGCTTTGGCTACAAGCTCATAGCATGGCACCGAGTGCTGCGCTATGAGCTTGTAGATCTGCTATTTTTTTTAATCCATGGCACAAAATATTTTTGAGGTGGGGGGGGGGGGGGGTCCGCAGCCAAATACATATCATTTTTGGGGTCCTTGACATGAAAACGTTTGAGAGCCACTGGCTTAAACGCTTCTGCGCCCGCAGTCACACTGTGCTTTTTTTGGTTTTTTTGATAGTCTGCTGGAAGTTACGATGAAAATGTTTGACTCAGTGAGTCCTCATGCTGCATTCTAATCACAGCTATCAGTGAGAGATTGCACTGAAATATGATGTACGCCACAGGCCCCAAATGGAGGGATTATCGTAAAGCCATTTTGCTATCCCTCTAAGCCCTGGGAGACCAATACCCCCACCACTCGCTCCCCTTTTCAGCATCTTAAGACCAGGCTGGGTCTGGCAGAGTCAAACTGTGACTAAAAATGCCTGGAATGCATCAGTGAAGACCTTGCCCTCGACTCCCCTGCAACCTCTTTGCTTCCTGCTGTCAGTGGCGATAAGAGTGTTGTTTTCTCTAATCCAAAAGTTCCTGCTAACACTACATTGTTCCAGGAGGGATTGCCTGCATCTCAGATTGTATGGAGCCATGTATTTTATGTACATATCAACCTAGTGAAATTATGATTAACTCTTTGACTGCCAGAAATAAAACATAATTTGCCATGCCACTGCCAGCGATTTTTATTCATCTCCAGTATGATCGATCCCCTGATCGCTTTAAAAGACGTATCCGAGTCTCATAGAATCGGGGGGGGAGCGAGCCGCTGCGATAATCCGTTCCATAGTTGTGGGCAGTTGAATGTAGGCTGTTTTCGCCAAAAAGCAGCAGAAACTAAGAAAAGGCCATTTTCCCAAATCGAATAACAAGGAAATGTATGGGCTGTTTTTTTTTTGCAATCATGTGACCCTCTGCTTCACAGCGAGCCTAACGGTGACCCATAGGCGAGCGAACAGCGCCATCTAGTGGAAAACCACTGAAAACACAAAATCTCGTCATTCTCGTCATTGGCAGACTGCACCTTAGCAAAAGGTCACAGTCAAAGAGTTAACACTTAAAAGTGTGTAAAAACTTGAGTAACTTACACAGTCACGTTAGTCGTCTTTTGATGTTTACATTCTTTGTTACACCTTTGGAAGTATATGATGTCCTACGATGGTTGCATGGATTAAAATTGATAGTCGCCACGACTGATTTCAGTCATTTGTTATCAGGTTAAAGAGTATTAGAATGGGTCAAATTAGCAATAGAATACATGTTCAGAAGCATCTTCCATACAACTCTAATGGTCTCGGACATTTCATAAAAGCAAAGGTTAAAGCCTCAATCTGCAATTTCTTCAACTGGTTGGCTGTATGTTGAACAGCAAGAACATACAGTATGTTTAGAATGATAATACCTAAACATCAATTCTACATATTGTGCTAATTGTAGCACAAATCACAGATTGGTACAGCAACAATAATTTCCATCCGTGAGATTAGTTTTTTCTTTAATCCCTGTGGTTGATTGAGTACTAGCTCACAATGTTCTTCCTATACCACTCAGTTCAAATACTTGAAGAATCTTCTGCTGGTCCATGGTGCTTGGAACTACAACCGTGTGGCCAAGTGTATCCTGTACTGCTTCTACAAGAACATTGTCCTCTACATCATCGAGGTGAGTCTCAGACAGTCCCTACAGATGCCAAAATTCATGCTAAACACTGAATGGCAAGCATTGGGAATTGGGATTTCCGTGTTGGAGTTTCCATGTTTGTGTTTCTGGTGACTGGCCTTGCACACATTACCTGCCAATTTGTGTGGCTCCTTGCGTGAATGGCTTGTGTGAGCTCACTCTTTTGACATACATAGACAGGAGTACGCACGCACCCCCCCCCCCCCCCCCACACACACACACACACACTCTCTAGTAACAGTCCAGCTTAACTGGAAGTTGGCCATTTAGGAAATCCCTGCCAGTTATTAGAACACTGAAGTATAGATGTACACAGGGAAATGAGGTACTCGCAGGGTGTGGCTAACTTGCACGCAATCTTACAAGTCTCTTTTCATGCGTGTTGGTATTGTACTTAATTAATTCTTAGCCTGTTACAAGTATGTAGACAGCAGAGGCAGCCAATGCAGGATACAATTCAGGCCAATGAAAATTAAGAAGGATTTGGTTAAAACCAAATGTCATTAAAAAGTCATTCGCTATTCGAACATAATTGGAATGTTCGGATGCTTCATTTTTTATATTTTAATCATTGCACACAGCCATGTCACTTGTGCACGCAGAGCTGACAAGGAGTGTATCTGCTTTCAATATGCTCACAATGTTGATATGCTGCTGGCTGTTTTGGGGTGTTTTGGCTAGTGTTGTGTGGGACTGTTCTCTCCCCTTTGGCAAAATGGTCAAAGCAATCTTTTTTCACCTCTTTGAACAAAACTACTTTTTAAAAACTAAGGTGTTAATAAGAAATGTGCTAGAAAATATGTTTTACCTGCATGGATTATGCAACTTCCACAAGTTGGCATTTCCTGCTTTTACACAGAAGATATAGCAGCGTGTTTGGTCTATTTGAGTGGCTCTCAAGCAGCAAAGTACCATATTCACCCTACAGTATGTGGAGATGGCAATCTCAACGCCAAGCGCCTGAATTTGATGTATTGGCTTTTTGATTTAGAGCCAGTATTCAGATATTTGCTTGGGAAATGCACAGAATATCCTAAGCTTAAAAAACGGGATTCGAGACGGCGCTATTTGTGATATGATGTGGTCTTGCTGCCTTCATCAGACCGTGACCGCCTGCACACACTGGGGCAGTTTGCAGCCAAGTGTGAAGCAGTCAGGATGAGCTATCAGCACCTCAAAGTCTAGGCTATGTTGCTGCCCCAAGCGAAGGAGTTCAAATACCTCGGGATCTTGTTCACAAGTAAGGGTAGAATGGAGTGTGAGATGGACAGCTGGATTGACGCAGCGTCCACACTAATGTGGCCGTTGTACCAGACCATTGTGGTGAAGATGGAGCGGAGCCGGAAGGCAAAGCGTTTGATTTACCAGTCGACAGCGGACATTCCAACCCCAGCCTATGGTCATGAGCTCTAGGTAGAACGAGAAATATCGAAATCGCAGGTACAAGTAGCGTAAATGAGTTTCCTCCATAGAGTGGCTGGGCTTAGCCTTTGAGATAAGGTGAAGACCTCAGTGTAGAGCCAATGCTCCTTTGTATTGTAAGCAACCAGTTGAGTTGTTTTGAGCATCTGATCACGTCTACATCCAACTGGTAAGAGTTAGAGTAGATCCAGGACTCGCTGGAGGAATTCTATATCTCATCTCGCTTGGGAACACTTCAGGATCGCCAGGAGGAGCTGAAAAACATGCTGGGGAGAGAAATGTCTGCCATACCTTGTTTACTCTGCTGGTGGATGGAGATGTAGTTAACTGACAGTACAGGTTTTGTGCCCAGAGATACAGTAATGTAGCAGTGATTCATTCCTCCATCTTTAGAGCTAAAGGTTCCTCTTTTTGGCCAAGGCTTGATTCTCTCTCCCTCTCAACTTTCAAACTGTCTGTCTGGATGAAGAAAGGACTCAAATTGTTTTATTTGGATTTGAAACTAACTTTGGCATAACTAAGTACCAGGAAGCTTTTTTTGCTGAGCTCTCTCTCTCTGTCTCTCTGTCTCTCTTGTCTATCTGTCTCTCTGTTTCTCTGTCTGTGTATGGTTTATATATATATATATATATATATACATATATATATATACATACATACATATACATATACACATATATATATATATATATATATATATATATATATATATATATATATATATATATATATATATATATATGTATATGTATGTGTGTGTATGGGAATTTAGCTTCCAACAGTGGTGTGATCGCGTTTGACAGAAGCCAGGCCCAGTGCTGATAGCAGGTTCAGAGGTACGACCTGACAAGTTAAGGACTTGCTATCAGCACCAACTGTATCATAGGCCTCGCTTGGAGGGTTTGATCTACAGGCCATGCTCTTGTCTAAAGGAAATGGCACCTCTGGAGCAGCTTAGCATCTCCTTAAGGTCCCTAAAGTAGTCACCAAGAGTCACCAAGGGGGAGGGGGGGGGCAGTGCACTCTTTGCAGTATATAACTTAATACAGTTAGACAACAGGTTGAGAGGATGAAATGGGGATATAATTTGCCTGCAACTTCTCTGGTACTATTATGTATAGAGACATATTCTTGAGTTTTTAAAGCTGCAATTTGGAAGTTATACATCTACATTGGTTCTAGGTAGTCTCCTTCTCCATTGAGAAATTTAGACCCTGGTGTCGGGTAGGACACCTACTGGCTGACAACTAGTACTGCCTGAAGCTCATAGTGCAATATCGCCCCAGACCAAATGGGGATACCTAGAAATGTGTTCTCATGTAGGAGATCCGGGTTTGAATTCCGGGTGGTACATGAAGCAACTAAAGGTGCTGATGAGAATAATGTTTGCTCTTATTGTGTGAGCTTGGAAAAGGCCATGGCGAAAGAAGGAATGTACATTATATTCAGCTTCAGTACGTGTACTACCATGGCGAGAACACAAGGTAAATTAAAGGGAAGGCTATTTTCACCAGATGTTCAGCTATTTTCGCCCAATGTTCGCCTATTATGACATGCCCAGAATTGGGATGCTGCAATTGATGCGGTTAAAACTGTTCCATTTGCCGTCATTCCTCCAACATGCCACTGTGTCATGTCCCCTATGTATATACTAGTAACCAAGCATTATGGGATTGGCCTTTTGTTATAAATCACTGAATTAAAATGCTACTAGTGATTAATGTGCTGAAGCTTTTATATTCTTCGCATTGCTATTATTAATAGGCGGATAGGAGAGATATGGCTACTATTTACTGTATTTACTGCACTTGTCACAAATAACACAAGCCTCATGAATCATGCCCTTGGAATCAATCCAAGTTCTTATTCGGTCCAGTACATGGATATTTTTCAGAACTGTTCCTAACGCACACACAGACACACGCACAAAATCTCGCGCACACACACACACACACACACACACACATTCCTATGGCTTGAGCGTTCAGCCTGAGGGGGTCCACCATGGAAGGACAGTCAATTACACGCCTCCTCTCCCTTCCCTTTCTCTGCTCTGGAGTGAGACATCACTAAACAGTGGTTCACTATAGAGCACACACTCCCATGTCGGCTATTCATTGGGACAGACGATGAGCCATATGTCATGAGAATGCCACCATCTGAAGAAGAAAAAAATGCCCCTAGCGTGTTTGTGAAACTCACAGGTCATACTGTGCTGTTGCCGCACAACTTGCAGTGGAAATATGAGCCCTTTAAAATCCCCCTTTGTCATCCTCTTTCTTCGCCACTTGACCCTCCGAACTCCCACTCCAGTGTTGTCATTGTTGATGTCCCGTGGTGAATCCCTGTTGAACCCTTCAGATTTCATACGTGCACATACTGTAGGTCTTTGGATTCAGATTTCATCATGTATGCACATACTGTTGGTCTTTTGACCTGCTCCTGCAGTCGGCAGCATCTGGTTTTGGACCATGGCTTGAAACTGTTTCTTCCTGTGAATTGAAGCACTGTGGAAAACTGCTTCCGAACCTTATGAGTGACTTTGGTGATGTGGTCCTATTAACCACCTATTCTGTGGTGAACATTTTGGCCAGAATAGCAGATCTACATGATCAGTGAAGAGATTTGGTATTGAGGGAAAAATGTAGGGGGCTTAGTATAGATTCCTGTGGGACACCGGTCAACAAAATGTATATAGGGTTTAAATTGATAAGTCGTTAAATCATGTAAAGTGGCATCACTGGTGTTGAGTGAGGTGAAGGTGGTACGGGTTATGACATCATCAACATCCATGCTTTAGTAGATCCCTCACAGGTTTCCTTTGTCTAGTAACATTAAACAACACAGTATGGTGACTATATACCTTCTCAAACATTAAATGAAAATCTACCTGACACATACTGTAACATACAGTGTTTAAGAGCATTGTAAATGTACACTAGATGTTAAGCACCACGTCACGGATGTCATATAACTTCCAAATTGCAGCTTTAACAATATTAGATGTTCTTTTCTCTAGGCTAATTCACAGGGTATTAACAGTGGGATAAGCCAGGCCTTTGAAAACTAAAGTGGCACCCAATGTCCACACAAAGAACAGCTTAAATTTCATTCAGTTTGCCTCATAATGCATAGTAAGGCAATTGTAGATGTGAGGCCAACATAACGTTCAAATTACAGACATTACTGTCATACTGTCAATAGACATTACTTCTAGAGGCAAACATGAGGTGATATGAGACAAGTCCATTTATTTCAACGCTGAAATCCTTTAATTGCTGCCCTAGCTTTTTTTTTCCTAGAGGTTATTTGGTCACCGTTTCACATAACGGTACACTTTAAAATCTGCAGTGTTAATTCAACTTTGAGAGTGTAAATATCGACCCAGTCCGAGTTCAATTGTGTTGCATTAACACTGAAGATTTTACAGTGTCCTGGGAAATGAGACTTTCCCATTCATGAGCCCTGGCAATTATAATTCCTCTTAACAATTCACTCACAACTATCACTCTATCACTCTATGCTCTTTCTCTCTCTCTCTCTCTCTCTCTCTCTCTCTCTCTCTCTCTCTCTCTCTCTCTCTCTCTCTCTCTCTCTCTCTCTCTCTCTCTCTCTCTACCCCACTCCCCCTATGTCTCCCTGTCTCTGCTGCTCTCTGTTGCTCTTGTGCCTCCCTCTCTCCCCCTGCTCTCATTTTCTCTCACATTCTCTCTTCGCGTGAATTCTTAATAGACCTGACTGCTGCTGGGGCCTAAACGCTCATTAAAACTTTGTGAAAATCCTTCTGAACTTCGTTTAGCCTCTCTTTGTGTGATCGACTAGGAGTTCTCTTTGAGACACAGCAGGTCTCCTTTTCAAAGGAGCTCCTTTCCTACAGTCTGTGCATACTGTCTATCTGCGAGGCCAGTCTCCTCCCCACCTCACCTTTTGTTATTTTCTGAAAACATAACTCCCCCCTCCCACCCCCCACTCCCGTTGCTGCACTCCTTCAGGGGATTCAAGCACATAATAGGGGATTTCTGCCCTGTTTGTCTGTGTCGATATATCAAACGTCCCTGTTTTGTAAGGCCCTGACATCCAACACACCAGCAACCCCAGGGTAGAGCTAAAAGCTACATTTGTTGCACTAATAGGTTTACTTTTGTGCTTGCATGTTTTTTCTCGTCGACTCCCAGGCTACGTTTCAAGGAGAGAATTGAGGATGTTGAGGGGAATTTTAACTTTTTTTTTTGTCTACGGTAACATTGTCTGTTACAGTATGCATTACAATCTGAATGCTATGATCCAGAGACTATCCTTAAGCCTATTTTAGAGGAGCGTAGCCTAGCGAGTCTTCGGCCATTCTTGAGGCTCCTTTATGAGGGAAGGGGTGAAGGGTTCCGTGGCCATTGTGGTGAATGTGAATGTAGGTGCTGCTACTCTTGTCTGAGGGTCAGCAAGCAGCTGCGTTATAATTAGTGTTTTGCTGGGACGTTGCTGGGTTGAGGGTTAATTGTGAATCAGGAAGTAAGGCTGTCACTCGACAGTGTGATTGACTGACAGGTGGAATGACTATTCATACTGGTTTTCTTGTGTGTTTCCTGATGTTGTCAGCCAGTTGTTTTTCTAAGACTAAACTCATGCTGTTCAGTTGGAGCCCTGGCCTCATCAAATTGGAACAGTCGTTGAAACTTCATTAACTACCCAATGGATCGCAAGAGATGATCACAATGCTCCACAACAATTTGGTACACAAAGTGATTTAAAGCTAAATACGTTTGTTAAAGCTGTGTTAATTACATTTTGATTTAAAACAAGAAGAAAAACTGCTGGATTTTTCAACACATTACATTTTTCAACATTCAAATTAAGAGGGAGCTTTCTAAAGATGGTTGCCATAGCAACTTAATTCAAATGACCGGTCCAGCTGGCGACTCTCATGTTTGATTTATTTTATTCATTTTTATTTATACGTTTATTTGGACGGGACAGTGCATATTAATGAACGCCACACTTAAAATGCTGTGTAAATACACCGGATATAGCAAGAATGCTAATTTCCATCTGTAGTCCCCATACAGAAAGCAAGCAACATCACAAAAAGAGCACATATAAACATTACTAAAAATGCAAGACACTCAAGAAAACTAGAAAAACTACATTGTAGCCTATTTAAAAAATTTCACATGGTTGATTGTCCATGATCCATCCTAGTTGGACCTTTTAAAAGATATAAAGGATGGACACTCTCTTATGTTAGTGGGTAGATTGTTCCAAATTGCGCTTACTTGAACTGAAAAGGAATTTGATTGACACATCGCCAGGCTGCCACTGAGCGGTTGATGGACAAGTGGCATTTATGAGGTAATTACATGAAAACTCATTCAGCCGGGCCCAGGGGAGTTAAAGGCGGCCGCAGAGCAAAGCCTGCCGACTGGTGCCATGCTGTGAATACAACCACCAGGGCCCCGGCCAACATTGTAACACCGGTTGCCCGTCTTTACCAGCACACATTTCCAGCATATTTAGCAGCTCTTTCTTCACTCCCTCTTCCTCAAGCTACTTTTTATTCCTTGCCTTTCTTTTGAGTGTGAATCTCGTCAGCAATTCTCAGATACTAGGGCTTAAGAATGGCAGGGCTCACTTTGTGGGGGACAAATGTCACGCCCCATCACCCCACCCATTCCTCCACAAGCCTCTGTCTGTATCATTGATTTTTGATTTGCAGATGAATATGCAAAGGAGCCTCCTTATCGGCTGCCCCCCCCCGCCCCCTCTTCTCACCCAGGCCCCTCTTTAAGTCCCCTCTCCCCCGCCATCCATCCCCTCTGTTTTTCAGAATGTGCAGTGGGGGAGAGATGGCGGCTACACCCCTCTGCTGAGTGGCGCTCACTATGAAGGGGAAGAAAAGAGGACAAAAAATTGTGCCCGGTCCTTCCCCTAATGAGCAAATCAATGCATCTGTCCCTCAAGAGAGGGAGAGGCAGAAAGAGAAGAGGGGTGCTGGTTAGGATCCTTAGGACGGGGCCAAAACACTCATGCAGAAGCATTTACTACGTGCTGTGAATAGGAGCCTTTTTTAAACTAACCACAACAATATATCAGCCCAGAGCTCCTCATTGAGGGAGCCTGTAATTAATTCAACAATTTGACCTGCCCACTAGCCTCTTGTTGCTATTGCTTGAAACACTGGGTTAACCTGCCCTCCCTGCGGCTTGTGCTCATAAGCAACCCCCTAGCAACAGCCTCTGAGAGTATCCCTCAGTTAAAGGTTTAATGACATTCACTTTTACACCACATTCAAAGTCTTTGTCCTGGTCCTTCAAAAGTGTACAAAAAGTTTTAAGTGAAAATTCCACTCCAGTGATCCATGGCAGGTGTTTTTCTCTCACATTTCTAAAGCCTTTTCAACTGCAATGAAAAAAGAAATCTTTGCCTGCGGGTGTCGCTGGTGAGGGATTTTGCCTGTCAATCATCGCCTCTGCTCCGCCCCCCCCAAAGGAAAGGATAGGGGAGGGGAGGGGCGAGGAGGAGAGTGGGCGGGATTAATAGACTGTGACCTCACTGTCGAAGGGCCAAGCTCAGATTACTTTTCAGCCTAATTATTCAGAAAACCCCAGACCACAGAAAATCCACTGAATGTTCTAAGTTCAGGTTTTTTGGGTGTAATTGAGGTCATAAAACCCCAAATAAAACATTGAAAATAAAAAAAGTGAAAATGAATGTCATGATACCTTTAAGGTAGGCTTTAACATACCACTCATGTAAGGTGCCATGTTGGAGAAATTCAGATTTTGCAACTTATTTTAACGAATAACATTTTAAAGCATAACTTGCACATCTACAGTGGTTGGATGTTAGTCTCCCTACTCTTCCATTGAGACATTTTGACCCTGGTGTTCCGTAGGACACATACGGGTGAACAGTGTCAAAGTTATATGAAGCAGACAGATTGGGCACTAGAATGTGCCACCATCTTCATTGTAGTTTTGGATATCACTGCAATTATATCTATCTATCAGGAGAGTGAGACGACGGTATGCAACGTAGCTTTAAAGATTCTGATAAAATTGCTGCTCTCTCACTGAGGAAAGGAAATATCTAATTGCTGTGTGGCTAGAAAGACGTTCAAAAGATTATAGTTGGGGAAATATCATTTTATTGATTATTTAGCAATTAGACATCCATCTATCCATCCCTCCCTCTGCTTTTTGGGAGTTGGGTCGCAGAGGCAACACTTCCAGCAGAGAATGCAGACCTAACTTTCCCATGGCGTTCCCAGGCCAGCAGGGAGAATGTTCCTTGGTCTGCCCCCGCGGCTTCTTCCCAGCTTGGCACGTCCGGAAAACCTCCCTGGGAGGCCACCAGGAGGCATCCTTACTAGGTGCCATGCAGAAACGCCTCAACTGGCTCCTTTCCACACAAAGGAGCAGTGGCTCTTCGCCGTGGCTCTCACGGATGAGCTTCTCACCTTATCCCTAAGGGAGATGCCAGCCACCCTCCTGAGAAAACACATTTCCGCCGCTTCGTCATGACTCTTCTAATGTTGTGGTGTCATTCTTAACCTTTATTCTCATATAGTAGTACTGTTGTCCAGATTGGGGTAAACGTAGAAATGTACCTGATGCAGGATGGGTGTGGCTGATGGTCGGGGGGGCGACTAGAAGGGCTTAGGGGTGCACATACAATACTGTATGCCTCATCTACTGGATATGCAGCCTGCCTCTCTCCCTTCCCGCTCAGGGGAATGACATGGAGGGGCTGGGTGAGAGACATTTGTTTTCACACAATTGAATGGACGAGGCAGCGGTGGATGTTGGTCGTGCAGTTAAGAGTGGCAATAACGGGCAGGGCCCTCCAATAGGCTCTGTGGCAATTCATGCGTTCATAATGAGGTTAAATGAAGCGAGGAGATGTTCAGCTGCACCATGGCCACAACATCACACCCCTGATGTCCCTTACACAGCCATGACGGGGAAGAGAGTCTGTTGTGACATGCTGTAACACGACGAAGGATAGAGTCTGGTTCATAATCGCTCATGCATGTACCCTGAGTCAAGTGAAATCAAGTCAAATGCTTTATCTACTTGTCCTGATACACAGACACAAACACAATATATTAAAGGAGCACTTATTATATGAAGATAAGGTTGAAAATGGTTTTAGTGCTCCTTCGTATACGAGATACGACATACTTCATATCTCCAGGAAAAGGAACCACGGCTTGTTCAAGGGCACTTTAAGGTTCCGTAGTGATTCGAACCAATGACAGAAAAGTCTGTAGTCAAAATAATAAGTAGTGTCTTTTTGCTTATTCAGAGTACCTGGTTTTGGTTTCGTTCTGACAGACGTTGCTGTCACCGATAAGTACAGCTAATCAAGATATGAGGTGATAAGCCTTATCTCCACCCAGGTCCCAGCATATGGTTTCTATTATCGTTTGCTCTCTTTCGCGGTGCAATATATTTCAATGTCTGCTTTAATCCACTCAGCCCCCAAGCTCTTGACTTTGGCCCCATAACTAACCTGGCATGTCACCTCCTTGTCGTCAGGTGGATCAGGTTGGGAAACGGTGGGTTTGATATATGCTCGTACGTAATCCTTCAATGAAGACGGGCAGGATTTACAGTGTGGTGATGGTATTTGGAGGTCTTGCCTTTCTCACTCTTACTCACCCATGCTAATTCAGTCCATCCAACCCACCACTACCTCCGCCCCGCCCCCACCCTTCCCAAATTTGATACCCATTGAGCTCTCAGCTCCAAGAGACTAATGATGTGTTGAGCACAGGTCATAACTTCAAACAAACCGAGTTAGGTTAATCATTTAGTTTAATTTTCTCATGGAAACATTTATCATCCTCCCTTTTACCTCTGAAAAGATGCATTGCAGCTTGATGCACCATCCTGCTAATGATTTTCTCTCTGTGAGAAAACAGTTCTCCCTTTGATCTTTTTTTTGTTTTGTTTAGCAATCTATCGCACTGTCTGGTGGTGTTTCTATAAGACATGAGACGAAAGATGTCTGAGACACTCTCCTGATCAAAGTATTCTAGAGCTGGCCTAAAATCCTGGTTGTGTGTGCTAAGGTTGACAATTGCAATTTCCGTGCCCTGCAAACAAAACCTCTCTATGAGACTGTGAAGAATTCTAGACGAGGGGCTTGATAAAATGTCTCCAGGCAGTTTCTCTGTAGACACAGACTTGGTCTCTGATGTAAATGTTTTAATGGGTGGCTACTCACTATCAGTATCCATGATGGAAAGCATGCACTTAAAAGTCAAGCAGAGAGACCTGAGTGATTCAACAGTGTTTTCTTCAACCCACTGATGTGGAAGGGAAGGGAGACGTATAGTATCAAGTGTATGAAAAAGCGTTTTAATAATGAAGGGGACCTGAACGGAAAGAAGAAAGGTTAGACTTTGGGACATGATACTGCCTTCAAAATGTCTCATAGAAAGTGCACATACATTACAAGAACATCTCAAATTGAATTTGGTGAATGTTTTTATGCTGAGTGCATTTTAGTGTTTAATGTATGTATTGTACATCACCTCTTCACTGTTTTGCTGTTCTCATCATTCCTGCGCAACTTTCTCTTTCAGATCTGGTTCGCGTTTGTCAATGGTTTCTCTGGCCAGATCCTGTTTGAGCGCTGGTGCATCGGCCTGTACAATGTGGTGAGTGTTAATGTGATTTACTCTCCTCTCTCCATTAGAGTGAAAGAGCCCGCTTCATTCCGTCTCCCACCCTGTGTCACTCTCTGGCACAGAATTCATATGCTGTGGCACCCCTTAACGGGATCGCTTTATTGCAAGACCATGTCATCAACCTCCTGAAAAATCTCTCATTTATTTATGACCCCTTGTCAAGTCCATATTCCCTCTGTGCCCTAAACTATGTACTGAATGTGAAAAAACAACAGACGTATGCCCCAAAGAGTACAGTTGGCCCGGGCAGCCATTTGTGAATGATAAAGCGAACAGGTTGAATGGAGCAGCAACTGAGGCGGCTGTTGGCGTAGGGAGTCCCTCAGGGCTCTGTAATGGGACCGCTCTTAATGAACTCATGTTTCATGTCTGTCATATCAATTCAGCTGAGGAAAAAAGTGTACATCTGCAACTGTCTAATTTTTTAATACTGCACCGTTTAGCTCACAAGGAGTTGACGTGTAACTTTAAACTGTTTATTAAAAAATCTCCCCAATTCAATAAACAAAAAATGAATGAGAGAAGTGTGAAGAGAGACATGCCCACACAACATTGATAGCCCACAAATGGAAATGATTTATGGCAGGGGCCGACTGTCAAGAAAGTAGAACATTTTCATGGCACTGGCATGCAATATTAACAATGTCTAAGGGGAAGCAGGAGTCATTCTTTCACTATCTGAAGAGTGGAGAAATACCTCCAGTTCAGTGGGAGTTTGTCGGGAGGCAGTGGGCTGAATCCGCCCCTCAATAGAGATCTTCCTGGCTCTGGCTCTGAATGAGAAAGGAGTCCAGTGGAGCGTGTCCAGTGGCCCTGCCAGTCTGCACACTGAGGCCTGCATACTCCCACTCCAGATGGGTCTGCAGGGAGCTCACACTAACTGACCCGCCAATTTAGCCGCCACCCCCTCCCTTGCGGCCATACAATACTGTCGCTACTCTCTCGGCAGCTGCTATGCAGAACAACATTACCACACCACTCAGAAATGACACTCTAGTCGTGCCTAAATACCTGCCTCCCAGTCAAGAATGGCACAGATGTTCATCAGAGATGGCTTTTGCACATGAACGGAACGGACTCTGAGCATGTCAAATCAAAATAAGAAACCCTGAAGTGTTATAAGGTCAAAGGTCCACAATAAAAGCAAAGCTAAGTGTAACACAGCGTGCAGTAAATTATATATATAACAGCAACATATGGAGATGGCAGTGAAGACATTCTTCTACTGTTGGACAAAACATATTACAGTGTATGTATTATTATATTATTCACATATTTTGGACAAATAAGCATGCCATTATCTTAGTATTGATTATTTGTATTATCTCTGGCAGGCAGGTGGAGATATCGCGTTCGCCTGTCTGTCAGTCCATCTGTCTGTCCACAGCTAATATCGCAAACTACTTGGCGGATCAGCGTCATATTTCTTGTGCATGCTGCCAGCAGGCCGTTGACCTCAAATATTTTTCAAAACTGTCAATGACAACCATGTAATTTAGCAAATTAAAAGTTGCAGAGCAGTCATCACTTCAGGCTATGGGATATGCATCCCACAAGGCTATGGACTAGTGTTGTGTCGGTCGCCAACTTTTTTGTTTTGCACATACTAGTCTATTTGGGTGAACAAAATTAACTCTAGATTTGTTCAGTCAGTTCAGTTGAAAATGCTTTAAATGTTAATTGGCGGAAGAGAGGCAGTTCCACCATTCCTCTTTCCTCATTGGACTAAACACTATGAGAAGGGCGGGCTCTTCCCCATCAGACTGACAGGCAGCTTTCCTTGTGGGACTCGCGGTGCACTCAACTCCCTCGGGTCGGTGGCGACAAGCACGCAGAGTTTGAAGTCTGTCGGTCGAACTGTTCTCGAGATACGTGAATAACAGATTTACAGACAGAGATTCTGTGCATTTATTGCAAGATAATAATTGAACAATCTAATTGTCTCCACCAGGCCGACGGTGTGGCCGTATCTGTCACATTTTTCATATTCCAATCCGATTGACTATGATTGGCTTCCAAAGTTTGTGGGAGTGGCACGTTTTGCACAAAATGCCACACATCATGAATGCATCGCTGATTGCTGGGAAACATTCCATGCACATTCCCACTAAGCCAAGAAGAACCTCCATCCCAATTTTTTCTAATGTCCTCATAGTAGCCTATAACTCTTGAACTGTAGGTCGTGCAATCATCATCTTTTATTCCTGGATTCCTTGGATCATGACGCAACTTATATTTTCTGCCATAGTGCGTTTTCTTCAAAACACACTTTTCGCTACTACTCCTACAGATTTTGTCTAAACCTCACACAAATCGGTACACATTATCTCTGGGCTGGGATCCAGATGTATTAGTCAGATTTTTCAGATCCCATTCCATTTGGGTATGACCAAAGTTTGTGGGCCCGGGGTAGGCAACCCGGACTGGTGGAGACCTTTATAGTTTCATAATTTAACTATTGTATCAGATTGCTGACCCCGTTGTCAGATCAATGGGGGTTCCTCTCTGTGTAGTTTGAGCCATTCATCAATCAATTAAATATGTTTACATTATTGAACTACAGGGCATATTCCCTCTATATGCAACGCGAGTGCCTGCAGGAGTTTAGATCCCATACCGTGAGTGGACGTTTGGGTGAACGTGTTGCCCTGACTGATCCAGTCAGGGAACTAACTGCCTGTGTTGTTTCCAACACAGGCGGAAATCCAAAAAAGCACTGAGCAAACTGGTGAACGAATCATTTGGACGAAACATTTGTACTGTACTGAATGATTCAGCACTTTGAAAAGAACGATAATTCCCACCACTACTATCAACCAGAACTAGCCAATCGGGCGCAATCTGTCCATCAGGCTTATGGGATCTACACTACTAGCCAATTACAACAGTCCTTGCTCATGGGATGGGCTGGTACTGGTCAATCACAGGAAGCCTACTTTACACTGCCCACTGCCGTACATTGACAAAGTATTTAGTTACTGACAGTCCATAAGTACAGGGCACATGCATGCACTGTTCACACTGGCATGGCAATGTGAAACAGTTTCATCCCCGAGCCTTGCCGTACATGAACAACAGTTGAGCTTTATGCGGATATGCCCATGTGGATGTAAGCCCCGTTCATGCTTCTTGCGTTCTGTGCAGTCTTGATGGCGCAAACGGCACTCATGCGAATGTCATGCTGTTTCATAGTAATTGAAGTCGGAGTGCTCAGATTGATTGAATACTTTGTTAACAGTTTGCAAAGAGCAGAGTGCAATTATACAATGATGCTAAAAGGATAACTACAAAAATCCATGAAGGCTTGTTTCCATTGTGGTCCTATGTATTCAATTCATCAAGGCATTTAAAGACATACAATAACATACAACACATCATCAAGACTAGAAGCAATAAAAGTATATGTACAGAAAACATTGGGGGAGGGTCATTTCTGGTGTCAAACTTAGAAGACTAGTCTAGGACCAGTTGCAAAATGCAAACAGGTGCTCTTTTATGGTGGTTTTGAAGGAGGGTAAGGAGTCACACTTTTTGATGAGCAACTCCTGATCACCATAGCAATGAACTTGCAAGTTTTTTCTGTAAAATTGTCTTTGCTCTATTTTTGTAGTCTACTAATTGGTAAATTGTGCTTTTAGCGCCTTTCTCCAAATTCTTTACAATGTGCATTATATTCACATTCACAATATATTCACACACATTCTCACACACTGACACCGGAGGAAACAATGCAAGGCACCAAATGTACCTCACAGTTAAGGGTTCAGTGTCTTGCTCATTAATTGCATGACAGAATCTACATGATAACAGTTGGAGAAACGACAAACGAAAATGCTGGTTAGTTGTGTTGGAATACATGTGGTATTTGTAGGAAAATTTAGTTCTGAACTTTGCATGTTTCCATGTTTTCATATAGAACTGACACATTTCTGCTTGTGTTTGTGTTTACCAGATCTTCACAGCTCTGCCTCCTCTTACTCTGGGCATATTTGAGCGCTCCTGCAGGAAAGAGAACATGCTGAAATACCCAGAACTCTACAAAACGTCCCAGAATGCAATGGGTTTCAATACTAAGGTAACGTCAGACTTGTGATATGTCATTACTCTACACACACACACACACACACACACACACACACACACACTTATATACACACACACACACACACACACACACACACACACACACACATTCACATACATACATACATACATACATACATACATACATACATACATACATACATACATACATACATACATACATACATACATATATACACACAGTATATATATATAACTGGAATGAAGTTATGAATGATAAATGGACTGCATTTATATATATCGCTTTTCTAGTCTACCGACCACTAACCTTAACCACTTTACAATATTTGCCTCACATTCATCAATCACACACATTCACACAGTCGACAACAGCGGCAGTCATGCAAATTGTCAACCAGCCTGTTGGGAGCAGTTAGTGGATCAGTGTCTTGCTCACATTTCTAGCTTGTATATCAAATACACTGCATAGTAACATATTGCATGACATGTAGGATTTGTCCCTAAAGTGAGGTGAACTTTTTTTTTATGAAATTGGAGCTACAGTGAAACTGAAAGGGGCTGAAGATTTAACTATATTCCTTGAAGTTGAAGATGCTTGAAGTTGACTTGCACCAACTCTTGGACATGACATACATCTGTCGTCAGTCGCTAACCCAGACATATCCGTCATTATAATCTGCCAGCTGCAGTCAGGCCTTCTCCTGTGTGTGTGTGTGTGTGTGTGTGTGTGTGTGTGTGTGTGTGTGTGTGTGTGTGTGTGTGTGTGTGTGTGTGTGTGTGTGTGTGTGTGTGTGTGTGTGTGTGTGTGTGTGTGTGTGTGTGTGTGTGTGTGTGTGTGTGTGTGTGTGTGTGTGTGTGTGTGTGTGTGTGTGTGTGTGTGTGTGTGTGTGTTCCCCTGCTGCTAATAAAGATGTCTCCCCCTTTCTCCATGCCGAGCAACAGACTGCTGGACCCTCCTCACAGGCGTGGTGACCTGGTTAGCCCCACACAGGATTAAAGACGGAATGACCGTGGAGGTCAGGGGCAACTGGGGCAGTGGTGGTGGGGTCCAGCGAGGATAGTGTGGGGAGTCTGGGGTAAAAGTGTTGGGGCAGGGAGCAAAGAGAGGGGGGGGAGTGTGCTGTCATGGTGTGACGGCATTCGTTGCGGAAAATCAAGCAATTTGTTAAAGCGAGTGCTTGTTTGTTCTGGAAGCAAGGCTGTCGTGTCTAGTTTAGCCTGGCTGGGCCTGGCCTCCGAAAGCAGTAAATATGACAGTATAACTGTAGTGTATCTCCAGAGAGCTTTATGGAGCCAAGGCCTGGTAAATCAACTCCTGTCAAAGTGACACTTAGGCCATGCCGTGTCCACTTTACCGGTTGTTACTTTGATTTGGCTGAGAAAGGGCTTGTATAAACTCGCCAGTGATTGTGGGAACGGCTTTGTTCAAGTCAGGCGTTGGTCGAGAAAAACTAAGCACACTGTAAAATACTGTTTGCAATTAGTACAGAGGTACAATTTACAATGTTAACTCATTCAGTGCCAAACTTATTTCTGGCTTTATCACCCCTGTGCCAAGGCCGAAAATACATTGTAAAAAATAAAGTGATCATTATTTCACATTATTGGTAGATTTTATACTTGTGTGCAAAACCAATGTCCATGCAGGACATTGGTTTTGTCGCTAGGAAGGGTTTTGATCTCGCCACTTGATAACGCACGAAAGATAGCACTGCGCATTGTGCAGGGCGCAAACTTGTTCTTAACTCATTCAGTGCCAGACTTATTTCTGGCTGTGTTTGCCCAGTGCCAGAGATTTTTCTATTTTTCTTACCTTTTCAAGTAGTCAAAGAATATTTATCTCCAGTATGATCGATCCCCTGATGGTTGCTAATCACTGAGGGTTGCACTGTGTGGTTTCACAAATGTCAATGAGGTCATCGCGACCTCGTTGACATTATTTGTCTGCCTTTGAAAATAACATGTCTGGGACAAAAATACATGGTAAAAAAAAAAGTACACAGGAGCCGAGATACAGCATTTTTAAGTAATAAGTTAAAGGTAATATCACTCTGATTGGATTGATTAATGTAATGCCCATGACACACCCAGGACTAATTCAGGGCCGTTTAGCGCATTGCACTTGGCACAACGGGCACTTAAGTATTCTCAAAATAGCAAAACAGCGCTGGGACACACCCCCTCAGTGCAAGTTAAGATCCTTAATTAGTTGCGTCCTCAAAATAGGGCCCTTATTCTTTTCACATTGTCAATTGAGTCTAAATCAGTCTGCACCCGGGGTCAGCTTTGGTGATGTTGAGGTTTATTTTTAATATTTCAAACAAAACGAAAAATAAAAAATAAAGCTGAATGAAATAATTATTAATTATTTAATTCCAACCGCATCATGCTGTACTTGTGGGTGGGCAAAAGAACAACATGCCTATGTTTCCAGAAATGTAGTCCCTCATCCTGTCACTGGAGCAGCAGTTCAAACTAAGTGTTGACAGCATCACATATCTCATCTTCTTCTCCAAGTCCAAGCACAGGGAGTGAAATATTTGTGTTCACAAACACCGACAGAGTAATCCAACGTTGTAGGAAATGCATAGGGATCTTGTTTTGGGGTGGATTTCCCTGTTAAGAGACTTTATTAAGTTGAACATGTCAAGGAAGGGTCACAAATGTATGTGTTTGATGGTTACGAGCAATGAACCTGGTTTTTTGTTTGCTCCTCGTTTTCCAAGGCCCATAAATGATGACTCAGCCAGGTCGCCAGGTTGTTTTTGCTGGCTCGTCCGCCCTTTTTCCGTGATATTTTCCTTGCAGCTGGCCCGAGGCGAGAAAATCCAGCAGGAATTTGGCCCCTCGAAGCCTGTCTTTCTGCACGCCTGGCTCTTTTGTAGACAACAGATACTGTCTTTGTGAATTAAGGCTGTTTGGGTTGAGGTGAGAGAAGGGAGGGGCAAAGGGTGTTAAATATTTAAGGCGCGGCCTCAACATTGTGACCCCCCCCACCCCCCCTTAACTTTTAATCACATAATATTCCTAACACTGAAGTCACTGTAGCACATAAACCCCACTTCCTTCATGTGGCCCTCACAATTATATTACCTCCCCTCTGAACCAGTGTTTCCCAAACACTGGGTTGAGACCCATGTTTGGGTCGTGGGACCCATTTTTATGGGTCACGAGTAAATACTCCTTTTTGTTTTACTTTTTTTTTTTTATATTTCAAAAAGATTTTCAAACATTTTCAAACATTTTAAGAAGTTAAAAAGAAATGTCAAATATTATTTCAACATAAAAAACAAAATTTATTTTTATTTTCAGTAGTTTGGGTCCCGGGTATACCTCAAATTTCTCTTTTGGGTCTTGAGCTAAAAAGTTCAGTACCGCTGCTCTAAACAAATCACCAGGATCTATCACCTCTTCTTCTTCGCTTTCACCTTCTCTCTCTCTCTCTCTCACACACACACACACACACACACACACACACACACACACACACACACACACACACACACACACACACACACACACACACACACACACACACACACACACACACACACACTGAAGAGGAAAGAGTTAGGGGTAAGGGTGGTGAAGGGAGGCTTAGAAATATTTGGCCCGATATAAAGTACAGGCTTTCATGCCTTTTTTTTTTCTTTTTAGGCAATTAGGAGTCACACAAAGGGCCGAATCTTTACAGGACAGACCAGCATTCATTCTGGTGGGATTCTTAGCAACCTGCTGGGAGACAAGGGAGGCAAGGGAGAGGGAATGAAGAGGGTGCAAGGGGTGGCCGGAGGGGTGAGTGGGAGGACCTCACTGTGACAAATGATTATGAACATTTATTGATTTCATTAGCATTCATTATTGTGCTCCGACTCTGGAGAGAAGGACGGTGGTTTTGTGTGTTCTGTCAAGGCTGGGGGGGAACGGATGAGAATGGAGGGGGGGGGGGGGGCAGGCCCTATGAGGAGAACCGGGCCTGACAGTGGGGGGCTAATTGGTTTAAATGTGTAATCGTAACATTAGAGATAATGTATCACACATTTTGACCACGGAGATGGCGGGTGGGGGTGGAGCTTCCTGGTGTATGAGGCCTGTGTGCTTGGGGGTGGGAGTTGGGGGAGCTCCTATGGGGCTCAGGGTTTTGTTTTGTTAAGTCTAATACACAAGGTGAGAAGGTCAGGCCACATAGACTCTCACAAACCGCCTAGAACAAATCTTGTTTCCTCTTCTGTCCTCTCCTCTCCTGGCCAAGTTGTCTGGCACAACTCTTGGGGCTATAAACAGTTATTCTAAAATGTCTCAAACCTGTGAAAATCCCATTAACTTAAAGAGCTTTCACTGTATATAATTTATCTTGGACACGTAATGTTTGTATGTACAGATGGATTTCATGAACCTGTTGAAAATAGAGTTTTAAGAGTGTTTTAACTTGTAATCTGCCAAAAAAAGGATTGTTTAAAATATTTTAAAGACATGCAAAGATTTTCTTTTCCGCCAGCCATTATTTGTACATTTTTTCTTTCATTTTTGTCTTTATTTTTTTCTTTCATTTTTTGGTATTTTTTTTTGGTTTGATTAGTTTTGAACATTTAGAAATAACACCAACATCTGGGTCAGACAGGGGGGTAAATGGGGCACAAATGCAGAGGGTTCGTTTTTGGCAGACTAGATTTCACGGCTGTTTCATGCTACATCGCCCATTAGTGTTTTGTTTGGCTGTGGCCTCGCATAATGTAAATCTGAAACAAGGTGGTTTTGAAAAGAGAGAGTATTGATTTAACGACTCATCCAAAGTCCACATGCCTGCGCGCAGACACGGGCACACACACAAGCAGCATTTTCCAGCTCCTTATTAATTACCATAAAAACAGCTTAATCTCTGTCAGCCTGTCGGCCTGCCTGCGTACGTTTTAGGATTGATGTCTACCTGTTTAATTCTCCTCTTATTTATTTCTCCGTGCACTGCATTAAATTCTCCCTTTGAAAGGATTGAAATCGAATGAAATCTAATGAGGGGAAACTCCCACGCTGGCACGACATGTTAATGTTGCATAATGTCTTTTCTGTCTAGCGGACAACCTATAATAAGTCTCATTGGGTTTCAGTATCACTTTCACTCTCATCTGGGCTTTCTTATATATTTTGTGTACATGTTAGCCGCAATTAGGATTTAATTTTCTAAAATAATTGTCGTACACGCACGCGCGCGCACACACACACACACACACACACACACACACACACACACACACACACACACACACACACACACACACACACACACACACACACACACACACACACACACACACACTCACACTCACACACACACTCTCATACACCCCCAAACATTGCACACACTCAGCACCCTCTCACTCTCGTAACACACACACAGATGATACAAAGTGTTTGTCAGCGGGGTGGCCATTCAGTACTGAGGCCCCTACAAAACCTCCACTTAGCCTAGCGCTGGGCCAGGACAAAGAGCCCAGGTCAAAGGTCTCTAGGCTGGCTAGGGCGACCTACATCCTTTTCTCATCCTTTCTTCTCTCTCTCTCTCTCTCTCTCTGTCTCACTCATACTGTCTCTCCACCCCCCACCCCCACATTGTTGGAACCCCCTACTCCATTTATATTACCCACGACCCCCCCAATCCCTCCCTCCCCCATTTTCCTTCTCCTTCCCTCCATCTTACCGACCTCTTCTCCCCTGGCAGGTCTTCTGGGCCCATTGTCTGAACGGTCTCTTCCACTCGGTCATTCTCTTCTGGATCCCCCTCAAAGCCTTCCAGCACGGTAAGTAGCTCCCTAACGCCGAGAAGGCTCAATTGCACTCTGTAGCGTAGGCCCGCGGCGGAGAGGAGGACAGTTAAACACACATACTTTGTCTTAATTAGTTCTTTCTTCAACCGTTCCAGTCATGAATTACAAACATGTGTGCGCCTTCAGCAAGAGAGAGAGATGGGACTCTAACAAGCATGTTCATAATGCACACTCTGGTTTCTATGCATGCGTGCAATGACACACTGAAATTGCATTTGCACGCAATCATTTGCGGTTATCTGCATAAAGTATGTGTGTGCATAGTTTGCGTGCGTGCGCACATACACATAGACGCATGCTTTTCAGGTCTACATTCAGCCCAGACTCCACTATATAGCCAAGAAGGGAGCTCCGCTCATTTCAACTCTCTCTGTGTGTGTGTGTGTGTGTGTGTGTGTGTGTGTGTGTGTGCATGCGTGCGCGCACATGTTCATGCTCTAAGAGAATAGGGATCTTTGAGTCGGTGAGCCTTGGCTGGCGAGAGTAGGGGACCACACAGGCTTAGGCCTGCTCTCTAAACAAAGGCGCCAAGCCCCTTCAGTCTGACTGACAGGCTGTCAGCAAAGCTTCAGCGCACACATAGACATGTGACCAGCCGGAAGTAAAGGAAGAGGGAGCCCCTCTTTATTTCTGCCTTTCTTCACTGACGGTCGCATGCTGCCGATATTTTAGCCTCAACCCACAGCCCCAACCCACGTGGAGGTTTGGAGAACCGAACTTATTTCATATGCGCTTAATTTACATCAATTCAGCCATGTAAAAACAGTAACTACTGTTTTTTGCAATGGCTGTACTGTATTGTAAATGTGTATTAACCTGTGTATAAGTGTAGGTTAATATAATTACTGTAGTTAGTTCTGCATGAGTAAAGACTTGCCTACGAATCAAAATGTTATCATATTTCACCAAGCAATTAGACAGCCTCATTGCGCACTTAAAATATTTCCCCCCCTTAGAATTTGCCTGTTTTAGAGTTGCCAAATTTGGATTTTCTTTTTCATGAACTTCAGGCTTTTCTGTAAAGCTGAATAAATAGCCATTTTGTCAGCAAAACAATATCTTGTTCCCGTTAATTTTGTTGGTTTAACACAACTCAGCCAACGTGTCCAATTTGCAGCTATGATTAATGTGATATGATTTCGTTTTTCAGTGCGATAGCTTGTAATAACAGCCCAAAATGTTTCCTAATTCTTACATCAGACAGAATTGCAGGCCCTACCCATCTCAATGAGTCGTAATAGAAATAATTGACTGTGGGTTTCCCTCTTTGTGTCATTATACTCATGTGTCCAATGTTACATCTCACAGAGTCTTTAATGGAGCATTTTACATCAAACCACAACCCTCACAGTACCTGTAGTAGAGCCTGTTTGCTTAATAGCTGTTTGTTCTAGCCGTAATAGTCTGTTTTTACACTCTCAGAATTCAATTGACACATTTTGCTCTGTAATTAAGTAGTTAATTGTAAGTCATCGTTAATAATTGTAGAACATTGGCTTATCAGCAATATTGAAAACACTGTTTGTTGATTTAGTGCCCATTTATACTGTACGTTAAATACATGTAATGATACTTTTTTCTGCACGTTTTCTGAAAGCTTACAGATAGAAAATTATGTATCCACAAGGTGCAATAGTGCAAAGTATGAGAGCAATTCCATTTGCATTATGAAAACATTCAATTACCTGTGGTAATTTAATCTATGTTCAGAATGGAAATATAAAGGGGTCTTTAGTGGGCCTGCCATTGTTGAACATTGTCAGGCTGTGTATATTGTAGAATGTGGGTTTATTGCCAATGCTGATGCATTTCATTTTATTTGGAACACCCATTGATAACTGTTAACACGGAGATAGTTGGGTGAGAAAAGGCCAATAAATCATTTTGTTCTCCGTTACATGAAGGTTAATAATGCTGTTTATTAATGTTAATCACATTATCCAACAATTATTATCATTTTAGGTGTAATTGTGCAATCCTGAGGTAACTCGATAGTTATCGGTACCCTAATAGAGTTCAGCCTAAGACTCCAGCCACTCTAACTCATATGTCTGAAATGACTCTGCTGTTCATTCCCTTCGCAGATACGGTCTTTGGCAATGGAAAGACCCCAGACTATCTCCTCCTGGGTAACATGGTTTATACAGTAAGTGTTTTTGGTCTGACAAGCATTGTTTTGTTATGCTGAAAGGAAAGCAGTGAGGTGTGTTTTCTGTTAAGGAACTATTATTATTTGTCTCTTGCTTTGTAGTGTATGTCTTTGTGCATTTTGTTATAATCTGCACTTACTGTGGTTTTGATTCAAGATATCTAGATATCAAGGTTTCATTTTTTGTTTGCTAAATGTCATTTTGTGAGATTATCTTTACGGTCTGAAACCAAAATATGTTCAGGGGTCAACTGAATGCAGCATATCCAAACATACAGGTCTCTTTGAGTAGATTTCTCATGTTGAACTTCCTGTGACTTTTAGGTGAACTTAGATAGGGAGTGGGACAGTGTGTGTTAATGTCTATGATTTAATGTCTCCGCAGTTTGTGGTTATCACGGTTTGCCTGAAAGCTGGCCTGGAGACCTCATCTTGGACCATGGTAAGGTTGATGGCTCTCTCTCTTCCTACTAAGATTCTCTTATCTCCGTCCAGCACCTTTCTCTTTATAGGCCCATTGACACTTGTAACATACCTTCTCCATCTTCCTCTCATCTCTTAATCTCTTCAGCCAGACATGCGTTGCTCTTCATTTGGCCTGTAACCATTATACCATGTATGCAGTATTTGGAACATATCTCAATACCTTTTCTCTTTTCCATTTCTTTTTAAATAAAGAGCATAGTGTCCACTAAAACATAATTTACAAAAATTACTCTTTATGGACTAAGATTGAATCCCAACACAGTGGTCTGTCCTGTGTCTCCACAGTGATCCCGTTGAGGTTTCTTACTGTCTGTCCCAATAAAGAACAAAATACTAGGTGGAATAGACTGACTACTTCCTATTCTATTATTTAAACCAAAAAAGACCACATGTGTATGATAAGTTCAGATGTTTACCATCTGTGAATATATTTGAGAATGGCTTTACAGTTTATGATAAAATTGGTCATTCTCATTATTGTGTGATAACAATTATTATTACAACACAGTCGAATTGGAGTGCCACTAATGCATTAAACGTCTCTGTTGTATAATCATGATAGCTCACTGCTACATGCAAAGGTTTGGTTAGCAACCATAACAAGTTTGACTCAAATTGTTGGTGAATATTGTTGCTAATCACTGGCAACTGTGTTAATACGGCTATAATACAATTGAGGCCATGATATATCATTAGTATACTATAACTACTGGTGTTTAAGGCGCTCTAATCGTCTTGCCAACTATTCCCGGAGCCGTGGTATAATCATGGTATACCACAGAGCCTCATGTATTATAGCTTAACGCCATGTAGCTTTAGTAGAACATGGAGTTGTGTAGATACCTGGCCATGACAGAACATAGAAAATACTGTATTGGCAATAATCTTTATGAAGATTATTTATCTATAATACCTTTATTTATTCACATGTATTATGTATTCACTTCGTATATTTGCACTTATATCATGCCAAGGTAGCTATACAACCGAAGGTTCTACCAAAGTTCAACTTAGCTTTAAATAGTAATTCAACATCTCTGTGATAAAATGTTGCATTAGATTGTTATATTACAGAATAGAATGAGGAAACACTGTGTGCTTGTTCAGATACATTTTCACAAGCTGTGTGAATCTAATGACTTCTGTTCCACTGAGTGAGGAAGCTCATGTTGATTCAGTGCTTCTGTCTGCTTGCTCGCTGACCAGTTCAGTCACATTGCCATCTGGGGAAGCATCGGCCTGTGGGTGGTGTTCTTTGGCATTTACTCCTCACTGTGGCCCTGGATCTCACTGGCCCCGGACATGTCAGGACAGGTAAGCAGTCCACACACACACATACACACTGAAACACACTCTCATCATTACCTATGAGCAGACATACATACACACGCTCACTCATATGCGTGCAAACATATGCTCAGACACACATGCCGAGATACACACAAATCCATTACACTGATGCACAGACTCATGGTCATTGGTCACCTATGGACAGATATTTGGGGCGGCCATAGCCGAATGGTTAGTGAGCCCGCCTAGGACTCCGGAGGTCCCAGTTACGATTCCAGCTCTCAGCAATGTGTCGAAGTGTCCCTGAGGAAGACACCTAACCCCTAACTGCTCCCCCCTTCACGCTCCTCTGTGGGCAGCACTCAGCTGGGTGAAGCTGAAAACTGAAGTTCCCCCGTGGGATGTGATCGGTATCCAAAAAAATTATAATAATACACACCTGCGCATATACTCACACATACAGTATGTACGTGTGCAAAGACGTGCATGCATACTCATTCACAGTATAGACACAGATGTGCACAGGAACTGCACCCTCCAGCAGTGAGAATACCACTGATATGATTCCGATCCCTCATACACCTCATAATTCACTCTCCACCGCAGAGTGACACTGGTGGGAAATTTCACAGCGTAACTTGACACTCGGCTCTGGGTAAATGGGAGAGGGCCATAGGGCTTCAAAGTGACGGACCTTCTGGCTTGTGTTGCGTAATGACTTAATTGGGCCAATTAGCCCCGTGTTTGTATTACGTCGCCTTCGCTCGGCGCTGAGTATCTGCAGGTGATGTTGAAGCATCATAGCAGTCCGGGGGAGAGCCTGGATGATTTTGTCCTGAAGCGCAGAGAAAAAAACGGCCAAAACTCCGGTCTGCACAGTGAGCGAGAACACTGGAGCTTGGATGGATCAAGACTTTATATGTCGCAGCAGTGGGATTTGTAGAAAGAAGTATTTAGAAGGTGTTTTCAGATGTCACATGAGCCTAGTTCTCCATTTTATACACTCACACACACAGGCATGCGTGAATACGGTAGTTCACCTTGATTGTAGCCTGTGTGCATGAAACAGGGTACTTTCATCCAGGCCCCCGTAGCACAGGAGCAAGGCAATAATGTTCTTGTGTCAGCATAATGGCCCCGATTCACCAAGCGATTTACGACCATATTTTGTACGTACCGGCATTTAAGACAAATCCTACACCTGCAGTCAGATTCATTAATGTTTTTTGGTCTGTGTTTTGTGCGCCAGGTGCGCACGTTCTCAGGTCAGCCCCGAGGCTGTCTTACCAGAGCTGAAATGTGCGTATGTCTTTAGAATGCTTTATTCTTCATGCCAAAATCAATTACAACAGTGGCAAACCTCAAATAAAATATATATGTGCCCAACATTTGTCAACACATATATATAAAAATATCAGCAGAATTATTAGGTTCCTCAGTGTGTTTGCCAGCGGGCCATCTGAGCCAAAGTGTCGCGTAATAATGAAAATAGGCTATCATGCCTTAATGAAACTGCGGAGGGACTGATCGACGCACCTCCAGTGTCCGTGCCGTGGTATTAATTTGTAATAGCCTACTGTAGGCTACTCTACTGTATATTGATCACATGAACGCCACACACAACAGCCTAATAAATGTTACCATCTGATGAGGAAACTATAATTGCATGAAAGCTGTGTCCAGAAGACCATTCCCCATTCCGACGTAGGACAGTGATATATTAATCAAAAATTAACTAATTTAATCAATAAGTAATCAATAAGCTCTGGTCCATAATCGGATAGCAGCGTTCCACTTGTATGCCCTAGCTGGATTTATTTTCACCATCTTTTTACCTCGGTAAACGTGAGCAATGTTCAGTAGAAAAGGCTTATAAAATATCCTTTCCATGTTATTAGTCTATAATTTGCTGGCGGGGTTAAACCTTGTAAACATTACACATTACGTTCAGCTGATGAATCCATCGTGCAATAGTGGGACTCGCTTCCAGACAGATCAGAATGATGTTCAAGTTCTCTGTCAGTGTCAAGGCACTGCGGCCGACATCTGTAAGAGAAGTTAAACTCCCAGCTCCGGTGTTGCCAGATTTTGTGAGAGAAATAAGCAACCAGGTCTATGAAAATAAGCCCAAAAGAAGCTAGCCATATGAGAACTGTAAACCTATATTATATATATACTGTATACATTGAAATGATATACTGTAGTGTATACATTGGAGATAGCCAATCTACAAGCCAATCTATAAGCTCAAAGCGCTTTGTGATGCGTTGTGAGCTTGTAGATCTGCTATTTTCAAAAGAAATCTTGCAATAAAATGTGGAATACTTGGAAGATTTTTTAAACATTCTAACAACACAAATCTGGTAAGGGGCTCCAGCTGGCACAACACATTTTCAGATGAGGCTTATAGGGATAAATTAGCCTACATATTAACTTGGGGGTCCATGACATAAAAATATTTGAGAACCACCGGTTAAAATAATTGAACAATTGTGAAGCAAGCCCAAATAATGAACTACACTTTAGAAACGAGCCCAAAAAACCGCACCCCACAGCTACCAATATTTACAAGCAACTTTACAGAAAAATAAACCCAAATTCGCTTATAATAAGCGGACATGGCAACACTGTTCAGTAAAGTGACAGATTTGATCAGAGACAAACTGCTGAGTCACGGTTCACGCCTTTTATGGTGCAAATTGGGGCGTGGAGCAATGCAAATGAACCTCCCGGGACATTCACGCCCAGCTGGCTGTCATTATAATATAGACCTGGTCATACGCACGTCTCTGTGATATACGAACCCCTTTGAGAATTGCACGTCAGTTTGTGAGTACCAAAAATACGACCTCCTTTACAAACTTTATTTACCCCATATTTACGACCAGCATAATGAATCGGGGCCAATGTCCTTTGGGCAGCTGGTAACCCTATGCCTCAGACCTGACATGGGGACACCCGTACATCATCGCACTGGGATGCATCCCCGCCCCACCCCTGACACCCGAGAAGACATCAAGAGACATCACCTCAGCCTTGGAGACCTGGCAGGCCTCTGTGGAGGAGGGTTAAACTCATCCTGATTACAACTCTATCTCTTTCCCTCCACTCCACATGTTTCACCCAGTCCTCTGCTGTGTGTGCTTCTGTTTTTAATATTAGTATTATTATTTTCTTGTTCTCTCCGTGCCTTCCTTCTCTCCTTTTTGCTCAATTGTTCTATCTCAGCCGTGTCCTCTCTTTTTTGTTGTTGCCTTTTTCACTCGCTTGTCTTCCCATGTGTCTGTCATTCCTGAACTACCTGAGGGGTCAATGGTGCAAAAGACACCAGAAGCTCTCCTCTTCTCCTCCAGTTTCTGGCCTGAATGACTCCCCAATGTCACCCCTTTTAACAGGACACATTAAGCAACCATCCATTTCAACGTGAAAGCATTCATCAGTGTCAGGGCGAGATTTTCTTTGGACGATTGACAAGACAGGTGCAGGATCCAATCCGTGGAACATCTTGGAACGGCCCGCCAAGCCTTTCATTGGTACTCCATTTTGGCTGGAGCCCAAACCACAGATCAAATCCATTTTCACCTCACTGGGGGGGGGGTCTTAAACAGACAGCAAAAGAAGATTTCAGATGATTTTGAACAGGAGATGTAATCCAACTCACTAAGCAGCTTAGTTGCACCTCGGGAGATGTCTCAGGTACACCCAGTCACATTTAGCTATCAACACAGCTGCCTCCAGCCATAGTCCTCCCCTCCTCTCTTTTCTCCAACACCTGCTGGGTTTTCCAGCCTGGACTGTTCTACACTGTCATTCCTAAACTGACTCACACTTGCTCTCACACGTGCTCTCATAAACATGCATTTGTGGCACCTCCTATGGGCAGAAGTGAAAGTGCATTTGAATGTGCGCTCAACAGAGGCCCCTCAGCATGTGATTCCAATTTGGAATCATTCATGATATATGCTGTTTTCTAAGAAACAGGCCTTGTGGAGATAACAATTCATGAAACTATCTGTGTGTAGTGTACTTTGACTATGACTCAAGATTTTATACTATTTTAATCAAACCTTTAGGTTTCATAAACCCACTTTTTCTATGACAGATTTTTTCTCCGTTAAGAAGACTAGGACATTTGATAGTTGCTTTGGAACTCAACGATAATGTAACCAGAAATGTCGCTGTGTTGGATTACCTCAAGCTAATTTTGAGAGTATGCAAGTTGATTTTCATACTGAAATTAATCGAGTCCAATGGCTTCCTTGAACATTTAAATAATATGCTTTGGAAAATGATTGGCAGTAATGTCAAGTATACAGTACTGTGAGTTCTCAATGTGATAAACCTGCCAGACCACTGGTATGGTCCTTTAACCATATTCATTCAATTCTGTTGAATTGTGTTGTTAATAAATCTTACACAATGTACAATAAACTGGAAAGCAATGTTCAAATGATGGAACTATATTAGCTATATTATTTATTTTGACCCACAGTCGGGAATTAAGATTATGCAGAATGAACATCTGAAAGCTAATGATAAAGCAGCAGATCATTAGAATTAGAACCGAATTAAGGACAATTAACAGTGTAGACTGCTAAAATGGTCCCCTACAAGAGAGCATTGTGGCATTTTGTAAATAGACTAGCCCTTGCTTTTACTAGGGACAATTTGTAGTACAGTTCATTATCCCAGGAGGAACCCTCAATGTTCCTCACTGTTAAATCTGTGAGTGGTCCAGTGATTGAAATGGAGACCACCACCACAACCACCATGGCTGTTGACTTTGTCCCCCCTTCTCTGTTTTTGGAATACTTAGGGTCTTTATTAAAGAGCCACATGTGTGTCGTGTGAGACATGTAGTTAAACACACCCAGATCCACTGGACCCCACAGGGATAATGATTTATATGACACCGCTGCACATGGAAACCAACCCATTGTCCATGGCGTGAAGCATTAATTCTGATTTTTTTACTTGTGCGCCGGTCTCACACACCAAAAACAGCAGATCTACAAACTCGGCTAATTCTGCATGTAACCAAGTATAATTCAGGCTTTAGGTGGGGGGAGTTATGTGCTGTGTATGTGTGCATGCATGCGTGTGCATTGATGTTTATTTGACATGATAGATCCATCCATACAAATGTGCGATATGAGCTCATTTGTGTAAAATGACACAAAGTCTGCTCTATAATTTATGTCTTTGGCCATTTTAATGTCTAGACAAATGGTAAATCACAGATGGACAGTTGTGGCTGTGTGACTTCTGTGGAGTTCGAAGTGTTTTTTTCCCTCTTTTCTTCCCTCTCCTCGGTTCTCCTAATGGATGTCCATGTGCCTTCTCTGAGGCAACATGCAGAGTGCATGGAGAGGAGGATGGACCCAGCTAAGAAAGCCAGTGTTTGTTTTCTATGTTGGAAGCTTGGGGGGGTTAAGGGATTGTGAATTCCTCATTTGCCTCTGCATCGCAATGACGACATTTGGGAATTTGTGGATTTGTAGGCCTCGTCCACGCAAGGCCTCTCACTTTTTGCTTTTCTCTTTGTCTCTCAGGGCATTAAGTGAGCAAGCCTCTCCTCATTCTCTGTCCCCGTCCTCTGGGACCAGATCCTCCACTCTGTACTGTGCTTGCTACCTATTCAGCCTCACCAGGCCTACGGTGCACAGAGTTTTCTATTCAGTACAGGGTTGGCTGATCAAAAGGGGGTATACGTTTTGGATTCTCGTTAATCTCTCCCTTACTTGCAGTCATTTGCTGTCTGTCATTCCTCAATTACTAATTCCATCGAGCGGTCTTCCTCTCTCTCCCTCTGTCCCAGACAGAATGCATGGTCTAGCCCGGCCAGCCGAGCTTAGCCAGTGGAAAAAGCAACATGGCCAGAGGCAGGCCAAAGTACTGCCCAGGACTGGATTTGACTGAGCCTAAACCCTCCTCCTTTCAGTGTACCTAATAAAAAAAAAGTGTTGCACAAAGAAGCTCTGTGCACTCAGGCAGTGAGTGTCTGAATATTAGCATCTCTGGGCTTTGGTGAAGCCAATAGAAGAAGAAAAAAAAAAGGCCGGTGGACTTCAAATCTGACAGCCTTTCATATATGATAGAACGCGCTCAGGTTTGTGTGTGTGTGTGTGTGTGAGAGAGAGTGACCGAGCATGCGTTAGCTTTTCTCAATCAATGCTTTCTAAAGCCAAAGGCTCAGGCACAGGGTTAATAGTGAAGTAGTGGATTGTCCTCGTCTCTCATTTAGCATCACAATGGTGTGCATTAACATTCTCAGAGCTACTATCACTGTGGGCCAAACAGGCTCTGATGGATTCTCCTGATCAAGGTCTCTAGGGAATATTACTAAAAAATACTGCAGGTGGCTGTGGATCACGTCATCACAATTTTAGGATTTATGTCTTGGTATAACCTTATTTCTTGGATATGCACTGTAAAATCTGGCGTGATCATTTATATAAATGTTGCTCTGATAGTACAAAAGTGGACCCTTGTGTGAGACACAAACATTTTTAGACTCTCTGAGGTAATTGAATACCCCAGATTTGACTGTGTACAACATTTGAAAAGGAATTGAAAGTCTGTGAAACATAATTTTTTTATGAAAGCTCATGTATGCATTTTGTATGAAAGTGCATGAGTAATGGTGTGTGTCAGGGTATGCGTATTAGCAGTCTATGTGGATTTATCTTTGTGTGTGTGTGTGTTAGTGTTAGAGAGCGAGAGAGATTGTGTGCCTGCATAGAGCATTATTCCTGTGCCCATGAGGGGGTCGATGGCCTGTCAAAACACCCCAAGCCATGGTAGTGGACACCACTGTCTGCCCAGCCAGACAAGTTTATTAGTTTGTCCTAAAAATACACCCCCACACCCTGGACCCCTCTCACCCCCATCCTGTTCCCGAGGGGCCCCATGGTATGAGCCATTGCTAGCATCCACCAAACACGCTGGCTCAGCGAGGGGCAGTGGAGAGAGTCTCCACACAGACAAACATTTGGTGATATTAAACTGTCAGTGATATTTGCAGTGATCATAAATTCAAATATTGACATAAAATGTGAGGAGCCTTGTTGTTTGTTCACACTTTTTTATTAGTCACTCACAAATCTGTAATCCTTTTTCACCTCCTAATCTACATTACGCATTATAGCCTATAATTGTTTGACACTTTTGTGTATAAAAGAATAAGTGTAACCCAGGTTTTGAGTACAAGGATTAGCGAGAGACTTGACTCTTGACTGTAGCTTGCCGCCACTTTATATTCTGATAAACCTAAGAGATTTGCAAAGTATCTGCACTGTGTATACTTGTGGCTGAGGACTATTTGTGGAGCTATAGTATGTAAATATTGTTCATAGATTGAAGTTGTAAAAGATGGAGCTGGTTTATTTTGAGGGCTCGTAGACTTTGATTTAATATGCTGAGCATACATCCAGTGTTTATTTTCAAAAGGCTCTCAAGACAGCTTAAACACCCCCCATTAAAATGTGTGATACACTGTATGAAAATGAAAATAATTAAACTGACCTTTTGTGATAAAAAAAAAGTCAATGTTTCCACCAGTGCTGGGCAATTTCTAAAATTGACGTTTAAATGTCTTGTGCGTCCATGTAATTTCCCGTCATCTTATGTATTTTCAGTCGCTGAGCAACACAGAAAAGCCCCATTCATCCCCATCCTTCATCCCCAACTGTAGGAAAAACCCATTTTGATTTCCAGTCATTTGGGATTTCCTCTTTCCCTGATGTTTTGTCAGACATCAAAGTCCATTGGCTGGTAATGACGAACAGATTAGCTAATTTGGGAGCACCTGATCACTTTGATACTTTGACAGTGATGTGTGTGTGTGTGTGTGTGTGTGTGTGTGTGTGTAATATGTTCTGAGTGTGCATGCCTGTATGATGTTGTTTATTTCACGCACGTGTGTGTGTAGGTATGTATCTCCTAAGGTGCCGTTTCATAGCCCTGCCTGTTTCACGTTACAGGAAAGACATTGTCTGCAGGCCCCGGCAGTTTAAACAACTGGCACAAGCATGTAAGGCCTAAATTGCGATGCAAGGGGCGTGCGTTTTGCTCTTTGACACGTAATGACAGATAGTTTCAATACAACCGTGCCAAAGTAAATACAGCCCCCACCCAGGAGGCTGAAAGGTTCGGCCCATGCCAAGATGATCCCCGTCCCCCTCTAGTCTTACAAGCCTAATAGTACCTCCCACTATGGCGTGGTACTTCTACAGTCCTTCATTTATACCATTGCATCGGATTGTCTTCGGTCTGATAAATGCGTGTTTTCTGCAGATGATCGAGGACAGAGAGGAAGCTGTCTCCACAGATGACAGACTTATGATATCTTTTGGGCCTCAGAGTTGAAGTTGAAAAGGTTCACATCTATACCTCGCCTGACAATTCAGCCTCAGTGAAGACCACAGCTATCTCGCTTGAGGATTTATCTTGGCGCATGAACATGATGTGCACATTTGTAAGACGCCGAACACAACAGTGTTTATTATTCAAACCTAATATGGACGAGGGCAAAAAAGAGTAAAAATCTTCCGTCTGTGAAACTTTAATCAACTTGGCTGCTCACATTTTAATGTATATTACAGATAATCAAATTCAGACTAAAATCACACTGAAGTAGGATTTATGTTTTTGTACCACTTGGTGTTTGTGTAGCTAAGGTTGGGAGTGGAGCATACTCTGACATCATCTGTTTAAATAATTAAATACTTTTGTGATTTCCAAACAGCAAGAGGTTGCAATATTTCATCAGTGGGAACAACGTTCCCAACAGCTTCCTACAGTAGATCAACGTGCTATATCAGATGTGCAGAATTGTTGGCTCAAAAAACGATGTCGGAGACCGGAGAAATTCTGCTATGCCCAAATGCATCAAAACACATAAGAGCTAACCACTGCTCTTAGCATCAAAAGGGGATTTTCAGCACAGCTCAAAGTGGAGTTGTTTTCCAGTGTAAGGGATACTACTGTCCTAATAGTTCACAGGTACTTCCTCTGCCCTGGGGGCGTATGGGCCCTTAACTCTAGTGGAAATCCAAACACTGGGCCTTTTTTAGTTACGGAAGATCTTCCTGTTTGACTGAGGTGATCGAACCCATCCTGTCTCTGTTTACACAACACGGCTGTTTGTTTTGTGCCAGTTTTGTGTTGCATTGTTTCTGTTGGAGTGGTGTGTAAAGGGCAGCAATGGCCATGCCTTCAGGGATGGCTCTCTTCAATTGATGAGCTGTTATCATCTTACTCTTCGTTGTCTGCAATGACCTGAAGAGTCAATCCACACAGTAGAAACTCAGGATTTTGTGTGGGTGTCTGTGTGTTTGTGTTTGTGTGTGTGTGCGTGTGTGTGCATCAGGCGGACATGATGTTCAGTTCGGGCCTCTTCTGGACGGGCCTGGTCTTCATCCCAATCACCTCGCTGGTCTTTGACGTGGCCTACAAAGTGTGAGTCTCATCTCCCCATCTGCTCATCATCACCCCCCACCCACCAACACACACACACACACAACTCTCCACAGGGAGTAACCTGACAAACTATCTCACTGCAGGACTCCCCCTCAGAGTCACTGAACTTCCCATGAACGCTAATATTAACCATTTGTTAATGCAACCAGAGGTGATTGTCTACGTTGCTATTTAAAGCACTTAGCTTAGTGGAGCCCGGTTAGAACCTGGTGTTCAGGTCCTTGTACCCATTGGCTGGACCTCGGTTATTGCATGGGTGAAGTAGGCTCTCTAAGGAAGAAGATAGAAGGTAGATGCTCCACTTTGTTTACATTGTTTCACATGTTTCAAAGTACACTCAAAGTTTCAATCAAAAGATCTTCATCAGGGAAAATATGGCTACATTTCCTGATGACGTTCGGCACAATAAACAAAGAGGAGCATCTAACCAGTGTGTGGACCTTTTTTTAAATGTATTTTTTCATGTTATAATACCCCCCCCCCCTGCTATTTTCCCTATTTTTAAAAATAAAAGGTATATTTTTGTCATAATACAATACCTTCGGCACAATATCGATGTAGAGGTATTTTGTCAAACATCTTGTGATGTTTGATGTCATTCAAATCACCCAGCCCTACTTGTCACAGAATGTCACAACGACTGGTACCCATTCCATAGACATTCTGTGACAGGAATCTTGGGTTTGTGTTTATTAGACTGAATAATGGCAAAAAAATAGTTTGATATATCCGATCTATTTGGATGTTCTTGTATCTACAGGATCAAGAAGGTGTGTTTCAAGACCTTAGTGGATGAGGTTCAAGAGCTGGAAGCCTTATCCAAAGATCCTGGCGCGGTTGTGCACGGCAAGAGGTACGGCCACACACTACACTGTAAAATCCTAAGGGTTCATTTGAGACAGTCAACTTAATACTGAGAATTTAGCTTAGTGCTCCTCTCTTTTTCTCCACTCCTACTCTTATGAATCACATCTCTATTTCTCTTTCTCTCTCTCCCAAATGTTCTCTAATTGCACTTATATGCCAGGGTAAAATTTGCTCTTATCTCTGCTTTGACTACTCCTGGCCATTTAGGTCACAGAGTAGCTAAACTTAACAGTATTTCAGTGAGACTAAGTGTGTGTGTATACACTATCTGTATACACACACACACACACACACACACACACACACACACACACACACACACACACACACACACACACACACACACACACAGTATATTGCTGATGCCGGGCAGAAACAAGTTTCAGACGTGCAGGTTTTATCATAAATGAATGCCTTACTTCGTCACACAAGAGTGTCGCACAAAAGTAGTGAAAATAGCAGATCTTCAAGCACACAACGCCTCGCGATGTGAGGCGTGGTGAGCTTGTAGATTGTCTATTTCCACTCATTTCAAATGTTTTAAATATAATTAAAACATTTTAATGGTTTTGGACATACAAGGTTTCCACCCGACAGTAGCGATATATGATGTATTGTATCTTGGACACCAGGTCTGAAACCACTCCCTGGCTCTCCTGTGGGCCAGTGCAGTGCTTTAGAATGGAGCCAATCAGTGTGAAATCTCCTGCCAACTGAAAGCTGATCTCTTTGCCTGGACGCTGTCCCAGACCCAGCAGAGCAGGACCTCTAGCCCTGGCACGCACGCACACACACACACACACACACATATATACTGATATATACTATATGTGTGTGTATACGCGCACACACACGCACAGGGTTATTTCCCCCTCCCTGGTGCGTCTTCAGAGTTGTCTCACCCAGCAGGTGAAGCAGTTGTCAGGTCCATCTGCTCGGGTGGAGCAGTAGCTTGACGTACGGGTCATTAAGTCTGCCCGCAGCGCTCAGCACGATACTAACACACTGTGTGTGTGTGTGTGTGTGTGTGTGTGTGTGTGTGTGTGTGTGTGTGTGTGTGTGTGTGTGTGTGTGTGTGTGTGTGTGTGTGTGTGTGTGTGTGTGTGTGTGTGTGTGTGTGTGTGTGTGCGCGCGCGCAGTTTGACGGAGAGGGCCCAACTTCTGAAGAATGTCTTTAAGAAGAGCACGGTCAGCCTGTACCGGTCCGACTCCATGCAACAGAACCTGCTCCGTGAGTCTTACTGTCTTCTAACATACTGTTTGGACATCTGTCTATACTGTATGGACATCTGTCTAGATGTGTGTCTATCCTCTGGGTGCATTCCTTCTTTCTCTCTGCCTTTTCTCTCAAAACGTTCTGCCTTTCATTCTCCTCTTCTTGCCGTCTCTATCTTTTTGTCTACTTATAAATGAATCTCTCGGCCTATCCTGTTCTCTTCTCTCTTCCTCTCACACACACACACACGCTTAGAACAATGCTACGCTGTCGGGGTCGTACTACCGTCCCCAAAGGCACCTCACAGTCACACAGTTTAGATGCTATCCCAGAGAAGAGGAAAGGGAACAATTCCAGTTTATTTGTCTGTCTTTCAAATCAAATAGGGGGGCTGGTCAGGGGGTGCAGACATCATGTGTGTCATTATCCCTGTTCCGCAGCCCCTAGAGGAGACCGTCCTCGGTCCTAGAGCAGCGGTAAACCTGGAGTCTGTTCCACATTAGCCAGAGGCAGGAAATCCACATCCATAATGCTGTCTTAAAGCTCATTAAGTAACACTAAAACAGACCCACGGCTCCCTGCTTGTGTCCTAACAGCTGCTAACGGCCCCTGGCTCTGCCCGCTGAGCCGTCTGCTTGTCCTAACCACTTTATTGTAGATGAATTAGTGTCCGTGTCCACTGGGCAACAATTTTTCTATTTTTATTTATTAATTTATTATTATTATTTTTTTATAGCAGCATTAAAAATACATGCATGGGTCAAGGCTCTTGTTCCTGCCAAATCATCGCTGGAAAGTGAAAGAGTTTATTTTTAACCTCTAGTACAGCAGCAATACACAACTTTGGGGCCTTTATTTTGACAATAATGGAGGAAAACGTAGCCAGCGCTATGAAATTATGTTCCTTTCACTGCAGCCAGGCCAGAATGGTGAACATGGATAGGTTTTATGTGTGTGTGTGAGTGTGTGTGTGTGTTTATTTTGCTTGTCTTTTATTTCTGTTCATTTTGCTCCTTTGTCTGATCGTTTTGCTTTGCTTTTTGTTTGTCTCATAGGTGGAGATGAGATCATTGTTGTCTGACTTCTTTTTCTTTCCGTCGTCCTTTCACCCTTAGAGACTATAGTACTGTAGTGTTAGCCACCGAAAGAAATCTCTTCTCCTGTAGATCTTTGTGTTTTAGCTACTGAATTCCTTGTCCTTCCCTCGTGTGCCGTGAGTAGAGTGTCGTTTCTTTAGAGCCCGATAACGATTGATTCAATGTTGCTCTGCGATGTTATTCCCATACAATGCACTCGATCCAGCGGGGCCCTTTGAACCATGTCATTTGACACCTGAAGGTGAGTCAGGGGGTCGAAGGTTAGGACGCTATAGGGTTGTGGCTTTAGAATAGCAGAAAACATGACATGATAGGCCACAGGGCTCACCCAGTACAGATCATAAGGGAGCTTAAATGTACATTTCTTTTGTTTGTATATGTTTTTTATCATTCTGTCATTTATATTTACTTTCATATTTTTATAATCATTTATGTGTATTGTGTTGATGTAGTATATTATATACCCTGTATGGTTTGAAGTTTGTTTTGTCGATTGTCCATTAACCCTTTAAGACCTGAGGCGATTCTTAAAAATGTTTTCTAAATCCTAACAGATTTTTGAAAAAAATCAGAAAAATATTTGTTCACGATTTTTCAAAAATAGCAGATCTACAAGCTCGTAGCGCGGCACTCGGTGCCGCGCTATGAGCTTGTATATCTGCTATTTTTGAATAGCCAAAGACATCTAAAGTGACACAGATGCGTTCCAGGTATCAATGGGTTAAGTGGTTTTGGTTTACATTCTCTGACCCCAGATCAGCCGTTAACTTTCCTATGCTGAGTAGCTTCTGACTGGCATTCTTCCTTCTCACAGATGGCTACGCCTTCTCTCAAGATGAGAACGGCGTGGTGTCGCAGTCGGAGGTCATCAGAGCCTATGACACCACCAAGCCGAGGACCAATGAATGGTGAGGCCCCGCCCCTCTTTGGCCAGGCCGGCCTGCCAGGAGCCACAATAGCCATTGCCAAAGGCGATTTGAAGCGAATCTGGGGGGAAACCCCAGTGCGAGCCCATGCCCCCCCTTCACCTTCCCACCAGTGTGAGGGGATTTTTGGACATGATAATGAAATGGACAGCAGAGAGGGAGATATTGTAGAGTATTGTACTTCTTCAAAAAGGGAAAAAACAAGGAAAAAAGTGTTGAACAAGTATTTCACTATGCTGTAGTTGTGTGTCCAGCAGACGTGATGAGCACTGTGCTTGCATTTTTACGCATAAATCTGTGGTCTGAAGTTCCTCACTGTTCTCGTTCAGTGTGTCGGGAGTCGGTTGTGTTGTGTTTAAAGAAATTATTTATCAAATTCTGAGCCAAAAGAGTTTTTCAATCACTTTATCAAATCAAGCCCTTAACTGTAACCTGTACTGTAAATGTACTATACTAAAAAAAAAATGAAGACCAGACGATTAGTTCTTAAATGCTTATTATTATTTGTATTAGAACTTAGAGTTGATTGCCAAAGAGCAGTCGTATATACAATCTCTTCCAAAACACTGTTGAAATCTAAAAGGAAAATCTATTTAAAATATTTAATGTACTCGCACTCCTGCATTTATTCCAGAAACTGAATGGACCACTTCAGACCAGACATGTTGATGTTTTGTTCTTCGTTTTTGTTTTGCACTCAAGGAAAAGTCTACTGCATAATAAGGCCTTACATTTATTTATGCCTTCAGCCATACTTTTCATTTTCATTTACATGTCCTTTTTATTTATTTTAAAAGAAAACAAACAAACAACGTATGTAGATATCGTGCCTGATTTCGCTTCATGGTTTTCAACTCTTGCCTCGTAAAAAAGGAAACGTAGTCCAGCTTCCCTCCATTTTCTACAGCGGTTCAATTGCTCTCCACAAATAATTGCATTCCACACATTGCTTGACAGCGACTATCACAATGGTGCCTATGTAGACCTTTTCCCTATTAGAAAACAGATAGCCAAGAGTAGTTTAGCCAGCTAGCATAGAACAGTGCTCCTCACACCTATTGAGAAGACAAAACCATTGTCGTTCCCTGACCACCACCACCACCGCCACCACCACATTATTGTACAATGTGAAACATAGACACGGTGTCTTATGGCACAGGTAAAAACAAGGTCTCTTGGTTTTAGTGGGGGAGGAGCAGAGTGTTGACCACCTTGTTTGAACGTCTGTATGCTTAAGAGTGGTGGCTTTTATTTCACAATACTTTTTTCCCCTTAAAATGGAGATTTTAACTTTCTAACATAAGTGCCATTAGCTTAAGGGAGAGAGAAATATTAGCCAGGACGCTCCACAACTCTATCGAATCTACTTTGTCTCTATAGTTATTTTGTGAATTTGTATTTTTATATTGGAGATGTATGAATTTTGCATTGACCGGCTTTGTAATGAACTGTCGTCTGTAAGTTCTCTTTCTGTTTTCTTTTCTCTGATACACTGACAGAATGCTCAAAAGATAGAATGAGGAAACCGAGCTTTGTTAAATGTCCTGTTATTAGTATTAATATTGTTATGGCTTTGTTTATTTATAATTGATTGACTACTTGTGTCTGTGTGATTGCTTTTTTTCTCCCTATGGGAGATCTGTTTTCTGATTCTGTGTGTGTCTGTGTGCAAGAGCGAGTGCGTGCGGGATTTGTTGTCTGCATGTGCATGTGTGTGTGTGTGTGCGCGCGTATGTGTAACCTGTGGATAACTTATATGTATGCATTGCATGTGTGTCCTTTGTCCTATATGTGAGACTGAGAGCTCTCAGCCCCTTAGTTCTCTTGTCGCTTTCTTTTAGTGTGTGTGTGTGTGTGTGTGTGCGTGTGTGTGTGTGTGTGTGTACAGTATGTATGGTAATACTTGCTCTAATTGTCTGTTTGCACGACTCCAGGTATAGCAAGCAACGGTGTACTACTGTGAGCTGATGCATGGCCCACTTCAGGGTGTTTGCGTATAATGTGTGAGTGTGGTTGTGTGTGTATGGGTCTATTTGTATGGGTGCATGTGTAGCATACACATGTTTGTATGTACTGGCGTGCGTGTGTGTGTGTGTGTGCGCGTGCGCGCTCTGGAGGTTCTTGGCTCCTCCCATGCTCAGCTAGCTTTGACAGGTGCTGTTGCACTCAGTGTATCTGCTATAGTCTAGTTATTGGTTTTGGAATATCATTTTTCTGGGTGTATATGTTTTCAACTTGTTCTTCATGCAGTGTACCTCTACTTGACATAAAATTTGTTTCTCTTTTGTGTTTATCTTCTTGGTTCAGTGAGGGTATATTGATGAATTGATTTATGCTATTTCTGTTTGTTTTTTTATTATTATTAATGTAATTGATTGGTTGTCATCTGCTGTCAAAACTTTCCAAAAATGCTGAATGTGGATCTTGTCATTGTGGAAGGCTTGGACTGTTGCTTTTCTGGAACATACAACACATTGTCGTCTGTGAAAGTTGTGGGCTGCATGAATGGATAACTAAAACTGTTCTTTGGTTAAGTGTTATAGTCGTACTACTTTGATTCTCCTTCAAGTGTTGGTCACTTTACAGAAGAAAAATGCACTTTTAATCTTTGATTTTTGAGTATTTGTTACTTTTCACGTCATTTTGTTCAAACGATTGTTCTGCATGTTGGGACTGCAAATTTTAAGTGTCGTCTTCTACTGCCATGAAGGACTACTGAAATAAACTTTACAAGATGCTATGTTGTCATCATTATACAAACCCCACTACCTCAACAAGAGCATCCAAACGATCTTGTGCAAAAGGAACCCCCTCACCGCACGTCCCGGCCCTCATGTACAGTACAAATCATGTGCATGAACTATTTTTTTTTGTCACCAGTTACTGTATAATTTGATGCAGGTGAAATCTTAAAACTGCTCCTTATACGGGTAGAAGAAAGCATTTACCCATGTAAACACTTAAAACCTCTATATTTAGTCAACTTGACCTGGGTTGGCTCTGTACTTATTTATTTTTTCCCTCTACACCAAATTCTTTGCTGAAAATAGCCGACCTACAAGCTCACAAACCGTCATGAGCTTGTAGATCTACTATTTTTGCCAGACAGTCGCCGGTAGAATGGGTATGCTAGTGTTCAAGTGGTTAAAAACAATCTTTAATAAATCTTTGCCGTCTCCCATGAAATGGTGGGACTGTGTGTGGCACTAAACAGGACATCCTCCACACAGAAACTAAACAGGAAAAGGCAGAAAAACATCAGTCCGCATGAAGGACAAACAAATGATGTCAACACAATCACCATTTCGTGGCTGTCGGGCAAATATGAAGACCTTGTATCTCCATATTACAACTTGTTATGTTTTTCATAAATTAATGCCATGCTTTGTCAGACATTAATTACAACAGTGTCACACAAAAGAAGTGAAAATAGCCGATCTACAAGCTCACAGGATGTGACCTTGTAGATCTGTTATTTCGAAAGATTTTTAAAGTAAAAGTGGTTAAGTCTGTGTCAATGAAATGAAAAGTTAATACTTAGTTAATACTAGTTAACACTTTTAAGAGTTGACTAGATAATAACTACATTGGATCCACTGGAACACAGGCTCTTTTTTTCCGTTTCCAGACAATTGTTTTAGACATACAAGGTTTCCACCCGACAGCATTTGGTAGACCCTCCACTTGCATGTTTACCATCCATATTACAATAATTATAATAAAGTATCCCTGTGATTGAAGTTAATTACTTATTCATAAGTTGTAAATGAGACCCATATCAGAGTTTTTGCTCTATGACCATGGAGATACAATTACTTCATGACTCGGAGATTAATTTGTCTTTAGTTTTTTCTTTTTCTTTTTATTAAGGATGTTTGTAACTTACAGCTACCATCATACATTTCATAATATGGCAGAACTTGTATCCCTGGTGACACATTGCTTATAACTACTGCATCTTTACCGCCATAATGGCAGAATAAAAAGAGCTAGATGTCGATACATATAGATTATCACCCAGGCATTCTGTCGTTGCACAAAATCATCCAGATGACAATGGTGAATCCTGGGTGAAAATGTGTTTATCATATACAGTACTCATAGGCTTAATTGTTCAGGAACTACAAAACAGCATTTGATCAAGTTAAGTTAATAAATTAACATTACAGTCAACAAGGAACTGCCCCAGCAAATGAAATGATATGATCCACTTTTCCAGTAGTGAGGGAACGGTGTTGGTTCAGAACACAAAAGGTGTTGCTGGTGCACCTCACCTACCATCCTCTGCACCCGTGTTGTTGCAGAGTTTCATCCATGTTGGTCCATGGTGAGTCCTTAAGCAGTGAGGTCCTTTGCATTAAGGGCTGGGTGATATGGACAAAATCAAATATCTCAATATTGATATTATGGTATTTTATCAAAACCTTTTTCAATATTTTTACAAAATGGCAAAAACAGCAGATCTACAAGCTCATAAAACATCACGGTGACCTATGATGAGCTTGTTGATGAGGTTGATATTCATGTTATTACAATATCCAAAATCTCAGCCAATATCATATCGTCCTCCTTTTTTTGCACCTAACCAAATCAATGCAAGCAAGTTGTGTATGCAATATTTGTATTTCTGACATTCAAGTACAGTATATTATGCATGGGCTCTTTGAAGTATCTAAAAGACAATCATGACCTTTGTGAATAGAGATATTAGACACACTAAATGTATATCTTTCAGTTTATTCCTGTGGGGATTTATTTTTTTCTTATTCCAATTATGGGTAGTTGGGGCATAATGACCAGGCTTCCAATGACAATGTAAATAAAAATAGCCCAACAGTTATGGGAAATGAGTCAAGTCATAGAAATGTATTCCATATTTTTCTATAAGTTCAATCTTTTCTTCCCAACCTAAAACTTAGTTGATGATATGAGAACTAGTTAACTCTGGAGAAATAATAAAACCAAGTGACATTTCCATGAGTCCTAACTTGTTGTGGTCGCTGGAAGATATACTAGTCACTCATAATCAAAGAAAAGGTGGCATTTGATAGACACTCAACAATATTGTAAATTGCACTCTATGACATGGTACAGCCATTGAGTATCGGTAGCAAAACTCTCTATGCAACCTGAATGTGGCAGCGAGAGAGAAAGACAAAACTAGATGGGACATTCATGAGACAGTTACTGCCAAGTCTATTTCACACTCAGATAACTGGGAAACAGAGGGACCCTTTGTGAGGTTTTTGCTATACCTGTTGGTGCAACCCAAACCTCTATTTCTGGGGCGAGTTGTTTTTAACACTGTGACCATGCCATGCTCATTGAACACTGACAATGACAGATCTCAGCTCTGCATTCCTGCTGTGAAGTGTGGCGAGGAGAATGAGCGACAGGTAGGGAACTGTTGTGCTATACACTCCGGTTTCCTGTTCTGAGATAACGATGGAGGCTTCCCTTCTTTTAAATGTAAATTCTTTATTAAAACGATAACCACAATTGTATACTTCATTGTATGATAGTGTCACAGAAATAGCCAAAATAGCAGATCTACTGTACATGTCATGGTGCGACACGGGAGCGTGTACCTGCAGCAGGTCTGCTATTTTTGCTATTTTTGAACATTTTCATAACATTTTTTAAAGTTTTCGCATGCCCAAAATACCGACGCCAGGTTGAAAGTGGTTAAAATGTCATTAAGCTGCATTTACTGAACATCATGGCAGACATTTACTCATTCACAGTGTTGGGATGCTTTCTATCGTTTGTGCTGTTGTGGGTGAGCGCTTCTGTAGGAACTTGGCTCAGAGGATACATTTTTGTAGCTTGGGAAAGAATAACATAATTATAACAGCCACAATCTGGCCTTGGTTGACCTGTTAACGTCCTGTATGGATATTCCTGTAGATCCACAAAGTAAGCTTAATTTATTCTACCAGTTACTCCCTTCTTTTAGAGGGCTTTGCGATTGTCAAAATACACATTTTAATCCCCTGGTGTCCAATGGCCATCAAAATTATGTTATCGCTCTGCACTGCTTCCAAAAAAGATGGCCCAGTCCACCTCAACTGTTGTGAGAATAATCCAACATACAGTAAAAAATCTTGGCACAAGGGTAGCTTATAATGCAAGCTGCCACTTGCAAAGGCATGTAAAAGCAATATAGCAGAGGACAGAGAACTTTGTCTACGATATGCATGAATATAAAAAGTGCATAAGACTCAAATCCATCATGTCCCCTAATAGTTAAGGGTCATTTTTATTATTTCATTATTAAACGATGACCTGTGCTAACAACTCAGTGGGACAGTAGAGCCAAGCATGGCGACCAATTAGGACAGCAATTTCACACTTCACTTCCAAGTCACGTCTGCGTCTCTGTCTCCATTCGGAAGGCCTTTGATTTGGTCACAGCACTCTGCCCTTACTCCACAGACAGTCTTCTAACATGTGAGTGTCTACATGACCACACCAGCTTCCCATTCCACGGGGAGGATTCCCCTTTTGCTCCCGAATGAGTCCACCCTATCAGCTCTGGCCAAAGTCTGCAAAGCTCTTGGTGGTTGTGAAGGCCTCTGGTTGCAGGGGGAAGAAGTACTGCTGAGGCAGGAGGAAAGCTGCACCCTGGGAAGGATGGGAGTGCATGGAAGGAGGCAGCTGTGTGTGTGTGTGGGTATGACTGGAGGTGCTCGGGTGCGGATGCGGGAAGCCTCCCTGCATTCCAGAGGCCACTGGGGAAGTGTACGGAGGAGGTGGTGGGGGGGGGAGGGGCTGTGGGGCGGAGGCCGCTGAGGAGATGGTGGCCGACACCAGGCAGCCATGCTGCTGGTGCTGCTGCCCCTGGCCCGGACCGCCGAGGGAGAAGCGACGCACGGAGCCGCCGCCCCCTGCCGAGCTTGAGCTTGTGGTCGCTGTGCTGGACTGTCGCGACGGCGTGCGCAGGCTGGGGGGTGCCGTGGTGAGGATCATGGGGATGGTCTCACCCTGGCAGCTACGCAGCGAGAAGCGGATGGGCTGCTGGGTGGGCTGCTTGGGTCGAAGGCAGGTGCAACAGTACACAGCCACCAGGGAACCCACCACCACAAACGCTACGAAGATGCTACCCACCATCAGGAAGGGCACATAGATGGGCTCTGGGGGAAAGAGTTTAAATGGACACATTGAGTAAGTGATTAGTTAATTGTATAGTTCATGGAAAATATTGCCCCAGTTTATAGTGAATTTGTCCTGTAGTGCCTACATGCACGTAAACATTTAGTTTTTCCATTGTTCTTCAGGCACTACAATTATGAAGTCAAGACAAGAAGTTGAGAAGCAGAGGACATCAAAATGAATCAATGCAATCTGCAATCTCTATCCATGATGTGTAACAATCTTGTAAGACAAAACATTTTAGAGACAAATGTATACCTCATGAGATTTCTAGATGTATCCTGTAACACTAAGGTAATTCATATTAAACCCCTTTACACCATATAGGCTAACAAACTAACACAGAAGCTTGACTGCCTGAAGAAAATGTCCCTGATTTAGATAAAGAGCTCTGATTACCTGTTAGAAAGGCCGTTTTCATTGCAGAGGGAAATTAATTTAAGTTTATTTATTTTCATAGGGGAAACTGTTTGACACTGCCAAGTCAATTTTAACGCTTATCCATTCAGGAAATGGAAAGAAAAACAATAAAAGCTACAGGATAAAATACGATTAACTATCTAAATATTAATATTATTGTAATTCATTTAAATTATTGACAACTAATAAAAAAGCATGGCACTAATGGGAATGATTTTAATCTTTTATAGCCTATCAAAAAATATTAGCCTAGGTAGGTAGGCCTACTATAACTCTAAAATTACTAAACTGGTTGTGCAGGGAATTTAGCAGAAGCTAGCAAGCCTACACAAAACCCAGAGAGACAGAGAGAGAAAGAAGGAAAGTTAACTTTACTTGCTTTCTTTCTTTCTTTCTGTCTTTCTTGTTATTGTTATTGTTATAGCCTAGTAGGCTACATCTTTTCCAAGGGATAGGGGAAAAAAAGTGAAACCACAAATGCGTTTCTTGGGTGTGCGAACATATCCAATTGTTTTCAAATTTGTATCCCAGGGCTATTTCATTGTAAAGTTGTGCAGTACACTTGTGTAAGTACACAAATGTACAATGTCAGTGGAGGACATTCTCCAGGTGTCGTCTGTCGACTACCATTGGATCCACTTGGTTTCCTTTTTGTAGGCTGATAACAATCCATCTAACCTGGGGTCAAATACACACAATAGCAACGCAAAAGCAAGTGCTATGCACACCTGGAATTAGATCGTGTTCTCATTATTCCACCACACACACACACACACACACACACACACACACACACACACACACACACACACATATATATATATATATATATATATATATATATATATATATATATATATATATATATATATATATATATATATATATATCCTATAGGCTATTCTTTAGGCCTATTAGTCAATTTTTTAAGGGGTTGAGATCATCCTCCATGGATTCTATTCAGATATGTTAAATCAATGCAATAAATAAAAGATTATAATGCATAACACCATTTTTGACATGTGAGCATCAGCACAGGCCTATATTCTAGCATAATCATAATGTATTTATAATTTGTTTGACAAATAGTACTCCTGCATTAACTTTGTTCGTTTTTGCAAAACTTTTCACCTTCCTCAGATAGATGACTGAATGAACTCAAGTGGAACGCCTTTTAGCCAATACCTGGAACGCATCTGTGTCACTTTAGATGTCTTTGGCTATTCAAAAATAGCAGATATACAAGCTCATAGCGCGGCACCGAGTGCCGCGCTATGAACTTGCAGATCTGCTATTTTTGAAAAATTGTGAAAAAAAAATGTTTCGATTTTTTTCCAAAAACTGTTAGGATTTAGATTTTTTTAAAGAATCGCCTCAGGTCTTAAAGGGTTAAACCCACTATTCTTCTGCTGTTGCTGTTTCCTAAATAGCAGATCTGACAAGCTCACAACTCATCACAATGCCACGTTGTGTGTGAGCTGACAAATCTGCTATTTTGGGCCGGACGTTTCCCCCAGAAATAGGGACACTGGGCCGGGGGGTTCCATATGATAACTTACGGGCTGTGAACTCCGTGTTGTCCATCTCTCGGTCATTGGTGCAGGTTCCCTGGTCCAGTCGCGCGTCCGCCGCCGCGCAGCAGTAGCGCAGCGCGCAGGACCCGCAGCACACGGTGGCGTCCATGGTGTCGAAGTCCTCCGGACACTGGAAGCCGTCGTGGTAATTCCCGTGGCCGTCCAGCCACCCATGGCAGTACTCGCCTTGTGCGTCCGATATCCGTAGATTCCAGGTCAGATAGCCGAACAACAGGCAGTTCAACAGGCGCACCATGCCGGCGTGCAGCTAGAAGCCCCCCCACTATTCACTGTGCCCCCCCTACTACAGAGGCTTACCAGAAACACTCCTCATCGTTATTTCGATGAATTGAGTACACAGGACCCCAATGGAAACAAGCCATAGTGCTTTCTTGGGTTGAATCCTTTTAGCATCCTTTTGTATAGAATCTCTACTTTCTGTGCTTTTTTTTTTTCAAACTGTTAATAAAGTATTCAATCAATCAATCAATTCATTTAGTTTTAAAGAACCCCTGCACAGCTTGATCCCATGGTTATTTGTCATGACTCTTTTAATTGCAGGCTATATTATGCGATTGCGACCATTATTTATTCATCCCCATCCATTTAAACGACTTGTTGGTGTTTATATGTCGTTACCAAAAAGATGCGGAGGATCCTCACTGTCGTCCAAATGAACGAGGGGGTCAGAGTCACACTCTCCTCAAAATAAGGCTCCGAGATTGTTCAAATAACTCAGGCAGCAGCAGCATCATCACCACCAACGAAATCAATCCTGGCGAAATGAAAGTGCAGACCTCAGCTCCTAATAATCCACTGATGTGTAGATGATCTCCGTGGAGAAGCTGTATGTATATACGGACAGCCAGTCAGCCACGGTCCTCTCTGCTCTGGTGTCCGCACCTCATTGGAAATCTGTTGCTTTTGTGAGTTGTGACTGACTCCCGTAGGCGCGCACGCAGCCCCATTGACCAGACGTGCGCATTCACGATACCATGCTGTTATTGTGTTATTAAAGCAGACAGACATTTCAACTTGTCACTAACCTAATCAGAAAGCCAATTTCAGACGTGCACTGTATTATGGAAGTTTGCATAATACAGTGCATGAATTATGATCTCTTTTAGAGATATTTTCTCAGAAAGACCACTATACCCCCCCCCCCCCCCCTCCCCCCCAATGAGCACATTGGCAAACTAGAAAAGTGTGCTACAATAGAATTAGAAACAGTTTGCAAACTTTACAGTGGTACGATTATACAATGACTAAAGGATAACAAAAGAGCCCTAAGGGCTTGTTTCCATTGTGATCCTGTGTATTCAATTCATCAAGTCATTTATAGACATAGAATAATAATACAATAATAAGACATCATCAACCCTATGTAGGCCTACAGTAACAGTGGGAGGGGCAGGGGGTCAGCTTAGACTTTTCTAGGACCATTTACAAATTGCAGACAGGTGCTCTTTTAACGGTGGTTTTGAAGGAGGGTCTGTTGGTAGGGCATTCCACATTTTGGTGGCATAGCAGTAGAACGAGCACAGGTCTCTGCCAGGCCTCGTTGCCTACCCATACTACTCCATGTGGGAGGTGGCATAGTCAGGCATATTATAGTACCAGTTACTATGTACTGTTTTTGTATTAACCACTTGAACCCCAGCATCCATATTCTGGGGGGAACATAAGCCAAAATAGCAGATCTCCAAGCTCACAATGCGTTGTTGCAATCTTGTAGATCAGCTGTTTTTGACAAAGTGGTACTATAGACAGAAAAACTCATCTTTAGTTTCCAAATAAGGGACGATTCCTTATTTCAAGGGCTGGTTGGCAACCCTATAAGGGAGAATGGAATGGTTCCGACTGGGCGACCCAGCTGAAGAGTAGTGTAGTATTTTAGGTCAGTGGTTCTCAACATTTTCAGGCCATGACCCCACAAAATAATAATATTTGAACTAGGGACCCCCCCACCCTGACAAGCACTTGGAATTGTAGGAGTTGAGGTATTCAATTTAGTTTTACTCTGTTCCACAGAAAAATAGTGTGAAAATAGCAGATCTACAAGCTTGTAGATTGGCTATTTTCACAATGTTTGCCTCTTAAGTTATTTGACAATTTGGCCAATGTTTGACCAGTTTTTATAGTATAGTTTGTTGATTTGAGGTATTAAAAAGGTCTTAACCACATAAACCCCATATGGGTAACCGGAGTCCCTCAGGGCTCAATACTAGAGTATTTTCTGTTTTGTGTTAATGTGGGGAAAGCTTTTGCTGAAAATAGCCGATCTACTGTACGTGCTCACAAGGCGTTGCAGCGCGACATGTTGAGCAACACAAATCGTATACACTGGGTCCCTGGCACAACATTGGCATATGGGGGTCTGTGGCCAAGTTCATATTAATTTGGGGGAACTTGACTTCAAAAAAGTTTGACAACCATTGTATTAAGATATTGCAATTCTGTATTTTTATTTTAAAAAAATGTAAAATTTTTCCATTACATTTTCCATTTTTCCCAAAATCCATTTCATGTATGCCTTAGACATAAGGAAAAGACGTATGTTTGGTTCTACCTCTGGTAGAGGAATCTCCAAAACTAAAGCTCCTTTTGGCTTTTTATCACTGTCCAATCAGGGCTTCCCCAGCAAAATGACCAATAATGAAATCATAATAAAAGACTGTTTTGCTAATAAAGTGTGAATAAATTATGCATTTCATTCTCTAAATAAAATATTCATCCTCTACACATTGTCAAGCAACAAAGTATTATGTTTCATACATTAATGACCTTTGTTGAACAAAAGTGTTGCACAAGAGCAAAAATTGCTGATCTACAGGCACATGAAAGTGCTTAAGGTTGTCTGTGGGTTTTATAATGAACAAAGAAAAGTATTAAGAGCACTAACAATAGTGACGCGTTGTGAGCTTGTAGATCTGCTACCTTCGACATGCGACACTATTGTAAGACCAAGTATAAATCAGGCTTCATTGGTGGACAGTAACAAAGCACATTCATTTCAAATATAGTGAAAATAGCAGATCTATAAGACCACAAGATGTTGCAATGTGCTATTTTCACTATTATTGATATTTATTTTATTGAAAATGTCAGGTTTAGGATAATGTCTACATTTCAATACAGCAATGCATTGATATTAAGACTTTTTAATTGAACTTGAATAGGGCTTAAGTGGTTAATTCATAATATAATTGTGGTGGAGTCATAGGTACAATATTTGTCTTTAAAATCAAATGTTTTTCAATACTTTTATTAGTCAGAAATGTAAACAGTGCGTGGTACAGCAAGACGAGGCTAAAAGCGTATAACAAAAAAGTCCTGGGGACTTTTTTCCATTGTGTTGATTGATTTTCACTAGAAGAAAAGGTGGAATTCTAAACTGAACCTTTTATTTATAAAACCCTGAATAATACCTCGAGCCACACTACATGGAAAACTCACGTAAGAATGCAATACTTAACCAACCTCTTCGATTTTAGATTGAGAGTGAAAAATGATATTAGAAGTTTCAAACTCTAAACCTTCAGCTTATAAATCCCTGGTATATCTCCTGAGCCACACTGATATGGAAGATGCAAGTCTATTTAATGACTGTAAGATATGACAATAACATTTGTATTTTGATGACATTAAACATCCTTCTGTTTGCTCTCAATGAAAGAGTAAATCTGGGTGCAGAGAAAAATGTTCCAACAGATGTTTTTTAACAATAACTGTTGTGTTTTCTTGTTGGGTTCCTTGTTTCTTATTTATACTTGATGTTTTACAATACAGTTGTGTTTCTTTACATATTTTAGAAATATATCTTCTTAGTTCTAGTTTTAATTTACACTTGTGCACCTTTTGTTTTGTAGTGATGTCTGAGTGTTTCCTGTTTGCTGCTCTCACCCTGTCATTTGCAAATGTTGTTCACCTGTGTCTTGTTTAGCCCTAGCCAAGCGTGTGTTGATTGTCCATATATATAAACACCTGTGTCTCCAATATGTTTTTGTTTGCCCTTCACTGCCAGTCTGTTTGTTGTGTGTAGTTGTCTGTGAGTATCTTAGCGTTTGAGCTAATCTCCTTGATTCGGTGTATGTAGGCTTTCTTCTTGTGCTTTTACAAGTGAAACTTGCAAGTGCCCTCCTAGTCCTTCTCGTGCTCCTTGTGTTCCCTGGTTTTTGTCATAATAAAAAAAAGAAAACTCCTTGTATCTGAAATAGTCTGCCTTGGTCTTTCTGTCCTGCACTCTCTCCTGACTCGCATAGTGACAGCAGTCTTCATTACTTTTGGAGTCTCTCATTCTCCCCTCTCACATTTTGTCTTGTTTGTCTTTTGGTTTGCATCCATCATCCAACTCCTTACTTCTAAGACATTTTAATTTCAATGACCCCCATATCTCTGAGAGTGTACAAATGGACCATTAGGGGTCCATTTGGTTCCATTTTGTACACACTCCGGAGGTACAGAAATGTAAGGGGACATTCAGAACCCCCCTCAAGAAACCATGAGGGTCCCCTGACCCCACTTTGAAAACCACTGCTTTACAGACATCCACTACAGATTCTGCAGACTAACTCACTCATAAACAATGAGTTAATTAGCCTTTGTCTTTATATTCATAATCAATTCTGTGTTTAAGTGTATTGCTCTTATTTTGTTTGAACTCTGAGCCAGGTTCACACTCTTGATTAAAACTGCTTGTTTTGGTCTTCTGAAATTGATAAATGACTAAGATATGACAATAACGAATATTTGTTTTGATAACATTAAACATCCCTTTGTTTGCTTTCCAACCATCTGTTGCCTTTTTTTTCCCAACAGATTGGTTTTTAACAATAACCTAAAACTCAAAAAGGTTGTGTCATAATGAACCCTGATCATCAGTGAATCTAGTAGATTCAGTCATTCTGTCAGGGGGAGAGGTGTTTGCTGTAGACTTTCAACTTTTGACCTGCCACCTCTCCCTTAAACTTCAAATATTACCTCGAGTTTCTGATTAGTGTGAAAAGCCTGGTGGCGCAAGAGAAAGGGAGAGGCCGCACAGGTGGAAGGTTGGGGGTTTGAATCTTGGTCCTGGTAAATCTCTATCTTTGCTCTTTTTAAGGCGAAGAGCGTGGAATCAGCCCGCCTTCCTCCTCACTCCCTCTTTTAGCTACGGTAAAGCCCACCTCCAGTGGGAGGAGCTTAATAAATTTACATACTAAGCAAAGTAAATTGGTTGAATGTCATTGACGGTATTAGTATTATAGCTGCCTTATTTGTAATTTTTTTGACCACTGTTTTAGGTTTTTTTATTGAGGCACTTTGAAGTTTTGTATTGATTGTTGTTTTGGTTGTTTGAAATATTTATGTATTAGTTGTTGGAGTTGTCTTTTGTATTAGTTGAGCTTTGAACCCTAAACCTTTGGTTTATAAACCCCTGATTCATCTATTGAGCCACGCTGGCATAGAAGATATAATTGGGAATGTAATACTTGACTCACCTTTTACAATTTAGATGGAAAGTGAAAAATGATCTTTGGGAGCTTTGAACCCAGAACCTTTGGATTATTAACCCCCGGTTCATCTATTGAGCCACACTGACATGGGAGATACAATCGGGAATGTAAGAGTTAACTCACCTTTTACAATTTAGATGGAAAGTGAAAAATGCTCTTTGGGAGTTTTGAACCCAGAACCTTTGGATTTTAAACCCCTGATTTATCATTTAAGCCATGCCAGCATAGAAAAATCAATCGGGAATGTAATACTTAACTCTCCTTTCACAATTCAGATGGAAAGTGAAAAATGTTCTTTGGGAGTTTTGAATACAGTATATTCAGATTATGAATCCCTGATTTATCATTTGAGCCATGGTTTGTACTCCTGACTCATGTGCCATGCTAGCATCCAACATGCAACTGAGAATGTAATGATTAACTGAGAATGTAATACTTCACCCACCTTTGAGAATTTAGACGGAGAGTGAACTTTTTCCTTCTGGAGTTTTGGCCCTTAAACTTTCTGTTTATAAACCACTGATTTAGCGTTTGAGCCACACTGGCATCGAAGATGCAACCGAGAATGTAATATTTAACCCACCTTTTAGAATGTAGATAGAGTGATGATAATGTTCTTCATGAGGTTTGATCCTTGAACCTTTTATTTATAAAACCCTGAATAATACCTCGAGCCACACTTCATGGAAAACTCACGTAAGAATGCAATACTTAACCAACCTCTTCGATTTTAGATTGAGAGTGAAAAATGATATTAAAGGTATCATGACATTCATTTTCACTTTTTTTATTTTCAATGTTTTATTTGGGGTTTTATGACCTCAATTACACCCAAAAAACCTGAACTTAGAACATTCAGTGGATTTTCTGTGGTCTGGGGTTTTCTGAATAATTAGGCTGAAAAGTAATCTGAGCTTGGCCCTTCGACAGTGAGGTCACAGTCGAATAATCCCGCCCACTCTCCTCCTCAGCCCCTCCCCTCCCCTATCCTTTCCTTTGGGGGGGGCGGAGCAGAGGCGATGATTGACAGGCAAAATCCCTCACCAGCGACACCCGCAGGCAAAGATTTCTTTTTTCATTGCAGTTGAAAAGGCTTTAGAAATGTGAGAGAAAAACACCTGCCATGGATCACTGGAATGGAATTTTCACTTAAAACTTTTTGTACACTTTTGAAGGACCAGGACAAAGACTTTGAATGTGGTGTAAAAGTGAATGTCATTAAACCTTTAAGGAGTTTCAAACTCTAAACCTTCAGCTTATAAATCCCTGGTATATCTCCTGAGCCACACTGATATGGAAGATGCAAGTCTATTTAATGACTGTAAGATATGACAATAACAGATTTGTATTTTGATGACAATAAACATCCCTCTGTTTGCTCTCAATGAAAGAGTAAATCTGGGTGCAGAGAAAAATGTTCCAACAGATGTTTTTTAACAATAACTGTTGTGTTTTCTTGTTGTGTTCCTTGTTTCTTAGTTATACTTGGTGTTTTACAATACAGTTGTGTTTCTTTATATATTTTAGAAATATATCTTCTTAGTTCTAGTTTTAATTTACACTTGTGCACCTTTTGTTTTGTAGTGATATCTGAGTGTTTCCTGTTTGCTGCTACCTGTCTTGTCTCACCCTGTCATTTGCAAATGTTGTTCACCTGTGTCTTGTTTAGCCCTAGCCAATCGTGTGTTGATTGTCCATATATAACCACAGTGTCTCCAACGTGTTTCTGTTTGCCCTTCATTGCCAGTCTGTTTGTTGTGTGTAGTTGTCTGTGAGTATCTTAGTGTTTGAGCTAATCTCCTTGATTCGGTGTATGTAGGCTTTCTTCTTGTGCTTTTACAAGTGAAACTTGCAAGTGCCCTCCTAGTCCTTCTCGTGCTCCTTGTGTTCCCTGATTTTTGTCGTAATAAAAAAAGAAAACTCCTTGTATCTGAACTAGTCTGCCTTGGTCTTTCTGTCCTGCACTCCCTCCTGACTCGCATAGTGACAGCAGTCTTCATTACTTTTGGAGTCTCTCATTCTCCCCTCTCACATTTTGTCTTGTTTGTCTTTTGGTTTGCATCCATCATCCAACTCCTTACTTCTAAGACATTTGAATTCCATTTGGTTCCATTTTGTACACTCTCCGGAGTTACAGAAATGTAAGGGGACATTCAGAATCCCCCTCAAGAAACCATGAGGGTCCCCTGCACCACACTTTGAAAACCACTGCTTTACACTCATCCACTACAGATTCTGCAGACTAACTCACTCATAAACAATGAGTTAATTAGCCTTTGTCTTTATATTCATAATCAATTCTGTGTTTAAGTGTATTGCTCTTATTTTGTTTTAACTCTGAGCCAGGTTCACACTCTTGATTAAAACTGCTTGTTTTGGTCTTCTGAAATTGATAAATGACTTTAAGATATGACAATAACGTAATGTGTTTCGATAACATTAAACATCTCTCTGTTTGCTCTCCAACCATCTGTTGCCTTTTTTTTCCCAACAGATTGGTTTTTAACAATAACCTAAAACTCAAAAAGGTTGTGTCATAATGAACCCTGATCATCAGTGAATCTAGTAGATTCAGTCATTCTGTCAGGGGGAGAGGTATTTGCTGTAGACTTTCAACTTTTGACCTGCCACCTCTCCCTTAAACTTCAAATATTACCTCGAGTTTCTATATAGTGTGAAAAGCCTGGTGGCGTAAGAGAAAGGGAGAGGCCTCACAGGTGGAAGGTTGTGGGTTTGAATCTTGGTCCTGGTAAATCTCTATCTTTGCTCTTTTTAAGGCGAGGAGCGTGGAATTAGCCTGCCTCCCTCCTCACGCCCTCTTTTAGCTCCGGTAGGAGGGGGAGGAGCATGGGTAAAGCCCACCTCCAGTGGGAGGAGCTTAATAAATTTACATACTAAGCAAAGCAAATTGGTTGAATGTCATTGACGGTATTAGAATCATAGCTGCTTTATTTGTTATTTTTTTGACCACTGTTTTAGGTTTTTTTATTGAGGCACTTTGAAGTTTTGTATTGAATGTTGTTTTGGTTGTTTGAGGTATTTTGTATTAGTTGTTGGAGTAGTCTTTTGTATTAGTCGAGCTTTGAACCCTGAACCTTTAGTTTATAAACCTTTGATTCATCTATTGAGCCACGCTGGCATAGAAGATGCAATTGGGAATGTAATACTTGAATCACCTTTTACAATTTAGATGGAAAGTGAAAAATGATCTTTGGGAGCTTTGAACCCAGAACCTTTGGATTATAAACCCACGATTCATCTATTGAGCCACACTGACATAGGAGTTAAATTTGGGAATGTAATACTTAACTCACCTTTTACAATTTATAAAAAGGGTACAAACTTTGGCAGGTAAAAGTTGGAAGAATGTCCCAGTTGGATATGAACCAGGAAACTTCTGGTTACAAGTCCTGTATCTAATCCACTGCACCACAGTGATTCTTACTTGCTCTGTTCACTATTGTGGTCTGCAGTCGAAGATTAGATAAAGGTAAAAGCGCAGAGAAAAAGTTGGAAAAACATTCTGTCTGGTTTTGAACTGGGAAGCTTCTGATTGCAAGCTCTGCATCTAAACCACTGCACCACAATGGTTCATACTTATACCGTTCACTTGCATGTTGTTGTGTGAAAGATTAGATAAAGGTAAAAGCCCCAGGTAAAAGTTGGAAAGATGTCTTTGCTGGTTTTAAACTCAGGACCTTCTGTGTGCAAGGCCTGTATCTCAACCACTGCTCCACCATGGTTCATACTTTTGTGGGTCTCTTGCACATTTTTCAGTGAAAGAGTAGATAAAGGTGCAAGAGTCTGGCTGGATTTGAACCTGGTTGCAAGCCCTTTATTTAAACCACCACAGTGATTCTTCCATAGACTGTTCACTTGTGTGTTATTCACAAGGACTGGTAGCCTGCCTAAGTGTGTACTTTTTCCCCAGTTTATATGTCCATTGCCATTGACAATGCATTGGGCGCTTAAAGTTAAATATTTCAAAAACTACAAATCATTTCAAAGTAAAACATCTCAAGGATGCATGTCCACAGTAAGGTGGCATTTCTGAACTGTGAATGGAGTTTCTAGGTGAAAGTGTTTTAGTGACTACAAAAAAAAACGCAATATTTATTATGATATATTAAAGATTAGAGACAAACTTGGAAAACATTGGATTTGAGCTAAGAATCTTCTGTTAACAAAGCACTGACTTCTCTCCCATGCTATAGGTACTGTACATCGATGATTCTTGTGACAACTAATTACTTACTCTAATAGGATTTAGGTGCAAAGTGAAGATAATCCAAAAGGTGTGCTTGAACCAGGGACCTGGTGTTTCTAGGACACCACAGTGACACAACGGTGTAAAATGTTTGTGACAACTACTAGGATTTAGATGTGAACATGTTCAAAATAGTGGATTCAAACCAGGGAGCTAATACCATATATAATATTTGATAAACACTCACATCTCTCTCATGCTATAAAAGCACAGGAGATATTTTAATACTTAGCCTGATAGTTATAGTTGTCATAGCTGAATGGGAGACTGCCTGTGAAGCAGAAGGTCACAGGTTGGATTCCCAGCCCTGGCGTTTGTGTGCAGTTGGGTGGATTTTAGGGCATTATGGTATAGCATGACCTTTACTTTACTTTACTACCGTTTCACAAATTTAAAACAGATGCACATGTAACTTTCTTTCAGTATTTATTACACAATATAGTACAGTCCTGATCAATAACAATTTAAAAAGCTGATTTGTGAATAAATAAATCTGTTACATGGATACAGTGTGGACAATATAGTTAGAAATGGAACATACTGTGTAAGTGGCATTGGCTAATGGAAGGAACAAAAAAAAAAGAGACAGCTTACATATTTCTTTTCACATTTAGTAAGCAGTCTGGAAGTAAACAAGTAATTTTCATGAGCATCAATGTTACATGACAGAAACTGACAGGTGCAAAGCAAAGAGCATACAATGAGTGAGAAGGCTTCAATCCCATTACATTACAATCTACTACTGTATATAGAACTTAACGAGTTAGGGCACTGGTGCTTTACCAAACAATACTGTGAAAATCTAACTTTGGTATAAACTAAATTAGGCTCATTCTTAACAGTAAGACATACTTGTTATAGCTTTGAACAATTGAATTCAAAGGGTTTATGTACCTATACTTGACTGTACATCACTACAAAGCCAAAGAGCAGTAATTCTAGCAGTGAAACAAACAAAAAAAGATTCAGTAGGGTAAATGTCCTGTTCTGCAAAAAGGAGTATTGGTATACTATTGGATGGTAAGTAACTTGGTTCTGCTAAAAATGTGAATGAAATGTTATCCTAGAACTTTGAATTGCACAAAAACAAGTTGGTGCCATTTGCCTTTGTAGGGCAGTGTAAACCTTTGGTCACACTACTGTTGCTACTGGCCTGATTTATACTTCGTTGTGCAAAACACAATGTGCAATAAATCAGGCAAAGTACCAGTAGACCTGCAAGGAATGAACTACTAAGGTCAGAAATGAGATCAACAGACGACAGCGCCAGCACTTCATCTACTGATCCTCAGTCCCGTCTCATAGCTCCCAGTCGTTTCAGTCACACGGTAGTCAAACAGACATCGAAATTAGTTAAACTGTAAATTGTCAGTTAAATGTACACATTGAGATGTGGGCATAAGCTCGAGGTTTCTGGCTATAATAATTAAACAGTCATACTGGAAGTGTTGGGTAACTCAGAGGAGGCGGTTGTGCAAAACACTGTATTTACGAATGTATCTAAAAGGAAAAAACAAATGGCCATGTGTGTAAAACCTGACTCTGTATCACACTTCTGTACAGTTTTCAAATGCCATCAGTTAAGTCTAGGCTATATAATCCACACTGCCCAAACAGTTAAAGCTTAAAACAGAATAAAAGAAAGTACAAAAGTATGATATGCCGTAATAACAATAAGCAGGGGTTCACACAAAACAAGGCAAAACTGAAAAAAGTATTGAATCAATGTCTCCAAATAGTTATGAAATGGCAATGGAACGAGCCCGTGTAAAAATCAGCCTTGTAGGAAATGCCTTTCTATTCACTACCAGGCAAGAAATAACTACATGAAAAATGTAGGACACTTGTTGACACGGATTAAGGGCCATTCACACTGAGCACTATAACTATAACATTCACCATAGAAGTTGTGGTGTGAACTCTGTCATACACGTAAACTATATATTTTTTATAGGTATAGTGCTCAGTGTGAATGGCCCTAAACGGTGGTGTTCAGTTCAGTATCTGGGAGGAAATGGGATTGTTTCCTCAGCCAAGGTATGGCATCATTAGACCAGTTGGAGTGGCTTAGTGCAAGAATGCGTTACAATATCATTATATATCATTTAGAGCATAATTTATGCTTCTGTGAAAGTGTCATGTCTTCTAGCATAAATTTAGGTGTAACCAGATGAAATTAGGCTTAACCCAAATATACATGTCATCTTTCATATTTAGTTCATCAAGCATTACCAAGACAGCCTTATATTAGAAAAAGAAAGACAAAAATGAGACAGATGAATCACAACTCATGCTTATCCATTGGCTGTAGAATTTGTGACCTCTCAGCATGGTGAGGGCAACACTCACTATGAAGAGTTGTCTGCAGATTTCTTTTTTAACAGGAGGCAGTTACATGTTATACTGGCTAATGAGAGAGGTAGTGCCTGTAACAGAAGTGGAATTTTTAAGGACTGGCCACAATTAAGACTACCTCCCTCCAAAGCAAGCCAAAATTGATTCCCTCCCAAAACAAACACTGAGTTAGTCTACTTCTATACTCTAGTATAAGGGCTGCGTGTTTTGTTCTTCTGAGAATTGTGTTTATTATAATTATACACATAACCAGACTCATATCAAGGCTTTTTCCTCCCATTGTCATGAATTCTGGTCCGCAGAGTGCTGGAGACGCAAGAGAACGAGCACGCTGAGATAAAGATACATCAAAACATAAAACTGTCATCACATAGTGACAAGATGAGCGACTTCGTATCCATTTTATGGAGGTTTAAAAGGATATGTCCCAAAATGGCTGAAAGGTCAGTGTAGCTTTCTGCACGTGTATAATATAGATCTATATTGTCCTATAGGAACATTGTGTCGGATAAAGCCAAGAGAACGAAGGGGCAGATTCACAGCTCCCCATGAAATAGAGGGTGAAGCAAAGTTTGAAGGATTGATGCATGTGATGACAAGGGAAATGATGACAAGGTGCGGCTTTGCCCCCCCATCACACACACACACCGCTGAAAAGGTTACTGGGCATCTCTCAGACAGAATGTTGGGCGAGCTCATGGTCACTGGAGGAGCTAGTCTGCCTCTCCACCCCTCGCTGGGCCTTACAGGCGGCTATCTTAACTTGAATATCCCCCTTCTTCTCAAAGTATTCCACCAAGTCCGACTCGGTCAGCAGCGAGGCCAGCACCTGCTCAAAGGTTATCGACCAGTCGGCGTCCATCACACTTCCCCGCCTTTGCTCGCCACAGCCAATCAACACCGTGTCGTCAGTAAGGTCTTCGCACTGCAGTGAGCCAGCGCTTACCATGGAGTAGGAGGAGACGGACGTGTCGTCCTTGGCCTCCTCGTCGGACGTCTGCTGGGGCGAGGTCTCCAGCTGAGCTTCTGCCAGGGCCTCACAGACCTGAGACTGTCCCGATGCTCCTTCCCCGGTCCAGCCCTCTTTTTCAGGCTCGGTGTCAGATGGGAGCAGGGCCGGAGCCGGGGCTTGGGTGGGAGCCTGAGTGTTGGTGTCCGTTTTCTTGGAACCGTTGTTGGTAAACTTCTTGCCGACCTCTCCGATGCGTAGTAGCAGGCTGGCCACGGTGGCAATGGCGTGGTACAACTCCTGCTCAAGGGGGTCTTGACTGAACATGTTGTACAGAGTTTTACACAACTCGATGAACTGCTCCTGGAAAGAGAGACCAATCAAATAGTTTATTTTATTGTATTTATTAATTGGACAAAAAAGTGCAAATCCACTCCCCTGAATATTTATTTTCTGTATTCATACAGACAGTAAAGCCTCATTTATTTTTGGTCGTAAGACTGTGTTGCTTGCCATAAATAACAGATTTTCACTAGAAAGTAATTTTCCTAGCCGTTTAAATTAGGCTTAACCGTAGGTTTCCGATTATGGGCAGGTCACGATAGGTGAACATTGAGCAAAAAAGGGGTTTGGTGAAAATAGCATATCTACACAAGCTCACACGTGAGCAAGTAGATCGGCTTTTGCTATTTGACGTACAAAAAAAAAGTTAAGAGGGTTGTTTAAGTGATTAACACATTGCCTGCCAAAGACGTTTTAAAACGCCATTTCAAATCCAACACTTCCATGCCAAAGACCATAATTATAAAAAAAGAATATTTTCACACAGAACCAGGAGATAACAAGATTTACTGCTCCATTCACTTCCTGGTTAAAGTATTTGGGAAATATTCTGTATCTCGGCTCCTGTGTTTTACTATGTATTTTTGGCGAGACATGCTATTTTCACAGAAAATAGTAATCCTTAATCATAATAATAAAAAAACAAATAATAATTCCATCATATTCAAGGGCTTTTGGAGAGAAATGAGACAGACTCCAGTCACGTTCAGTTTAGAGCACTGCAGAGGGGAGGTCTGCGTGTGTCTGTGTCCGGCCTGATGCTCATTGACGCAAGTTAATGTTATATACGCAATTATGTTTCTGCACTGTCAAATAGGTCCATCTATTCGAAGATATCATCAAAGCCAAAGATTTTTTTACAAGCAGCCCTCTCTGGCTTATAGATATGTATTTCAAGTGTTTCAATAACTAGGCTACACTTGGTTGGTAAAGTCCTACAAGAATATGACTATGAGATTAGTGGAATTTATATTTATGCAGTATTTATATTATATTTGTTATTAGTGTCTATATGTCCTCTGAAACAATGTGGTTTATAGTGAGATCTTACTTCACTTGTTCCTTAAGCTTGTATAATTGTATTTCATTGTGTGTAAAACACGTTATGCCACCAAGTGTCACCAACTGCTTACTGTACAACATAATATTGTCATTTTAATCACTTTAGTTCAATATACAAATACCATTGTAAGGCAAAGTAACCTAGCATTTGATAAGCAAATGCAAAGAAAAAATAATTCACATCCTAATAGATTAACCACTTACTGTAAGCCCTATAGACTTCATCAAATAAGAGTAGGAAAAATAGCTGATCTACAAGCTCACGATCTGCTATTAAACTTTCTTTTTTTTTAGATTCTTATATTTTGTGCCTATAATGACATGACCGTAATACACCTGTTTGACACCAGGTTGACAGTGGTTGATTGTCTTTCTTTGTACCTGGTTCATCCTGGGAAGGTCTTTTATGGTTTCCTTCTTGGGTTCGTTCTCCTTGGCCCACATCCTCAGATAGTACTTGTAGTCTTTCACCTTTTCCTCTGAAAACGACACACACATAGTATGGTTGGAAGGAGGTGGTTTGCACTTCTCTGCATGACAACCATACATGAGACCTCAGGGGCAATGTTAAATTCATCCACCAGAGTGCGCAATTTGCCAATAAATCCTTTGCCAATAAATGCCAGCAGAAGCTATAGACCCCTTATCAGACAACATCACACTGATAAGAACCAGTATGCGAGCGCAGGCCGGCACCAAATGAACCCCACCGCTCATAAGATGCAATGTTAAAGTGGTCACTGCACTCACATGTAAAAATGCTTCCCATCAAACTTTCAGATGCTGTTTTTCTCCCAGTATGGAGGATAAATGCTTAGGATTTTTACTGTGATCTCTCGCTCTTGAAATATATAATCCTTGGTTTCTGTTGTGTGTAAACAATAATAGCAATTCAAAGCAGTTGTGCGAAGGTGTCGCGCGCAGAGAACGCGCCGAGAATAGCAGACCTCCAAGCTCACAACGGTCACATCCGCGACGCGGTTGTGAGCTTGTATGTCAGCTATTCTCAGGGCGCAATACCGTTGCGCTATGATATATGTATATATGTCTTGCTATGGCGCGCCTCACTAGCCAACACACAAGAGGAGGTTGAATGAACTGAAACCAGTGCTCCCCAAAACAACAGGTTTGGGGATCTGTTGGGAATTGATTACATGAAACAGGCACCTGTGCGTCCAGTCTCAATGTTGGTAAACAAATAATTGGTCTATACTATAGGATAGGGCATTGGTAGTGGTAGCCATTTTGTGGTGCCATGAATCATGACCATAAAACATTTGATTCTGTGTAAAGTAAGTAATTGAATATTTAATTATATTATATACTATATTCAATACCCTTTTCTTTTTTTTTACGGTTTTCAAATATTTCTTTTTTTGGTTTTAAGGTCATGATTCACCAGGAGCCTGTATAGCTTGGTTCCAAGCTTAACTCATTCACTGCCACAATTATTGCTGGCCGCCTTTGCCCACTGCCAGAGATTTTTCAGCGGTGTTGTACAGCAAATGTACAGATTGTCAAGTAAATTGTAGGGAAAAAAAATTAGCTACATTTAATTGAGTAATTCCAGTTCTATTAAAAGGACAACTTAGTTTTTTTTACAACCATGGTTTATATTTTAGCTTGTCTTCCCCTTTATCTTACCCTGCCAGAGTTTTTTCAGAACAGTCTGTAGCCTCTGCCAGGGTTTTGACCGATTTTGGTACCTTTTCGCATAGCCACAAAATATTTTTCTCAAGTATGATTGATCCCCAGAAAATTTCTAATCACAGATGAGATTCAGGTGTGGTTTCACAAATGTCAACGAGGTCAATTTGACCTTGTTTTCATGTGTTGTTTGATGTTTGAAAATAGCTCAAAACCAGTAGTTTCAAACCAAAAAACATTGTGAATTGTTTGTCCGTTTCAATTTTAACATTGAAGTGGATGGAGCAGCAAATCTTTGGAAATTGTTATCTCCTTATTCGTTTGGAATATCGAAAAGGTGTCAATACTAAATAATTAGAGAATGTTTTTAAGACGTTTTTAAACGTCTTTGGCAGGCAACAGCTAATTTCTCAAAGACGTTTATAAACGTCTTTGGCAGTTATAGAGTTAAAGTAAATAAAATATGTTATTTTTTTTCCATTTACTGTTTTCTATAGTTTTAGCAATTTTCAAAATCTTTTTTACAGGGCATTCTGTCCGGTGGCTAAATATGTATTTTTTACGTACAAAGGTACGCTGGTCTTAGATGGCCAGATGTGAGTTATTGGGGGCTAGAAAAGCTACTGTAAATAATAATAAAGAAATGGTAAACGGGTTAGTGTAAAAAAAATACATATTTAGCCACCGGACAGAACTGTAAAAAAGATCGCGACAATTGCTAAAACTATTGAAAGCAGTACATATAAATATTTTAACACTCATCTTTTATTTACTTTAATTACAATCTAAAACATAAACCTTGGTTGTAAAAAAACAAAGTTGTCCTTTAAGAATATACAATATGGAAGCATGCTGAGAAACCTTGTTTTACCTTTCTTTTCCTCACCATCGTCATCACCAGCATCTTTGTCCTCCTCTCCTGCAGATGAAAGAGGACATCACCATCATCACCGTCATCCTCAAAAACATCACTGCCACCACAGCAGATTACTGTACATGGTGAGAAAATGGCTCACATCTCCCAAGTCAGAGAGGAATAATAAACACATTATGAAGTATCAATGACTTGTGTATTAAATAGAATTGTGGCTACAAATTTAGTGTATGAAGTATGACTAAAACAGTGGTTTATAAACAATCCAATGGACTGTGAAGTGAAGTGGAGGAAAAGAGGTAGTGTATGTAACAGTCCAACTATTGTATAGCAGCTGGATTTAATAATCTGTTCCCTTAAGAGTGTCTGTTGCTAAACTTCATGGAGTACTTCAAAAGTCTGCAGGATAAATATGAAAGCCTCAGAGTTTCTGAATCGAGAGACATGAAACAGAGACACAGAAGCAGATCACAGCAGAAAATAAGGTATGAAACAAGAGGAGTGTTCACTGCAACGCAACCACAGTGTCATACCACAATGCATCAGAGAGGAAATGAGAGGGTGACTTCAAAGAATAATTTGATCAAGCTCTTTCAGTGCTCTTTGTGTAAGATATTAGCAAAGGAAGTCTCAGCAGGAAGATAAACAATAATAAATTGCCCTGGTTAACCAACTCAGTTGTAGCCCTTTCAGCGTCTGAGGGTTACTGCCAATGCCCTATTCAAATGTTGATCAAGACAAGACAAGAAAAATAACTATATGCCTCAAGTGTAAAATTAAAATGTCATGTCAATGTTCGTAATGGACTTTTAATAATCATCGTTCAAACACAGAGTTGCTAACCTAACCCCACCCATCCTTCACACAGAGAGCACTGTGCTGACCAAAAGCATCTCTGTGTCACAAAGACACAAACCTGAGGTCACTTCCTGCTGCGCCAGGAAGTCCAAATCAGACAGGAAGGGAGATTCTGGAGTTGCAGGAGAAATGGAACGGAAAGAAAGTATGGACAGAGAGAGAGAGAGAGAACATTTACGCAGTGTGAGTGTGAAGGGAAGGAGATTACAGGATGGGCAGATGAAGACATGGTTCTGTTATTAAGAAGGATGACTCCAGGAGATTTGTCATGCACAGCAACATGCCAAGAAATAGGAAACTGGGACACCCCATCAGGTGGAAAGCAATCAGGTCAGGCAAGTGACATCCATAGTGGGATATAACTGGCCTCTCAGAAATGTAAGATTAAGAAAAGTAGCTGGACCTTTGTTGTCAAGGCATCTAGGATTTGGAGTGATCCACCAGGAGAATTTAGGATGGAAAAATCAGTCATCTCTTCTCAAAACTACGTATAGAGTTTATTCCCATTACACTTGTCTTTGACTGTTACTGATACATGTCTGGCATTTATTCATTCATTGTATAAACCTTTATATAGGTCTTATTATCTTCAAAGCAATTTGTAACTTCTTTGCTTGTGTTAAAGGATCCAGTGACTAAACATAGCAATATGACTAAATACATACTTGTCCCACCCTCCTGGGTGAGGCTTAGGGTCAAAACTGTGTCAAATGGTTGCTTCAAATTAGGGCTCCATGAATAGGAGTACAACAGTGCATGTGTATGTGTGTATACCCTGTGGAGTGTCATCAGTAAAGAACTGTGCTGCCTCCAGGGCAGATTCCGCTTCTTCAGGACATAATGCTGAAAGATAAAGGCAAGCTCTGTTAATCCATACATTCATAGACAAACACAAGGCCAGCAGTTAAAGCAGTCTGGAGTCACACAATATCCAGTTTCTATGATCAACAAACATGGCCTCTATGTCCAATCTGTATCGATCGATAGCAAGTTAGTTTGTGAATGTGAACAGAGCTGCACACATCACATGTAGTGTTCAGTGGTGAGGCCACACTGTACAGGCAGGGTCAAATGGAGATAGTGATCTTTAAAAACACTCCACCCGTATGTACAAATGTGCTTCGAACTTAAATTTGTTATTTCTTTTGCTTCACCAGGCTTTTGCTGGTGCATATTGTTTGTACCGTTTTCTTTCATGGTTGGAGGTCTATTTCATATCATACACATAGCGGTATGAGCTGTGATTGGTCTACTTTTGAGGGGACATGCATACAGACTGTAGATACAGACTGACTTACAGAAACCCGGTTATGTTGCTATTTATGATCAAATTTATTTTCTTAACAAATGCTTTCAGAGACACGCTTTAGTGTCTACATTATTTAGACAGATGCTTGGTTTATAGCACTACATTGGATTCTTGGCACTATTTACTTGACCGCTTACCCTGTTGCTGGAAAACTAGCGTTCATGCTGCTTTTGTCGCTCTTGATGAAAGTGTCTGCTAAATGGCTAAATTGTAATTGTACTATCCAAGCAGTGGTCACATTCTGCACAGAATGTTGATTTTTTTTTCTTCTTCAGTCTTCAGTTTTACATGCTCTCTCTCTTTACACACACTTTACATGCACACACTAACACATTGTAGTAGTGTCTGTTGGCAAACTGCTAACTCATTTCCTTTGCGTTTGCTGATATTTCCTGTGCTGTTGCAGTGTTCATTCTAACAACCCGGCCAGAGGAAAGGCAACTGACCGAGATAAAATGTATGTGGACAGACCAGAGTAAATGTAAAATAGTGTACGGAAGGTGTGGTCAGGACACTAACTTTAACCAAATGTAAACTATCTTATATTTAATCTTTACTGTTTTACCTCTAAAATGGTCAACAATTTGGCTGATGCCTGGAGACTGTCAGAGAAATCTGACAACAGAAGTGCAATTAAATCTAATTAAATACATTAATAAATAATACATTTTATTTGTATTATTATATATTTTTTCAAAATTAGATCTTGACCATATGAAGTAAGTGACAGTTCAAAGGACACACACACATTTCTCAGAGCCTACCTGGTGGTAAGTGAAGCTTGTACAACAGTTTTAGTTTCTCTGTCATGTCCCCATGGTACATCCCACCTGCAGGGAGGACAATAGAGGACTGAAATTCATCATAACACTTGAAGACAGCAACATTTGATCATCCACAAAGCCTATCCAACTCCCCAATGTGCAACACTTAGACAAACTATTAGGTATTTACAGCCACGGGAGAAAGTATCAACTCACAATGTTCTCAAAATGCAGAGTTGTTGACTTTTGTGATGAGTATTGTAGTATTTTTTCCCTTTATTTTGAACTTTGACAAAGGCCCCTAACTCTGCACCACATTAATGGCGCCGATTATTGGCCAATAGTGGAAGAAGAGCAGTTATATCAGGCGGCTTCCAGTTCAAAATGCATGTAAGTCAAACTGATAACCAAATAACCCCAAGCTAAAGCTGCAAATAACAATGTGTTCTTTTAGCCTGGTAAAACCTATGAAATCCTGTCCAGTGCCTATCAGGGGGAATGTCACAATCATTCAGTAAACACAGCTGGGCTGTTTATCAATCATTCCCCCAACAGTTCTTCCTGAACTCGTTATTTATTTTGTTTCACAGTTTAGCCATCTCCAGAGCTCTCAGCTCAACGATCATAATAGGTAACAAAAAGTAATTAAGGATTTACAAAATGTAATACTTATTAGATTACTGGTTTACAGATCCATGGTGAACAAATGAGATTCAGTTGGCCTAATTTATACGTGGTCACTCATTCTAATTAATTTCAGCAAGTGACAAGGTCGTATGACAAAGTATAACTCGTGCTTAATCCGATCAAACAGCATCACTCTTAACTCACTCAGCCCAGTGACAAACTCCTTGAAGTTGATGAGCCCATCTTTGTTCTTGTCCAACAGGCGGAAGAGACGCGCGGCCAGGGTGACAGAGTGAACGCCACACTCCCAGAGGCCCAGGGCCCCAAAGAGCTGGGAGAACTGGCCCAGGTCAATGCGGTATTGCTCCAGGTAAGGCAGGCTAGGGTCGTGGCGCTCTGCGGCCGTGGAACTCGCCCCCCAGTAGCAGCTTCTGATGTGTTTGGCCTGCAAGAACGGGAGAAAAGCCACATTCATGACATTCTCATGAATCTTAAGTCAAAATATTCACACATTTACAGTCCATTAACTGATAATGCATGTCGTCATTAGAGTGTCCAGTTTACTACCCTTTGCATTTCTCCTTAATTACCAGAGATGAAACATAGCCCCTCTAACAAAGGTGTCAGTGTATATGTGCTGGTCTGCCTCCAAAACAAGAATAAAGAGGACATTTATTACAACAGATATTACAACCATACTGGAACAAAACGGTCTCTTTCTATTAAGTGTTCAAACAGAATTTTCTCATTTATTCTAAAACGGATGTGTCCGGGTAGCGTTGTGAATGTTTATTAATGTCAGTGATCATATTTATAGTCATATTAATGCAGCGGAAACAAGCTTCCCTTACAAACCAACAGCATCCACAAGTTCAAACTAAATGTTCTTTGAACATGTTTTTCCCCCACCTTAAAGAGACAGTAGAGATCCTCCAGTTCCTCGATACTGAAGGCAGACTCAGTCATGATGGCTCTAACCTGTGGAGACACACAGTTATAAATACCTGAAACATCTTAGTAGGGGTGCACAACTGATCATGTATTATTCATTTATCATAGTTTTTCACAATTAATTATCATAGAAATTCAAAGTACTATAAAGCTTTTGTTTAATTTTCTTTTTGCCCTCTCAACCCCTCCTTTCCTAAGAAAAGATTAAATGACTGAGGCAAAACCACAATAAGATCATTTATTAATACTTATTAATCATCATTAATAATTGTGACAAACTTGCTTCATGACAATTTCAATTTCTATAATAGTAATTAGAATTTCCAACATCATTCCGATGATCTCAGGTCAATAAACTGAGATGCATTCCTAGATATTTGTATCAGGGCAGTAACTCCACCATTTTCATGAACAGCTGCCAAAGCACAGCAGCAAATGATCGTCATCTGAATCTTGTGCCAAGAGCAAATTGCTGACGTAGGAACCCACCACACTCCTCTTAGCTGTGTCCTCCAATGACTGGATCACTTTTAACCTCTGCTTGAACCTCATCTGTTCAATGACGTCAGACCGCAGGCTGCCAAACTTCTGTTCCGGGAAAGACAGAGATAGAGGACAACACTAACCCATTAAAACCTGAGGCCGATTCTACAAAGATTATAACGTGGTATTAAACCCAAATATGAGGTTATATAACGTGGCATTAAACCCAAATATGAAGTCTGACCTCATAGGAGGACTTGATGAGCTCAAAGATGTCTATCTCAGGAGGCGGCTCGTCGCCGCTGGTCAGCAAGGCGTGCAGGTGGGGGATGGGCGGGGAAACCGTTTGCTTATTCACAACATTATCCAGATAGCTGAGAGGCACAGACAGCGACACTCAATTAGCAAATTATTTAAACAGACACTTGGTGAGTGTAAGCCCCATATTTCTGTAATGTCTGTCCTTTCCAAAGAATGGCAGATGAGACTTTACAGTTTAACAGGCAGCATTACAAAAGGGAGTATTTTCTGTTCCCCAGGGAAGGTGAATTTACTTTTACTGCTTCACCTAGCAGATGGCTGCTGAGATGGTTCAGATGAGTGCACAGGCAGGGAGCAGTAAGGGGTTACATTTCTCGCTCCGGTACATTTTGATACTACGACTGGATGAGCCGAGGGTCGAACCAGTGACCTTTCTGATTCCCAGACAGCCTCTCTACCCACTCATCTACAGATTTGACTTGGTCAAATCCAGTACTTAACTCTGAGTGTACAAGTGGAACCAAATGGATCCGTAAGGATGGGTCCCCACAACAGAGTTAAATTAACACTGAAGATCTTACTGTATACATGTCTCTAATGATGATGGGACCCTATGTGAGGTGTTACCAATATCTAGTCGTCAACAAAGTTCCTCCACACATACCGTCCTAGGATGGTCATGGCCTCGCCCTCATCATTGCATCCTAGAAGGGTCTCCATGTTGTCATGAAGCACGGCTAACGCCACCTAGAGATAGAGGTAGGACATTTGATTGATCGGAACTATTCTACAAAATCATTTCCTTACCATCTCTGGATAGGGCATGTAAAGAGTTATACACACATTCCACAAACTGGAGCCAGCACTCCAAAGACAGTATGTTAACTGTGTCTTTATTCACGGTCACGAGAAATGTCTGCTGCTCTATAGTTGGCCGGTAAATATTTATGGCTCTATAGGAATGTTTACTGTGAAAGCTGAATCAACAGATGTATTTTTAGCAGGCTTCAGGCAATTTCCTCCCGTCTATTCCAATTAGTTGAAACTTTGAAACCCAATTTATGTCTGCACTTGGAGGGCTACAATCATGATTCATGTGTATATAGCAGAAATTATATACGGTTGGTACTGAGAGAAGTAGAAGCTTTTGGAGTAAACTCAGTCTGCTGGACCCTCTCCTGGTAGTGGATTGCAATATTCATCTTTTGTCATTTTGATTATGTAGATGGACATAAATGGGAGACAGACGGACCCGCAGAGTTCCATTGTACATGCTACCACTTATATTGGTGCAACGGCACAAAATGTGTAAAGCTCGGCCAATCTTAAGGTCTTATCTTATCCATGAAGCCAATGGGTCGGGTTGGCCAATCAGGGAAGCTGGTGCCTACACCTCCCCACAGACACAGAGAATTGGTGCATCCTCCACGGACTCGTGGACAGACAGATACAGATATTCTAGTTTGTTTTTGTTCTAGAAACCAGTCCGAATTCCACACGCCAAGTTTGAAGTCAAACGGTTATGCCCGGGACAGACATACACAGTCACACGCACACACAAGGCCTGATGACATGCAGCAAAGAGCCTCGAGTCAGATTCGAACACGGGCTGGCAGTGGCTGCAGACTTATTTGTTGCACTATAATTCTCTGTGCCCATAATAAACTTTGGCACTTGGGTTAAAAAAGTGTGTGCGGCCGCTTTGATGTCTGTTGGATTCTTTGCTGTGGGCTGGCACCACTACAAAGGACTGGTGTGCGTAGCATTCCGGTGCACTATAAATACAGTACATAAACACTGAACTAGTACACACTTTTAAAAGGTGATACAAAATAATGCAAAACTGTTGCGGTATCAAAAATACAGCAATATTTTATATGTTCAGCCCAAGACTACAGCAGAAAACACTGTAGTCAGCAACACACATGACCTACAGTAGTAGCATCCTTTAAGCCAGTGGTCTCAAAGTGAGGTTCGGGACCCTCAAAAAGGTCCTTGACCAGGTTCCAGGGAGTTCCAGAGGGTCCCCAGCTAAATGATTAGCAACTCTGAGAGTGTACAAATGGAACCACCCATTTGTACTCTAAGCGTTTTGGGGGTCTGTGGCCTAATGCATAGTAAACTGGGGATCACTGAAATGAAAAGGTTTGATAATCGCTGCATTAACACCACAGTGACCTTGAGCTTCACTGTTGTTCACGGAGAGTATGTCTGCCTCGTACCATTCGGCATTCCCATCATTACAGTATAACCAGCGATAACCAACCACTGACCTGGAAGATGACCTTAATGCCCTCGTAGAAGAAGCAGTCGACCAGCAGCACAGCGCTGTCGAACGGCATGACGGACAGAAACAGGGTGAGGAACCAGGACAGGGAGATGGTGGAGATGACGCCCAGGTCCTGCATGTGCTCGTACAGCAAGGGGAGACACTCTCTGGTCAGCTCCTCGAACACACCCTGGTCCACCAGTGCACCTGCACACACAGACAAGAGAGAAAACATTCACACTGAATGATATCGCTGTCGGGGGAAAAAAATTGTTCCAATGGACCCACTATACTGTAGTTATTATTTAGTCAAATTTTCTAAAATAGTGCTCATCTACAAGCTCACAATGTGGTGCATCGCGCCGTGTTGTTTAGTTAGGCTTGTAGATCAGCTATTTTCGCTACCTTTTCACAACACTGTCATACATTTATTAATTCATGAAAAAATGTATAAAAAAAACATGAAAAAAATTAAATATGGTGGAGATACAAGGTTCTTGCCCGACAGTGACATGCACAACACATGCCTAAAACCATGCCACAAAACCCCAACAATAAGCCAGTGAGCTGGAAGATGGACAGAATTGATACAATAATCAATAAAGGATATAACTTTTACCTGGATTCATCAATACATATTAAACTGCAAGAGCATAATAAACTTAACTTCCTGGATCAAACAGTGACCAACAGTAAATAACAGAAGACTCCAAATCCCAGAACCTGGACAGTAGACGTTACAAACCTAAAAGTAGTTGCTACATCCTTATTTATGCCAGGCTTTGGGGTTCACAGGTACATTCATGCACAGCCACAAACTGACCTACAACCCTGGTGTTGTAGTAGTCTGGCAGCATCCTTTCACAAAGAGCCACCAGCAGCCAGAAGGCCTCCTCTTCAGTACAGTACAACAGCAGCACAGACGTCACAATGTTCATCGCCTTACGGAAAGTAACGAGAGACCCAGAGAGAAAGAGAGAGGGGGACACATATCAATTATAATATCTGTGTTTTCTTTGCAAATTTTACAATGCAATGCTACTGGGACACAAATGTAGGTTTTGTTCCACAGCCGTTTTTCCTAAGAGGTTTCTTCGTAATAAAAACAACTGAATTGTTGTAGTTCTTTTTTGTTTCAGATGGAGACTTAAGCCCCTTACACACCGGGGGCGATTTTTTCATGCGAATAATACGTATTTTTTTTTTTAAACCTTAGAAAGTCAATGCAAGCTTCCATGGAGCGAAAAAGTGAAGCGAAAAAGTGTCTTTTAATTATTCGGAACAAGTCCGAATTTTGCATATATTCGCATATTCGCCGGTGTGTAATGACCTTTAGTCTTGCATAGCCAGACGATTGGAGATCTCCACCTACCGCTGCATCTGGTCACATCCTGCACTTCATTATACTTAGTTGTCACCATATTATTGTCGAAGATCTCCGATTGTCTGGCTACGCGAGACAAGGGGAGACTACGCTAAATTATTATTTCAATTAGCCACCTGTGAGCAGAGCTAGTGCACAGTAAAATCCTGGGTCTACTAAATTACATGGGAAATCATAAATCCGCTTCAGAAAATCCACCCAAACCTTTTGTTTACACTTCAAGACAAACAAGAGAAAGGACCATAGAGGACCACATTAAAAACCCCGGCACAGATGGCAACTATCTGCTGCTACCAAATCCTAAACAGATTGCTTCATGGCTGGGAATGTCTATCTATGATACAAGAGCAAAAGGGCTGCAGTGTGAATTTGGTAGGTTATTGCTGTGGTGAGACAGTGCGGGGCGGTGTGTACCTGGCAGTAGCCGATGCCGGGGTTGCGGTGGGCATAGGCGGTGAGCACACGGCGCAGGGCGGCGATGCCCATCTCGTTTTGGAAGGCACGGTGCTCGGGCATGGAGCGATGCAGGTCCCTCTCGATCTCCTCTGTAGCCAGGGAGCAGCGACCCATGGCCTGCTCCACCAGGTCGCCATAGTAACCTGGGTGGGTAGCCATCTCATTCTGAGCTCCTGTAGGGACGAAGCATCAGGGAAAAACGTTTCTGACTGTTGCCTTTGATCATCTATCACTTCTTAAAAAAACATTCTTACAAACAGGCTTTTCGTATAATCTATTTTCATTATTTTGTTTTCATTATGTAACTGTTTTTTTGTTTCTCAGATCTCTGCATTTTGCCTGTGTTACATTATAATTTATTTCATTATCATTATTATTATACCACTTTTTAGTCCTGCACAAATATAGCTGACTTATTACAAAAGCCTGTCATAAATCCTTTAGACATACTTATGTGTTGTTTTCAAAAGGTCACACAATGAATTCATTCCAAGGACAGATTAGCTCCATATTTCTTCAGAGAAGTCCAAGGCATTCAAACAAAATCGAAAAGATTGCACATGGTGCAGAACACATTTCTGGCACCATGCTTTTTTGTTTTTACTGCCCTGATAAAGGCCACGGGGCGACGCGTTTTGAGCTTGTAGATCTGCTACTTTTTAAATTTTTCAGAAAACTTAGGTAGGATTTAGAAGGCGTTTTTAGAATCGGCCTCAGGTCTAAATGGGTTAATGTAGTAAGCCAAAGGCTTTTAAACCACTTTTTGATTTTTTAATATATATATTTTTTGAGTGCCTTGGAATTTTCTGGGGGGAAAAAAGAAGAAGCTAGAAGCACCCTTCATCCAAAGAGCATATATTTCTTGGCTACTAGAAGCTCTAGCTCGGATGAATTCCAGCCCATCTGTTTTCCTACTAATTAGTTCTGTGCCATTATAAAGTATTTACACTAATCAATGAGACCTTTCAAAAGGTACTTAAGTTGACTTTATATGTCTCTCCATTAACTACACTTCTACAGGCCTTGTTGCTGTGACACCATGCTGAGTTCATTGTTTTGTTTTCCTCAGGTTCAGCCACATGACTTAGTCAGGGGTTGTCAGCTGACAGGCCAGGAGTCAGGCAGAGAGAAGTAAACAAAAGAAATATGACAACTAAAGAGGCGAGGAGGAGCGCTGCAGTGTTTAATGACACATATTAGCTGTTTTAAAGCCGCTTTTAAAGTCGCTCCATAGATAGCAAGCCAAGAACCAACAAAACAGAATAATAAGGTGAAAAGTCTTTACATTGTGTTGTGGCCTACCCAGACACTGTCAATCAGAAACAGACTTAAAGGCTCCAGCTTTAAAATCCTTTTTTAGAATGACATGAAGGTGAGGGTTCACACGTGATACACCATGAGATGAAACACTGCTCAGTTGCCACAGCAACCAGGAAATTATGTTTGGGTCATTAGTTATGCATTTTTGCTTAACAGGGTGTTTTTGTGGACTGAACTATCCCATGGACTATTGGACATTGAAACAGGCACGGGGACAACAGGACAGACGGCCAGAGGACAAACACAAATCAACACCAGCAACAATTATCGCTCTCATATATTGATTCCCATTGTGTTTTCAACACTCAGAGAGCCTTTCTTCAGCTCTTCACAGAATAGACACTGACGCACACATCCAGTGACTAACACTCCAATTCACACACAGTGACTCAAAAAACAAAGAGGGCTTCACTTGTCTCCTTTAAAACATTCAAGCCTTTGTCTTATCTCCACTTAAGTTCCAGGATTGATTTCAGTTCAGCTTTCAGCCCATCACTGTGGTCCAACAAAAAACAAACATCCGCAAAAGGAAAGGGAAGTTTATTTGTACACTACATTTCACACACAAAGGCAATTCAAAGTGCTTTACTGTACAAGTACATAAGGCGTAAAAGAGATCTAAAGATAAACCCACACCACCAGGGAAACTCAATGAAACTGCTTGTACAACAAATGGGACTCTAACCCACAACATTTTAATATTGTGCGGGTTCAAATACCAGAACATATTATGGTCACTTGAACCCACACAATATTCAAATCTATTCTAATGACAACTCTTGAGGAATTACTGTACTAGACTTGAACCAACACCACCAGTGGACTCTACCCGACTAATCTAGGATTATGGTACTCAACCACAGAAATTGATTATAATATTCTCCCGAAGAATTATTGGATTCACTTTTACATCACTATGTAATTGTAATCCCACAAAACAAAAGGATTACGGGAGAAAACCCACATGCCAGGGGGACTTTAGCTTCCTGATAAACCACAAAAGTGTTGATCAGGAATGACTACCGTCTACACAATGTAGACTCATGTCACAGTTCTTCAGTTCCTACACCTGGTGACGACCTTTGACACCAGGAAGTAAGAAGATACTGGATATACAGATCTACTTGACACCCTTCTCTGGTAAAGGTCAATTTTTAAACTCTCAGCTACTTTAAATGAACTCTGCAAATTTCACTGTTACAAAGAAAAGTTAGGAATGATGAAAGGCAGGCAAAACAGGCGATGAGCCAGACATGAACCTATGATGTAATGATTGGGCCTTTATCCACGTGTTGCACACACCCAACTGACCAAGAGAGCAGAGCACAGGGATGCACAATACACAGTGCAATCTGGAGTGTTCATTTAATTCAGAGAATGCACTTTCTGCCCTCACTGTTGTCGATGGGCGACAGCGACTTAGCTTGTTCAGTCAGGTGAGCGACGCCTCACCACCATCGACGGCGTCTACACAACACACACACACTACACTACAACAGATTTTGAGCCACAGATGCTTATCGACACTCATTAACGCCAACGTTGGGCCGGTGTGAGGGCCATTAGTGACATTCACATCAGTGTGTTGGCTGTGTGTAGCTGCTTGCCACATATGGCCAGGTCAGTGGCGTTAAAACAGTCCTGGAGTGCAGGGGTGGCACACTCAGGCCATACACAAAATCATTTCGGTTTTATTTTGTAGATTGCCATGGCTATTTTTGGCAAAGACATTTGATGTAGAGGGAAAAAAGGAGGGGACCAACTCCAAGTGTATAGAACCTTGGGGGACCCCAGTCAACTATATAGGCCCAGGGTTTAAGACAAAAAACACCCTGTTCATTGACATTTTTTTCTTTCTGAATTATGAAGTTACAGAAAGTAAGCAAAAACTTTAAAATAGTGCAGTCGTGGACAAGGAAGGTCAGTCAAGAAGAGCATGCAATACTGATGCCTTCTTTCAACCGATATATAGAGAGCAATTCTGTAAGGACACTTTTTTTCCTTTTCAGGAAATGCATATTTTTTTGTTACCACAATATAAACACTGTGGTAGCAAGAACATCTTGCAAGTGTGTGGTCCCTTGAAAACCAGCTAAAATGGATGCTCTCAGGCTGTGTGGCTGATGGGAGACGCCTCACATTCTGACTCAACAACACAAGAGCAAAAGAGAAGACCACAACACAAAACGTGTAGTCTGTCTTTATAGGTTTATACAACTGTAACCTCGCATCAACAGGTTTTCCACTGTATTTGTGGAAATCCTGGTTTCCATTTTTAACCAGTGGCATACAGCCTACTCCAAAACTGTAATACAACAGAGAAATACATTGATGTTTTGTTTTGAATTAAGCTTGTTCCAATTGGCAATATGTTTTTCCTACGGCAATATTAATACAATATGTAATTCCTCTAACTTAGTAAGGTAAATCTTTACCGTATAAGACACCCCCCCCCCTATAATATTGCCAATGGGCCAATCTTGTAAGGTGATCATTAGTTGTGGAGTCTTGTGTACAGTGATTGGCTGGTACCTGAGAAGAGCAGCCAGAGCTCGCCCCTGAGGCTCTCTGGGATGCCGTTTAGAACCAGCTCCCTGGTCTTGGATGTACGGTACATACACACACCACGGCCAAACTCAAAGAAATGGATTTTCCATGATTCCTCTTTCATCTTCTCCTTTGTCTGTGGACGGGACGGGACAGGAAGGAGAACAAAGGTAAGAGGGAAGGGTGACAATGATGGAGGGAAGGAGTGACAAGAAGAAGGTGAGAAGAAGGGCAATGGAAATATACCAATACAGTATGTCTGCATGACTTTTCCATCTGCGGCAATTGTGAAATAGAAATTTCACAATTGTCAGATGGTATTAATGCACTTTAAACCAGGAGAAACACATCACTGCTGCAGGCATTTTAACGACTCATTTTTAGTGATCAGAAACCCAGTCTGTAAAAACAATAAAGTCTGTACACTGGATCATGCTTCAAAGTTCAGCATTTATAGGTTCCTTTTACACCATTGGAAGTGACGTTTACAGCCTCACCGGCTCTTCATACGTCTGATGAAGAGCCGTTGAGGCTCGAAGCGTCACGTCCAATGGTGTAAAGGAACAGATACATTTTAAACTTTGGAGCATGATCCCGTGTGCAGACTTTTGTTTTTGGATTCTGACCTCTGCCCGGCACCTGGTTTTTAGTGAGTGGATGTGCATGCTTTATCATTTGTTTCAGAACCCCAGTCTGGTCAGCCTGTGTCGTAAAAGCTTATATCTCAGGCTAGCCAATAATCAAAATTGTACAACTGCGTCAGCCGAAGAGAAGGTATGCAAGGATAACACACAGATACAGTGTGTTAAAAGAATGGCAATAAAACCACATGAAGATGAGAAATGAATTGTTAATGTGTGCAGGTAAGATAGGTGAGTGGAGCCTTGGAGAGACTCACCGCTTTGGGCCCCAGGTCCTCAGGGGCATCTTTCTGATAGATTTTGAGGAGGCCCTGTGTGGCAGTTGGAAGGCCGGGGTGGTAGTGTCGCCCCCCCTGGCAGGAGTCACTTGCTGTCGGGGGGGAAGACGAGGTGAGGTGGGACGGGATAGAGGAGCTGAGGCCAGGGCAGCCCTGGGACACATTGAAAACAAAAAGCAAAAGATTATAATTAACTTAATTAATTGAATAGTGTAACACTTGACAAATTACATTATTAAATTGACACTAAGATAATATGAATGCAATTATAAAAATAGATGTAGTATACGTAACAATATTATCCAGTATGGTCGCAAGCACGCACGCAAGTACACACACACACACACACACACACACACGTGCGCAATTGAAAAGGCTTTCAGACAGTTTGCTAAATTAATAATCAGTTATGAGGCTAACTGGCTTGAATTCCCCTACATAGCCTAGACTACATCTTAAAATGGCAATTGAAAGCTTTTCTTCAGTCTTACTGTAGGGGGAGAATTGCTTTCCTCCTGGGCTACAATGAAATATATTGAACAATGCCAACACATCACCAATGATGAGCTACTGTCCCCAGGACTTTTTTGTGTTATCCTTTTAGCCTAAATGTCTGACTGTACCTCGTGCTGTTTACATTTCTGATGTTTTTGAGCTGTGATTCGTATAGCAGCATCAGCTTGAGTGATGACACTGCTGAGCTGTGATTTGCGCAACAGCGTCAGCTGAGCTGTGTGGTTCGCCGAATGCATATGGCAGCACGAGCTGATGGTATGATTTGTGGACATAAAGATGGTCTACGTTTGTGGGGACATAGACGGCTGGCCGCTTCTGCGCCACATTGTAAAAATAATCTGGTCATTGAGGAGACTCACCGAGGGGCTAATCAGAGGCAAGTGATTGCTGTCACTCCACAGCCTGTCTGGGGTGCGCTGCAGGAAGTCAGAGATTCTCTGAACCAGGAAGTCTCTGTCTTTGAGGTTGGCGAAGAGGAAATTCATCTTGTTCTTAGTACTGATGGAGACAGGGCAGGGCAGGACGCTGCTGCTGTCTGCCTTCTCTACTATGGACACCTAGAGGAGGGGATGGACAGAGCCAGTACGTTACAGAAGCAGAGACTACAAGGTCTCTGGGTCGAAAACGTATGAAAATATGTACTTCCTTTGTACCTCTCGGAGGGGTATGATGAGCTGACAAAGATCTTCCTCGCGGCTGGCGAAGCAGATGTAGTTGTTGGACACAAAGAGCTGGCCTACGATGTGCATCTTGGCGAAGGGCGTCCACAGTGTGCAGTCTGTGTGTCCGTCCAGACGCTCGTCCTGCGTCAGGCGGAACAGAGCCCGGTAGCGCTCATTCTTAGCACGAGCATCCAAATCCCTGGAGTCAATATTATTATCCAGTTTGTATTAGTGTGATAAAAAGATAAATGCACAGAAAGCTAAGAAGCAACCATTTAACCTCATTTTAAAATGTATTTAATCATACCTCTTGAGTGTTGATACGTTTTTCAGTGTCTTGCAGGGCTTAGGCAGAGAACGGTCGACTGCAAAGCCCTCATTGTCCAGTAGTTGCCTCATGGCCATGTTAGCTAGCTGTTCCATTAGCTTGAAGGTATCATTGATGTTGAGGAACATGGAGAAGTAGTGTTCCGTGTTGCGAGTGCTGACCCGCACGCTCTCTGGAAAGAGCAGCGTTGCGTTTTTCTCCAGTTGGGTTACATCTGTCCACTGAATCACCAGGGTGACTGTTGGAGAGAGGTCAAAGGGGCAGGTTGGATTAAAAAAAGGGAAGCATATGAAGTTAAAGTTAGGCCAGATATACCAGAAAGGGAGGTTATCTAAGTTTGATACAGTTGGAAATTAGACTAATTAGACTTTGAATAGTGGATACATATGGACACTTTCAAAGGTCATTCAGGCCAGGGGAGTTGGACCAAGTGAGGTAGACATGTGGAAATGTAGTAGATAGCCAACTGCTAGTTGGAAGGCTACAGGGGCTTTTCACAAAACCGTGAAGTAATGAGTAAATTTAAGGAAAGGCAGTAAATATTGCAATACATTCACTCTACAAGTGCATCATTGTTCATAAGGCTAATTAGGACGGAGCCAGACAGAATTAAATTAGCAGAGGAATTTCACAAGGCGATATGCCGGATATGCCAGAGTCAATCACACATTCTACAACACAATGGCCATCTCAATACCGACACACACACACACAGTTTTAAATCATCACATGAGATCACCCTGCACTGAATCTCACTCATGCATAAACACCTATTAAAGCATGCACACAAACATAATTATGTGCGAACAAACACACTCTTACCCTCTTTTCCAAGCAGGAAGGAATAGAAGCAGAGGTGGTTGATGCTGAGGTAGACCCATCCCTGGCGTGGCACACGGCCTTTCCAGTAGCTGCAGGAGTAGTAGTTGACCAGTTTCTCTTCATCAGGCATACCAAACAGCTTACGCATCTTCAGCTCCGCCTCACGGAACTTACTGGAGTCTTCGTCGTCCGTGGATTGTTTGCTTTTATTCTCCTCAGCAATAATGCCCTGTGTACAGTTAAGAGGAGCGAGAGGGAGAAAAGTGACCTTGTTATATGTTATCTAGTGCAACCTTACATCCCAGACCGCAGCTTGCTCCCACTGATGCTCCTGTGGTTACCCTTTCCACTGTCAACCATTATTTTATGGCAGCTTCTCTGTTGACTTCATTGACACCCATCATTGTTTTAGTTTTTTTTACAATTTGAATCTATTACTACCAATATAATTTTTACCAGTATGGATAATTACTGTAATAGTTTTGCACTTGTATATTTCCCACTCGACACCTATTGCACGGCTGTCTGCCCTGGAGGAGGGTCCACTCTTTTATGATCATTACTCATGTTTCTTCCTCGTCTTTTTCCTTGCCTGATTGAGGCTCTTAAGACAAAGGGTGTCGTCTGTTTGTTTGATTAGTTAAATGTAGGCCTGTGTAAGCCCTTTGATACTGTAACAGTGATTAAGAGCTTTACAAATATACCTGTACTTTACTTGATCGGTGTGTAAGAACAAATGAAGATCGGTGAAAATGTAAATGATGGAAGCTTCTTGTCATACAGAGACTCCAGTAGTAAAGAGGCAAGGACAGTCTGATAGATGGAAATGAACTGCAGTTTACAGAACAACACAAACATCTCTACTCGTCTGACTGTGACACACCGCTGCCATGCTCTCAGAAATTGAGGTTAATTTGACATCATGGTAGTTTATTGCAGAACAATGTCGTGTTTTCTGCAGCAGCGAAGATGATGCAACATATGACAAATGATCATATGGTGGCTAAAATCCCCTGGACCTTATGAGCACCCCTGCCGAATCATGCCATATCTTCTGCAACACCTCACTGTTATCTATCACTCATCTCAACTGTTGTTTGTCATGAGTACATCCACACATAATGCAAATGTTACGCCCTGTGTACAGTTAAGAGGCAAAAAAGAAACACACTTTTTATTCAGAACAAGGTGGATTTTTCACCGTGAATAAAGGCATCAACAGCACTGAACTGAATTCATTATATTCACATTTATTATGCTAAATAATTGCCAGCAATTTTTGTATTGTTTATTTGTCACATTTAATAAGGAAGAAAACTTGCAACTCGCTATGGCCTTCAAGAGAAATGTGCATCACAGTTAATGTCTACATACCGAGATTTTTCCCTTGACAAAGGTGGTGATGTCATCATCGTTGTCAAATATGGAAAGGGTCTGGAGCAGGTTGGCTTCCAACCACTCCCAGTGCTCTGTGATCTCCTTCCTGGAGGAGCCTGGGGACAGTCAACAAGGACAGTTTGGGTCATGCTATACACACTACATAGCACCTAAACCTCATATCATGTATCACATCAAGTACAATCAACTAACTTCTTATTTTATTTTATTTGTATACACACTGTTGAGGAAAGCTTGGCATACAAGAATAACATTGCCAGCCTCTCTCTGCCTATAGGGCAACCTAATATAGAATGATCATTGATCAGGTAAAAGCTGTAACCCTAAGGCTTAGTATTGCAAAGGAGTTCTCCACTGTCAGATTTGGAGATGTTTAGTCAAGTTAACTGTATCAAACAAACAAACAGCTGAGAAATATTTGTTGTCGACATGTGTTGGTGGCTGTAGTCTGCTGTGGCGACCCCTAATGGGAATTAGCTGAAAGAAAAAGAAGAGGTAAATGTTTTTCAGATACCTTTCAGTGTGTAGAAGTAAATGTTTCTATATTCGCTGCAAATGCTATAATAATACTAAACTGTATTATACTAGAGGTTTGGGCCGCTACGCGGACATCACTTATAGTAGCCTGGCCCGCATATCGGAGACAGAGACAGTAGCGATTGCTTGTTTATAATTTTTGGAGTTTATTTGGAATCAGACTTAACGTTTTATTGTGAAAGAGTTAATCGGAAGTGGTATTCAGTCTCACTCAGTCTGAGGTCACAACCTAAAAGATCGGCGGCATACATAGATATAGAAACCTAGATACCTCATTGGCCTCTGCAATTCGTTGGAGCGACCTGTATCGCGGCCGCCATTTCAGAGAAGGCAAGCTGCCACTCAAAGTGACTACTGGCCAATCACAGCGCGTTGACTACTGGCCAATCACAGCGGGTCTAACTGACTAACCCCTTAAAGGCTTAAGGGCTGGGTTAAGAAAAGACCCGCCCCCACCTGCCTCTGATTGGCCTACCGAACGGCCCCTTCTGTGGCGCACGCGGAAACTTCCCGTTTGCCCTGCGGAAGCTGGTGCGCGCCCTAGATACAGACGCCTCAGAGCCGGAGGAGGCGTCTACCTTTATATGTCTATGGCGGCATAGACATATAAAGGTAGACGCCTCCTCCGACTCTGGGGCGTCTGTATCGCGGCCGCCATATTAGAGGGGGCGTGCTTCCTGACTACTGGCAATCACAGCGCGTCTTTTCCGAGACTTGGCAGAATCTAGTTATATAAAAATACAATATTTGTATACAACTAGATTCTGACAAGTCCCGGGAAAGACGGCGCTGTGATTGGCCAAGGGTCAGGAAGTGTGCCCCCTCTAATATGGCGGCCGCGATACAGGTCGTTCCAATGAACTGCAGCGGCCAACGAGGTATCTAGGTTTCTATATCTATGATCGGCAGTACATGTTGCTTTTGTTCTTGTGTAACAGAGAACGTTTTATTGTGAAAGAGTTAAGCGGAAGTGGTATTCATCTCACTCCGTCTGGAGGTCACAACCTAAAAGTTTTAGCCAATCACAGTCGCCACGTGATCAGGCCTAGCCAATCACAGTATGCCTGCGGATACACAGGATGTGGAATTAAGTCAATTGTATAGATACAGTAGTATTGTGCAGCCTAGAACCAACTTAAAGTTATACAGTGCATAGTCTCGCGTAGCCAGACAACTATTCCACAATCTCTGAATGCTATATAGAGTCTGGAACTACAACTCCCGAAATCCGATTGAGGAAACTGGCACTTCCGTTCACGAAAATGTATTTTAAAATATCTTTACATTTTACTTTTTAATTTCCATTTCTGCTAAGCAGCAAGCTAAATATACTTAAATGATTTGTATTTATATTATAAATTTGCGCGACTGTAAAGACGAAACGGAAGTGGGGAGGAAGCTTCACATCCGGTTTATATTCTAATCATGATCAGAGCTTCCGAGTCCCAGACTGTATGACCGGAAACATTTGAAAATTGTGGGAGGCAAAAGTCTGGTAACGCGAGACTATACAGTGCAGGTCCACAAATAACGATTTTTAGCAGCCTCTGCTGGTCATTACCGTCACTGCAGGCCGTTTGTTTATTCCTCTGTTACCCAGAATTCCATTTGTTTTCACCGGAAGACGGAAGCGTTTCAAAAAGTGTTCTTTTAATTGTTTTATACGATCTGTGGATCGTTTCTCTTAGCCAGTGGAGCTTTAGTTACCGTGAGCTGTGTTTTCTTTTTCTGTTGTTTTTCGACCTTCAAATCATACAATCTCTTAAAATCAGCGTGAGTTTCCCTTTTGTTATTAGCGCGGTAGCTCCTGGCCAAACAGGAAACCAGTGCGGTAGTTCCTGGCCAAACAGGAAACCGGTGCATTTCCTTTTCCGTTTTCCGGCCGGATGACGTCATTTTCGCGGGAAAGGCTCACGAGCCACCTTTTCAATATAAATTATAATAGAAAAGGCTTTTGGGAGTGGGTGTTGTGAAACTTTTGCCACTCACAAAAGATATACAATTTAACTTCAGTTTTGTTGAAAAAGTTACCTAGTATAACTTTAAGTGTGTGTATAGCAGCACAACGCACCACAGGCAATGCTCCAAAAGATCTGAGAGTCTCCAGTCTGGTGCAGGATCCTATAAGGAGCGACTCTGGCACTGGAGTCCAGGACCACATCTAGGGTGCCCACCAACAAGCCTGAAGGAAAAATGTGAGACCTTCATAATTTTCTCGTTTCATAATTTTTGCTTGGTTCATCATTCCTTTGCCCCATAAACCCATATCCTCTTACAAGCCATAAAGTTGAATGAATGGGTCATAAGACCTTAATATAATCATAAACTTTACAATCTTAGAGAACCCATGTTTCTCAACCAGGGGCTCTTGATCCAAAAGTAGTCTACGTTGGGAGACATTGTGTCAGGATCATGTCCTTGGGACAACTTAAATATGCGAGCACCGTGTTATTTAGTCCACTGGGTCATGGGCAATGCCCTCATAGATAAAAGTCAAATGGGCATCCTATAAACCAATTTAAAGTTAAAATTAAGACAAAAAATATCTGATCTGCTCCGTGTTCACCTTTACAAGTCCAACTGATTATCCCAATTTGGGTAGACAATGGTAACATGTTAAAACAGTTTAATGTGCTTTTACAGCCATGAGTCAACTGGTTTTGAAAACAACAACAACAAGGCAGAGAGAATACTTAATTACTTGATAACAAATCACAACAATGGAGTGGTTTTAACTTAGGTTAGTATAAAGATTTGTCATGAAACCAACTTCTAAGAGTAATTTGCAGAAATGTCCCATTAAGCACTTTTATTTTGTCCGGATTTGGTCTGATGATGCCACGTTAATGTGTAGTGTAAAGCTTAACATCAGAGCAAAATGCAATGAAAGAAAAAGCTAAATGCAGTTGCACACAGTACTACTTGTCTTATAGTAAGCAAATTTAATTTGGCTGAATGAGAGGCCTGCCTTTTATGTCAATAAAAGACATTAGTAGCAGGATGAATGGCCCTCAACTCACTGATGCAGGCAAGTTCCTCTACGCTTTCAGAAATAGCTTTGGGTGTAATTCAAGAAAATCGAATCAAGAGCTACACAGTAAAATCCTCAGGGTTAATCTATCCATTTGTAACTCAGCCAGAGAGTGTACAACTCTGGAACCAAATGTCATGTACACTCTCAGAGTTATAATAACACTCAGGATTTCACTGCGTACTAGACAGTCAACTGGGCTAACTTTCACAGTTGTCTTTTTAACTATTTTTTGTGTGTAATTAGGTCAGCTTAGGTTGGGCCCATATCCCAGAACTCCCAGTATCACCACTGTTGTTTTGATGCCACCACCAGACAAACTGGCCTTTAAACCTTCAGTTCCTACCTTAAACTATGTTATCATTATGAGCACCCAGAGAAAAACACTTTAGATAGCAGATGGATAAGTCTTTCCTCTGAACAACAATGTGTTGTTTGTTGACAAAACACTTCAGAAAACCGTAGACAATGATTAGCCTTCATGCTAACTACTCTAACGTTCGGGTTACACAGAGCTTGAAGAAATAACACGTCCCACATTGCTTTCGATTAGATGGTGCAGTGCATATAGGAACAGAAATCTCAACACTTTTCACCAGTAATGTTGTTATCAAACGTAAACAACACAGCATTGATTAGACAGCATTGGCCCGAATGCGAGGCGCCCGTCCGCCTCTAGCTCCACAAGATATGCTTTGATTTCGATTGTTTACATCAGTGGTTTTCAACCCTTTTCATACCAAGGTCCGTTATTTATTCGGCATTCGAGCCACGGACAACCATTTGATGAGATTTAGACTCTCGACTCAGACCCAACATTTTGTTATCGTTGGATACGATTTTGTCCACAATTCCATGCTGTATTGATGTGGTACCATAGGAGAGATAACAGGCAAACGTTGATCAAATTAACAATTATTTAATTAAGTTATTATTATTGTTTAACAATAGTTTGTAAAATTAAACCAAATTTGGTTTCATTTTACACTCAAGAGTTAAAGATCTATAAAAGGGTCCATTTGGTTACCAACTCTCCATCATTTAGCTGGGGATCCCAGGACCTCACCTTGAGCACTACTGGTTTACATAACACCTTTATCATGCAACACTTCCAGAACCGATGCAATGACTGATCCAAGAAGACGTGCTGATTAAAAAGCTCCTTGATGATGTACATGAGATGCCTCCTCCCTTGGGTTAGGGTTAGTATGTACCTGTGATGCCTCCTCCTTGGGTTAGGGTTAGTATGTACCTGTGATGCCTCCTCCCTTGTACCTATGGTATCTATAATACATGTGATGCCTCCTCCCTTGGGTTAGGGTTAGTATGTACCTGTGATGCCTCCTCCCTTGGGTTAGGGTTAGTATGTACCTGTGATGCCTCCTCCCTTGTACCTATGGTATCTATAGTACATGTGATGCCTCCTCTCTTGGGTTAAGGGTTAGTATGTACCTGTGATGCCTCCTCCCTTGGGTTAGGGTTAGTATGTACCTGTGATGCCTCCTCCCTTGGGTTAGGGTTAGTATGTACCTGTGATGCCTCCTCCCTTGGGTTAGGGTTAGTATGTACCTGTGATGCCTCCTCCCTTGGGTTAGGGTTAGTATGTACCTGTGATGCCTCCTCCCTTGGGTTAGGGTTAGTATGTACCTGTGATGCCTCCTCCCTTGGGTTAGGGGGTTAGTATGTACCTGTGATGCCTCCTCCCTTGGGTTAGGGTTAGTATGTACCTGTGATGCCTCCTCCCTTGGGTTAGGGTTAGTATGTACCTGTGATGCCTCCTCCCTTGGGTTAGGGTTAGTATGTACCTGTGATGCCTCCTCCCTTGCCGTGGCCCTTCCTCCGCTGCAGGATGAAGAACGGGTTGGCCCTCTCGCTCACCCACAGTGCGTTGGCGAGCAGCACCTCCTCCGGAGTTATCCACATTATTATGGACACTTTGGACAACCTTATACACTGTGTGACAAACGACGGAATGCGTTTATGTTAGAATAAAGTTATAAAAAGCGTTCTGAAAGCGCGCTGTCCGCTGTTGTTTGTGGGTTCATGTCTCACTCTCTACGGGTCAATCGGTCGGTCCGTCAGCCCTGCAGCAGCATCGCTCTACTGTTGTTTCTCCTGCTCACAGTGGTGCCAGATTTTGTGAGAGAAATAAGCATCCAGGGCTAGAAAAACAAGCCTAAAAGAAGCCAATAAATCCCCATGTCATGAGCACTTTATTGGCTATTTGGTCTACAAGCTCACAACGCTTGCTCACAACGCGTCGCATTCACGAAGCGTTGTGAGCTTGTAGATCTGCTATTTTCAAATAGATCTTGAAAAGCTTAAAAGAAATATTTGGAATATATTTTAAAGTTGTTTTTTTGTTTTTCTTCAGATGGGACCATGGGGTCTGCAAATAAATATATTAATTTGGGCGTCCTTGACATGCAAATGTTTGAGAACTGGTTTACTTTAAACAATGATATAATTTTTTTTTAGAAGCAAGCCCAAATAATTACTCTTTAAAAACCAGCCCCAAAACCGCAAACCGGCCGCAACTACCAATTTTTACAAGCAACTTTACAGAAAAACAAACCCAAAATTCGCTTATAATAAGCCGACATGGCAACACTGGTTGTGTCTGCTGCTGCGATTCTGTCTGTCATTTCCGCGTTTGGCTCTGAAACTCCGCCCCTTGTAGTCTACGAGCTGCGTAACGTCGTTGCGTCACGCTCCGACATTTACGCTCTATACAAGGCTCTGGCTCAGACTAGTCTAGAACAACGGTTCTCAAACCTTTACATTTCAAGGTCTCCCCTTAACTGACAGCGTACAAATGTAAATATATATGGACCCGTTACAGGGTCCATTTAGACCCCCCTAAAGGAACCCAAAGAGTCCATGGATTCTTGGAATCCACTTTTAAAACCACTGCTCTGCTCTAGAATATGTTTTTTATTCTAGGGGTCAGGTAGATAGGATATTTGGTTGGTTTGTTGATTTGTATAGTAAACAGAAGAAAACTTAATACTAATATACATTTGAAGATAGTTCTCAACTGTCCAATGCAAAAATGAATATTAAAATAATACACATTTACTTAATACAAATTAGTATGTATGCTGCATTATTATGGGCTGAAGTAATAGCGTAAAACAAAAGTGTACAGCATGGAAAAATGACATATGGCATTTTTAAGTATTTTGATCCTGTGTATTTGTTTTAAATAAGGTAGAACTCCTAACGATATGGACCAGAGCTAATAAGGGTAGGCTACATGGTGAGAAAATGAATACTTTGGTCCTGTGTTGAATTAAACAAGTGTAAAGGAAAGGACAACATGAATTACTGAGTGAAGCTAGATGTTAAAATTATGTGGGAGATGGTCAGCAAATTATGAACTGATACACCAGGTGTTCAAGTCAAGTGAAATTTGTATCCCTTTTTATCCCCCAATTTAGTCGTTATACCAAATGCTTCCTCCGAGTCCTCCCCACCACATTTCTGTGTTGTCATTGCTGTTGTATCCTACCGAGTACCGACTCACCTATAGTGAGGAGCCCCACCGGGAGGACGTAGACTAGCCTTCGTTCTACTCCTCCCGCCCAACACTCCCTGCTGACAGGTGCCACCCCAGCCCGTAGGATTATGTGAGTGCAGTGACAATTATCAACCTCCCCACCCGGCTTCCCTTCCCCAAACACGGGCCAATTGTGTTTGTGTAGACGCTCGACAAAGCCGGATGCACCACGGTGCAAGGGTTTGACCAAACGGACCTGAGGCTGTTTACGGTCCATTTGATCCCATTTGTATACTGTCAAGCGTTACAGACTTGTAAGGGTCCATTTAGACCCGCCTAAAAAAAGGAACCCAGAGAGTCCCTGGAATCCATTTCCATTTGTGCACTGTCAGAGTTACAGACTTGTAAGGGTCCATTTAGACCCCCCTAAGGGAACCCAGAGAGTCCATGGAATCCACTTTTAGAACCACTGCTCTAGAATATGTTTTTCATTCTAGGGGTCAGGAAGACAGGATATAGGTGATTGGTTTGTTGATATTAGTATAGTAAACGGAAGCAAACGTAATACTAATATACATTTGAAGATAGTTCTCAACTGTCCAAAGCAAAAATGTATACATATTTACTTAATACAAAGAAGTATGTATGCTGCATTATATGGGCTGAAGTAATAGCGTAAAACAAAAGTGTACAGCATGGAAAAATGACATATGGAATGGCATTTTAAAGTATTTTGATCCTGTGTATTCGTTTTAAATAAGGTAGAACTCCTAACGATATGGACCAGAGCGTATAAGGGTAGGCTACATGGTAAGAAAATGAATACTTTGGTGCTAAACTCAGGTGACTGAATCCTGTGTTGAATTAAACAAGTGTAAAGGAAAGGACAACATTAATTACTGAGTGAAGCCAGGTGTTAAAATTATGTGTGGAGAGATGGTCAGCAAATTATGAAACTGAAACACCAGGTGTTCAAGTCAAGTGAAATTTGTATCCCTTTTTATCCCCCAATTTAGTCGTTATACCAATTGCTTCCTCCCCACCACATTTCTGTGTTGTCTGTATCCTACTGACTCACCTACCATTGAGGAGCCCCCACCGGGAGGACGTAGAGCCTTCGTTCTACTCCTCCTCCCACACAACACTCCCTGCTGACAGGTGCCACCCCAGCCTGTAGGATTATGTGCAGTGACAATTATCACCCTCCCTGCCTGGCTTCCCTCCCCCAAACACGGGCCAATTGTGTTTGTGTAGACGCTCAACAAAGCCGGATGCACCTTGGTGCAAGTGTTTAAATCTTGTGTATATTTAAATAAGCACAAAGTATAGGTAAAGTATATATTGAAAAATACTGAATCCAGGTTTTTGAATCCTGTGTGCAGAGATACATATGAGATAACACGTTTTTAGACAACTGTTAAATCCTGCATAAATGTAAACAAAGGTAAAACATCAGAAAATGAAATGCTTTGTACTGAAGTCAGGTGTTTGAATCCTGTAAGGAATTAAAGAAGAGTCCACATTACAACATGAAATATCAACTGCTGAACCAAAAGTGTTAAAATTCCCTTGTTGAGTGAACAATTCAACAATTCACAATTTAATTGAATTACAAAAAGGATCATGTGAATATAAGGCAATGGTCATCAGTTCGAATCCTCAGAAATAGTGCTGTATTAATTGCACCCACTGCTCCTGATAATTTAGTTAGAATGGGTTAAATGCAATGAATTTCCCTTTACAATAAGAAATGTAATTTGCAATAGATTTCTATTCAGGATCTCCTCAGTGGTCAGTAGGAACACACTGAGGACACTAGCTGGAGCACTCATCCAATGTTATTTAGACTATGCATGCACCTCATGGTACTTTGGCACCACAAAGGCATTAAAAACAAAGCTTCAGACCTCTCAAAACAAACTGGTCAGGTTACAACTTGGCCTCACACCCAGAACTCACATAACCCCTGCTCATTATGCTAGGGTGGGATGGCTCAGGGTAGAGGACAGAGTAAAGCAACTTGCAATGGGCCTGGTCTTCAAGATATGCAAGGAAAACAGGGATACTCATGTACCTGTCAGACTACTTCAATAGCGTAAAAGACACACACAGGCACAACACCAGAGGGAGCTCCACTGATCTCACACAACCCAGATTAGGCACAAACATGGTGTCAAATTTGTTCTACTGCTATGCTACCAAAATGTGGAATGCCCTACCAAAAAACATCAAAAAGTGACTCCTTACCCTCCTTCAAAACCACCATAAAGAGCACCTGTCTGTAATTTGTAAATGGTCCTAGAAAAGCCCCCTTACCTCTAAGCTTAGCACCAGAAATACCCCCCTCCCCATGTTTACTGTACAAATACGTTCATTGCTACTAGTGTCGATTATGCCTGGTTTATTATTGTATATAATTAATGTCTTAAAATGTCTTATAATTGAATACACAGGACCTCAAAAAAGCCCCCTTGGGCCTTTTGCGCTATCCTTTTAACAATCAATGTAAACCGTACCTCTGTACAATTTGCAAACTGTTAAAAGTATTCAATCAATAAAAAAAACTTAATATCCCAACAACTACATATAATGGCCTGTATTCAAAAGTATGTGTAAATAAATTACACCACTGTAATATGTACATATATTTGAAATATAAGCAAAATATTTTATGCATTACTAAAGTAATCTGAGAATGAACCAAAACTAAAATTACACCCTTATTACATTGACAGCAAATCTCATTTTCTTTTCACTTTGAAGAAATGAGAATAACAAAGATATCCTGAGTCCTCTTTGTTCCGAGACCAAGTCAAGACCGAGTAATAAAACTGCAGGCAAGACCGAGACGAGACCAAGACCATCAACATGTGGTCTTGAGTGAGGCCGGACTCGAGACCATAATCTCAGTGGCTGGGTGTGAAGCATGGTGCACAGCACAGGAAAAAAACTAATATGCAATCACTCAATTTGCCATAGGTTAAATAATATACTGTACAGTATAAAGGAATAACATCCACAGGATAGGCAATAATGACACTTTTAATGCTGAGGCAGTACTGTATGTAACACAGTGACCCAAAACCATGACGAATGTCCATCTCCGTTCACATCATCATTATTATCTTCACCACCATACCATATATCAGATACAAAGACTAAAACACAAAGGGACAGCAAGAACAAAAGACAAATCCCTCCACCCAAATTGCTTGTACAATATCGAGAAAAAAAATTAAAATAAAAGAAAACTGAGAACAGTGCTTTAATAGGCCACTTTGAGATATATCATCTTGTATATAGATTGTATATACTGTATATACTGTACTAGGTCCTCTTCAGAGGGGTCTGATTAGTACACGCTGTGGGTATTTCATAAGCTTTTGGAATACACATTAAAATGTCTTTTTTCACTACAGAGAAACATTAGGGTTTTTATTTTTCTATTTTCTTTTCTGCTACAGGCGAGTAACACTGTTTGCAACGGAGTTCCTCAAGTTACAATTCACATATTCCATGGGGTTTCTCCAGTTTGTTTCTTTGCTCCATTCTGCTTGTCTTTAACAGGTGTGTGTAGGCCAAATTAGGGCTTTGGGTAGTTTGCCACTTGCCAGTCAAAAAAAAGAAAAGAAAAAACAATGCTCAGTGTCCTCTCCAAGGGCAGCATCAATAGAAGAGACAGCTGGTCCACACAGTACCACAGCACAGCAGTCTGTGTTGCTTTGACCTGCAGCCTGTGAGACCGTCCCGAGCACAAAGTCTTTCTGACTGCACCAGATGAGAGCCGAAGGAAGTGAAGCCAGCTGCCAGTTAAGTCCGGTTTATACTTTGCCGTATGACAATGTTGAGTGCCGAAAATAGCAGATCTACAAGCTTTGAGTTTGTACATTGTCTATTTTTGACATGCGACACTGTCATACGACTGTGTATAAATTAGGCATTAGCTAGTCATATATACATATTTGGGATGCTGAAAAGTAGGCTACAGTAGGAACACAGAATGGAGACTTCTTACGGACATTTGTGATTCGTTGCTAGCTTCTGTTGAGAATGAAAGACACACTGGAATACTGCAAAGGAAGCCTTACAGTAGGTCTAACTTACACTCCGGCACACAATGGTGTTGCTCACTGAAAAGTAACCAACAAGCAAAAAACGTGACTTTTGGGAAAGCGACACCGTCGTGCGACAAAACGTAAGTTAGGCTTAAGACGATTAACCCCCCCCAACCACCAAAACCACCGGATCCACAGTTTTGAAGAGATCTCTGTTGAGAGCAAATGATGGCAAAATGAAAAGGGGACCAGGGACTGTAGATCTATCAGATAAACTAAGAGAAATGTCCCACTCCATCAGGTAATATGACATTCTGCGGTAGAAGGCAGTCTTGTAGATGGAAGTGTGGATGTTCCAAAGGTTTCTCCAGGTTGTCCCCCTCCAACTCACCAACCCTCCTTCACACTACACACACACCTCACAAACACTCCAAGGTCCACCAGTGTGCATAAAGGCCACCTGTACATCAACAGGAAGGGCGGGGTAACCATGACAATGGACCTCATGACTTGTTTTCATCGTAAAGGTCGAGTGAGGCTTGAATATCAGGTAGCTCCATCTCACACACCACACTACGGGGAGACATCGAGTTCCTATTGAAGAAATTGCCACCTGTGGAGGAGAAAAAGAGGATCCGATTAACTTTAGTTATCATGAAGACCACCAAATACTACATTAACATAAATAAAATAAGGTATAAAAACAAGTTACTGCATTCAACATCAAAAAGCAATAAAGAGATACATATATGTACATATATATATCGATAGAACGAAAAAGGGGGACTCCTGCACATCCAAAAAACCCCGTTGGAGGTGCAAGTCTAGTCAGCAGGCATATAAATTGTAAAAAAGGTAAAAGACCTTCAAGGAAGGGACTGCACGCTCCAGGGAACAGATGGACAACTTACTACTGCATTATAGTATTTTATTAGCACGACGCGTTTCGCCGTGAGCTTCGTCAGGTGCTATACAAAAGTGTGAGTGTTTGATACAGTGACACATATATAGTGCCATTCATTAAACAGTTCCACCCCTCCAGGCGTGGTATAAATCATTCAATTATTTAAATACATTTCAGTACAGGAGAGGGTAGACAAAAGATGCTGTATGCAAAAACACCAATAAACAAACAGATCAAATAAGAACACATTTAAGGAGAAAACAAAAAAAGATAATATAAATGCACATATATATACATACATACATACACACATCAGAAGGAATATCTCTAGTACTGACAGGAAATCCCATACAGATGTACGGCAACCCGTTTATACATAAAGTCTTTGAGTTAAAAACTTTTAAATTGAAACAAATATCATGGTATAGGCACAATCAAAACGGTCAGGATGTGGGTTAAGCATGGATCAGGCCAGGTCAGTTAGTCAGTGAAAACTTTTTGGACTGTTAATTTAAATATAAGGGGCGGTGCAAACATATTTGTAAATATATGTATTTAAATAATTGAATGATTTATACCACGCCTGGAGGGGTGGAACTGTTTAATGAATGGCACTATATATGTGTCACTGTATCAAACACTCACACTTTTGTATAGCACCTGACGAAGCTCACGGCGAAACGCGTCGTGCTAATAAAATACTATAATGCAGTAGTAAGTTGTCCATCTGTTCCCTGGAGCGTGCAGTCCCTTCCTTGAAGGTCTTTTACCTTTTTTACAATATATATATCGATATCTATCTATCGGTACACTTCACATGAATAACATTTTTTTTTATAGTGCTTCATACTAGGATCATGTTGAATCAGTTGTCATCAGCCAGTTTACTCAGGGCCAAAATATTACCTTCTCGATGAAGTCACGACCCAGTGAACTAGATAGCATAGTGTACAGTAAGCTGTTCTTGGTCTGTGATGCTGTGAAAATGTACTACTGCTAATTAAGAGACACTACTATTATATGGAGAGTAGGGCTACAGTAGAGAACTTGAACTACAGGCTTTAAAATGTGTTCTGGCAGCAGTTCAAAGAGTTACACAGTCAAATCCCCAAAAATTACACTCAGAGTCAAATGAATTATGAATATTTTAGTATGTATGGAGATATGCTGCTGTGAATGTGTCCATGTGTTTAAGTTTGTGTGGACCACTGGACCCTGGGAGGAACATTTCCTCACAAATAAACAATGATCATGAAACCCAGAGCCCTCTTACAAAGTCTCCATTCTCTCTTGCACAAATTATCATTACAAAACAGCATTCATAATGGATGATCCAGATTCACTAGTTTTCAGTGTGTGGTGGTAGGGTTCAGAAGTACACAGCTGTGCTGGTGTTGATAAATTGTGCCATCTAGTGGGAAAACGAACCCACTGCAACCAAATATAGTTATGCAAGGTTATGAAGGGTACCCTTACAAAGCTCAAAGCTTGTAGGGATTTAACTTAAAACATAAAAGAAATGTACATGACATCGCCCTCATTCTCACTGAGTGTACATGCTGCTAGACCTTTATGGATCTATATTGATCAAATTGGCAAACCCCATGTAAAACAACATATATTAGAAATTACAGAGTTACCATGAGCACCTGTATTTGTAATTGCATTAGGATCAAGAAGGAAATAAAGAGTCAAAAACAGGTAGATTTAAAGTGATTTAATGGCTCAAAAAGTGTTTCATCCTAGTCTCCTATCTAAAAAGGCAATACTGTACACATAAGCAGGTTATAAAAGGCTTTACAAATGCAAAACAGAAACGTATGGCACGAGAGGGAGGTATGGCTGTGGGCCTCCAGCAGAACAGACGTCCACAGAGTAAGAAAGACCAATGCCTTCACTCCAACCATTGAAGTCTGGAAGAGAGAAGGCCAGAAGGACAGATTGTTCTGTGTTACTTGCGTGTCTGGTAAAGCTTGCATACAGAGATATCAAGAGATGTTTTTTCTTATTGTTAATGTATATCATTGTCTTGAACCCCAGGAAGACAAGCTGTCGCTTGGGCGGCAGCTAATGGGGATCCGTTTTAATAAACAAATAAACCTGCGTTGCTGGCGCCAGCGCAACAGACAAACTCAAGGCTGGTCTTAAGTTAGAGCGCTAAGTCTCTGGGGAAGATCGCTTTGCGCTCTGATAGCGCTACACCGCGCATCATTTTAAGATCAACACACCTCCAAGCGCAAACTCTGTGGACGACACAGCGTTGTGGTATCTAGATAATCTAGAGTGCAAAGCAGTTGCGCATTAGAAAGGTATGATAACGCCGGGACAAGACGCTAAAATTAGTTCTAGCGCATATCGCTGGTCACGGAAAATAGGGCCCTGAGACATGCAAAGACATGCAATCAAGAAATTCTCAAAAAAACGTTTTAAATGTGTTTCAAAACCATGTCAAAAATGAAGTTTACAGATACATGCTTGGTATACAGCTGAATGTTTCAAAGGCAGTACTCACTCGGGACTAGTGAAGCTGGCAGTGGCTTTGATGATCATGTAGCACAGTGTTAGAGCACTGAGGAGTCCAAAGCTGGCGATAATAAACCACTCCTCTGTCAAACAAAGGAGAGGAAGCAGGGTGTCACTGCAGCCACCGAGGAAGCCAATAACAACCAGAGGAAGCCCACGAGCCAAAAAAGAGGAGAGCAAAAGTCCTGCTTCTGATTGGAAGCCAATAGGCAGTGCAAAGAGGTGAGAAGGCGAAAGAGGGACCAAGAGGAGACAGGATTTCACAGAATCCGTGAAAAAAGATCCAAAGTAGATGAGTCAAGTAACAAGATGAGAAGCGAAATAGAAGCAATGTGGTGCGTTTGAAATTCACAGTGTGGGGGCTGAAGAGAAAGGGCCTGTGAGAACAAAAAGAATACGCAACACGCTAAAACATTTAACACACACACACACACACACACACACACACTCAGTGCACGCAGAAAGACACATGCACGCACGCACACACAAGTTCATAAACCCCAACATGGCAGAAGTCAGTCAAAAGTCCAATGCAGATTGAAAAAGTCTACAAGCTATTAGTGAACATACTTAAGGGTTGAAAGCATAGAGATATTTTAGTGCAGTGTTAAATTTCTGATCCCAAATACCCCTCTGTTTGATTGACAGTAATGCCTTAACCCAGGACATCTCTGCTAAGTCTGAATCTGGGCTCAGCTGTGCTTTTTTACTTTGTCAGGGACATCATTTAGAATTGGAATGGCGTATGCTGAAGTGAGAACAGTGCTGTAAGCACAAACCAAAGCCCGGTGTTATTATAGGATTATGACATTGCAGAGATACAGAGCGACAAGGGCAGACAGGGTTAGTGTGTATGTGCGTCAACAGTACTTTTGTGAGTTTTTGCATGAACAGACGAAGAGGGAGAGGAGTAAAGAGTGTGACAGAAAGTCAAGATTGCAGAGGAACCACTGGAGATGGGTGCATATGTAGAGTTCAGAGAGATAGTGTGTTTGCGTGAAGGAGAAGCACATGAGAGAAAGTGTCAATGTTATCAATTTGGTTGTTTAAACAATAGATTTGTTTTAAACTTTAGTATTATTGCTTTTTTGTTCATTTTGCTGACCATAACATAATAATCTCACTTTGCAGGATGAGGAAGGTAGGAATTATTTTATGACATCAGTTACCCTACCAGTGGAAGGAGATTCATGAATTGACAGTAATTGACAGTTATTGGTTAAATTGAAGTATTAAATGGATTCGAGTTATGAAACACAAGTTTTTCCTGTTGATTCCTGCTGGCTTGTTATCGGACACCTTAAGAATGCTGGGACAAACCAACAGATTCAACTGATTCATTAAATAATCATCAAGAAAGGACAAACAAACAAACAAACAACAAATCAAACCACATAAAAAGCAATGATTGTGTGTCGGGGCTTACTGGTGACAGCAATGTTGATTTCCCCAGTGCGAGGGGTCATCTCTCCATCAGAAGGGATTTGGGGAGCCCCAGAGTGTCGCAGAGGCTCCAGGCTGATGGCAGCTTCGCCGGACAGGTCCACCAGGGCTGTCCTCTGGCTGCTGGACGTCTGACTACGTCCTATCCTGTCCATGTCGAACCCCCCATTGTCCACGCACGGCAGGTTGGGCTGCACAGAACAGACAGAGGAATTCTAATTCAGCACTGGCCAAGTAACTAGTAACTGTCTGCTTTTTGTGGATGTGTGTATAGTAGTGGAGCTAACGACTCTGGTATTTGCTGCAACACTCAATTTGAACTATCCAAGTGTCCTTGATCAAGACATTGGATCCAGACCTGCTCCCCCATGGCGAGTCACTCTGGATGGAAGTGTCAGCAAAATGACTTTAATATGAATTGTAATGCTGGTCCACATGGCCAGCAGGTGGCAGGTTCTGCCATAGAATGGCTGGCACAACACATAGGGTGAAATAGTTATGCAATCATACAGACAGAAAAACAAGATGTATGTCAGAAAGAAGAACAGCACCATGAAAAGAACACATGGAAAATGATGCTTTGGTCTTGTACAGGAAGTCTAGTGTACTTTGTTCAGAGTGACCTAGTTAAAGTTTAGATACCAGCTCAATGTTATGTGTTTTTTTATTTCCACGGCAAACCTCAACCAAAACCTAGCTTATCTGTGTGTGTGTGTGTGTGTGTGTGTGTGGCATAATTACGGCAAGATACGATGTTAATGTGGATAAAGCTATTCTTAACGTGTTATAGATAACGTGCATTCTCTTCGATCTGATGATACTGTACTGTCTGTATCAGTGAAGAGTGACTCACCATGATGCCCAGTGCTTTGAGGATGTTGAGTTTACACATGGGACAGGTGCAGTGCTCATTCAGCCAGGGGTCCACACACATCTTATGGAAGACATGTCTGTGTGTGGAGAGAGAGAGAGAGGAGAGAGAGAGAGAGAGAGAGAGAAATAAACAAAGCGCATAGTTAAAGTCCATAAAGTATTCAATGTTAGAATGCTCCAAATGTCTGAACAAACATCAAAGGGAGCTCAGCTCCTCCTTGCCCCCTTTAAATCCTGAAAGTACACAACGATGTCTCTGTATGATGCTGTAAGGCCCTTGTGTGTCTCTAACAGCTACAAAAAACTAGTGAATAAGGAAACAAGTTGATCTTTTGAAGACAAGGTAGCCAACGTGGGCCAGTGCACAACACAAGGCCTCCATTATGAATATGTCAATGTGAAGGGGAGAGACGATATAAGGGTTCATATACTGTTTCAAATCAGGGTGAACAATTATTGAGGGCTCTGAACATGTCAAAAATGCCACAGAAAACCTGACACAATGAGAACACTCCATCTCTAACTTAACTCCAACACCTGAAACCACAGAAGGCACAAAACCATTAAGGCATGAAAGATGAACTGACTGAACACCCATGTCATATCTTATAGACAAATGCCATGATTATATTTAGTCAGTAGGTACTATAAAGAATAATTATTTGAATTAATTAGTTTAATGTCATACTGTGTAACATTCCTTTTAGTAGACTTTTTGGTGACACCTCTCGTAGCTCCATTGTCATTACAGCGTTTGTCAAAATGGAAGTAAGCGCTGAAAAAGGTAATGCTGCACAGTCCTAGCGCTCAAGGATATTTTGGAACACAACAAAAACTCTATTTTATTAACGTTAAATTACGTAACTAAATATATTTATGGTATATTTCCAGTTCCTACATCATTTTGGCACAAGTGCTGGGGCCCAACACTCGCAAATAGCAATACATCCACACGGCATAGTGTCATCAGTGGGTTGTACCTAGGGGGGCGGAGTTGCACTCGGGGGAAAACACAGATTTCCCCCAGCTGGTATAGACGGAGGGATGTGGGGTTTTCAAACTCATATGCTGTAAAAGTATACTGATCTAAAAGCAGGCGTCATGGCTTGCCAGATCACAGGCACAGAACCTTGTTGCCACTCGACAAGGAATGCTACATTAGCAAAATAGACAAGAGTCCGATTGGAATGTTGTCCTGACTGAACAGAGGATCCAACACAACACAATGGCCCGAGGTTATCGGATTTAATCACCTGGTAAGAGACACTATTACATTTTCTATAGATATGCTCAATTAAACTTATCATAATATCAAAAAGCAAAAGCCATTCATTCATCAATGATGTTTATAGAACACGTTTTAGTGAATTCCAAGTACAGGAGACATCGACGCCATTACAGTTTGGAAACGCAACATGCAGCGATTTACACACAAAACAAGCCAAACCCTAGACTATCCTCGTTTAAAAACCTACAGAAAACACAATTGTTAATCTGGCAATGAACACGGAGCTAAAGCAGTGTGTAAATCCTGCATGATATTAAATGACGCACTTCGCCAAATGGTAATGGAGTCGGTACGTGCCGTTCACAAAACAGTCTCTAAACTGTACTTCAAATTCACTATAAACGTTATTGATGACTTAATGGCTGTTGGGTTTTGATATTATGGTAAGTTTAAGTTTTTCTCACCGACCAGCGGTTCTTGTATTCTTGTATTTGTTTTACGGTTTGAAATAAGTTCAGGGTTAGGCATAGTTTTACTGAGGTTCAGTTTAGGAATAAGGTTATGTTTAGCAGTTTAGGCATAGTTTTACTGAGTTTAGGAATACCAGGTGAATACCGGCGGGTTTGCCCCGGGGCGACTGTGTTTTGGGGCGAGTGTTTTGATATTCAGACGGAGCTGGAAAGAGGGAAACAGATCTCCGGTCTCAGTGGTGCTTGTGCTGAAACTTGACTAATGCAATAAGATCTGATAAACCACATGAACCCCAGTTTACGTATTCTGGGGGGAACATAAACCAAACATTGCCAATCTAGCTCACAGTTACAACGCGTCGCGTTCCGACGCGCTGTGAGCTCATAGATTGTCAATGTTTGGTCTTTTTAGTCACATATATCTTAATAATAAGTCAACTTTTCCGAGGGCGAGTGGACGATTGTGTTCCAGCTGTCCGTGTCCTTCTGATGGATTTTTCTTGGCTGACAATGTCTCTATCGTCCATAAAATAGCTCTGAAAGTGATCCAAACGATCGTGTATGATGTAACCCTATGAGGCAGATCGTTCTGTTTTCCCCCGGGACAAAATCGAATGGGCGTTCCTGGGCGTTCCCGTCTATCTCCGTGTGTATCTATAGTGTGTATAATAGTGTTCAGAGAATTTGTCAAACTATAGGCTACGCAGCCCTCACACTGCCAATCCGACCAATATGTCCGAGTCATAGTGGCGGGGGATTTTGTCAGAGTACCCGTTGTACCTGTCTGTCTGTGTCTCTTCTGTGCCCATATAAGGAGATGTCTGTTTCTGGCTGGTGGTTTGTTTATGGCTGAGTCAGAATGACGTCAGAGGTTCGCCCACCGGCCCTCCCAATAGCCAATTTTTATATAGGAAACACATTCCCTGCCATTGACGCAGATCTACATCATTTCAAATCCAACGCTTGCCTGCCATTGACGCAGATCTACGTCTTTAAAAAAAAAGAAGTTCTCTTGTGATTACGCTAGAGGGCGCCCTTCGCCCGCCTATGAAAGACCCCTTGACTGAGAGAGAACGATAGAACCAGAAATGACGTCATCCCAAAAAAAGTCACTCCATCTACTCCTATGTTATGAGATTTAGAAAAACACATCTAGCTCGGATTTCTTCTTTTTTTGGTGAAAACAAGCCATATTCAACTGCCGATAACAACAGAACGGACGATGGCGGTAGAACATTTTTTGTTCCGGTGGATAGACGAGACCCTCCCTCTTCCCCCAGACAGCTTTCGTTTACATCCGTGTCCACATCGTGGCTTCCGTGGGTCTCCGTGGATCGTCAAAATAAGGTAAGAAATGCTGGGAGTGGCGGATTAATTAATTAAATACCTGGCAGTGAATGTGTTAAGCAACGCCCCCTTTCTATCTGCGTATCTCAGCGCAACAAGTGGAGTGGACACTGGACACACATCGTTATGTTTCTCAAATTTGCTCAGTGCTGCTACTACTGCCCAATATCTGATCTCCAAGTAAACGGTCACTGCGTGAGGCGCTGTATGCTTGTAGATCAGATATGTTTGCGCAGCATAAGTGAAAGTGCAAGCAAAACAGTAACACTGCGCATGGAGAGAGGGGGGAAGTATTTCAGATCGGATGGATTGAAACAGGGTGAGTAGGGCTTTCTGTCCATGTTGTGTGCGTAACGTGCGCTGTCATCGGCCGACGTTTGCTTTTCGCTTGATATCGTTTGATAGAGGGATAATGAAAACATGATTCATACACCGAATTAATAAAGACACTTCACAGATTATAGAGAACTTTGAACGATAACAATCACTTGAGAATTGACCGAGTACGGCTTAGTTAAATGCCGAGTGCTCTTGGCTGCCTATCAGCCTCCATGCACTCTGTGTGCGCGTCGCCAGCCGACATTTGCTTCTCACTTGATATCGTTTGATAGAAGAATAATGAAAACATGATTGATACACCGAATGAATGTAGACACTTCACAGATTATAGATAACTTTGAATCATAACAATCGCTTGAGAATTGACTGCTTAACTAAACTGCCGGTGTCCTTACAACCAAACATTTCTTTTGCGCTTATGACCGATCCTGACCATGTCTTAGTGCTATACGGTGAGTCTTTTTAAGTCAAAGTACAAAATAGCAGATACCACATAGTGCCCTTAATTAACATATGAACACTCCCCCATGCGTTAAATATTCTGGCGAGCCTTAAGTGTTTGCGTTAAGCGCGACTTGCAAAATAGGGATTGCGCATAAGATGGTGGCGTTATGACTTAATTACCGCATAAGATGTGGAAATAAGACGTGCATAATAGGGCCCTATGACTTGTTATGACTGGATTTAAGGTATAAACAAGACACAAATACACTGCAATACAATGCAATACAATGCACAGGACAGAATGAGATCTGAAATGTTGCAAGTACAGTATATACACAGTACTTCATAAATCATTACCTAATGTAGCTGAACATAATAGCTTCCCTGGTAAGTGAGTGACACAATAATAACCCAATAACCCAATCTCTCTAAAGCATAATACACTTAACAAGGGTAAGTGTACAATGCAAGCACAATGTACTTGCATTTTTACACTTTTGTGAGCACATTTTATGTTATAGCGGTTTCTTAAGTAGTAGACAGTATTTTTCTGTACATAAAATGTCTTTTCATATTATAAATGTACTGAAATAAGTGATTATGAGAACACCATGCAGTATAGGATCATCAAAATATCGTCGGAGCACAGACAAATGAGCATCCATGAAAAATGTGCTCGCACAAAAACACAAAATAAATCTCCTTTAAGTGCAACTGCAGCAAAGTATGACATGCATATTTAGCTGGCAATATTGTTAAGTGCCTGGATAACGTGGTATTTCCTGGGCAGTAAGCCTCACTGACGATAAAGTGCAATTCAGACCTGGGCCCTGTGTCTCAGAGTTTATTGCTTTCAAGGCGTGCTTTGAAATAACGGCTACATGAATTAATAATAAGCCTGTTTACAATACAATGTCTGGGAGAGCAGGATAAGCAGAAATAGAAAGAGAGAGAGAGAGAGAATTGGGGGAATCATGGTTAAACAGTTGGGAGTCTGTGTGTTAACAGACAGACCTGTTTATGAATGTGTGATATTTCAGAGTGAGACATTCATTATTACCTCTAGGCAAGTCATTTTCAGTATGTAAAACTCACATTTGAAATGTTTTACGTGCATATTTATTTGATTTTTTTTTAATAACTCATAACTTATAACCACTCAACATCCATATACAACTGGTGCGTTCTCTCAATTATTTCATCAAAATCTGAACGGGCAACACTTTTCAGAGAGAAAACAGAAATGTATTCGATCCAGTAAATCATCCTATTAACGATGTCAGCAGTGGGGTGACTGTATTTTAACAGCGGGCACCAGACAGCAGCTATAGATCAGTTACAGCCTTTAAACGGGCAAAGAAAAGGAACGCACAGATATCACGCTCTGTGTGCTAAACAGGATATGCTATGACCTTGACTTCCTGTTGCCAGAGCTTCAGGGACACCTTCATTCTGCCAAGGGTTAGATTGGTTGTGTGAAGAGACAGAGTGAATGAGAAATAATAGGTGGCAATGTGCCAAGGCCCAGTACCACTCAGTTCTGGCACATGTTCAGATTTCTCTAATATCTGATCTGTGCCGAACTGGATTGAACTGCATTGCGCTGGTCCGGACTAAGCTATGATAGGCCTGGGGCCAAATAAAGACTCAGACGAATTAAAAATAAATCTCCTGGCCAAGAAGGCCACCGAAAAATTTGAAGTGGATCTCAATGTCAAGTTTTTGTCTCACAGGTATACTGTAGGCACAGGGACAACCTGCATAGGCTGAATCTGCATAGACCGAAGGCTCACTTGGCCTATCTTATTCTTTGTTTTTATAGCATGGCGCCGAAAAAGCCAGGCAGCCGTATAGAACAGGGTTTGTCTGCATCACTGTCTGACCCAATCTCTGTATCTCTGTCCCAAAAAGTAGACCAAACACAGCTCAGCTCACGCTGCTAGGCCAATCACAGCTCAGCTTACACTGCTACATCCATACAGCAAACCTCACAGCCCACCATAGACTGTGTCTTGTTCGGTGTTGCGACTAACACGTAACAAAGTAATACATTACTGTAATGCAACTACTTTTTTTGTTACGCCAATGCCTACTTGATCAATGATTATTTATGACTACTTTACTCGTCTGTAAAGCACTTTGTAATTTCTAAAAGTGCTATAATGATAGCATATTGCTGCTTTAGATTCTGTTTGTTTGACATACTGTAGCATGTTTTGTGCAGATGTAGTTAACCTCTATCCAACAGGTGGGCAGAACACCTTGGAGATGACTGATGTGATGACCTCAGCAGTGGGCCGGCCTTAGCCCTCCTGTTTTAAAACGCAAGGCTAGAGAGAACGCGACAGATGGTGCTCGGCTCTGTCGGACAAGGGCAGAGAAGTTAAAGTGTGTCTGTGTGTGTGTGTGTGCAGGCGTGTGTAACATAAAGTTCTAGTTGCGCCTGAAGGTCAGTGGCAGCTCTGCGTCTAAAATGAGCCTGTTACTTTGCGAGGTCGTGCCCCCCCTCCTGTGAGAGGAACTGGCCCTCACAAGTCTGGGTCTACAGAACCCATCTGTGTTGAGGGAGAGGGAAGGTCTGCTTGGGGGTTCGTTATGATACAGTATACCTCTGTCTCCACTTCTCTCTGTAAGTACTGACTGCTACAGGTATCACTACCACTTGTAATTCTTCGAAGCTTCAAACTCAATGTAAAAATGTTGTTCAACAGTCACACACTGAGAGCTTTTGAAAGTGAAAATAATAAAGCCTCCATAATTTACGCAGTGTAAATATTTAAGACCACCAGCTTTCGAATATTAAGTGGAAAAGTTCAGAAGAAAATCATGGCAAATCTTTCTTAGTTTATAAACTCTTCTTTAATCCAGTCTACTCCCCTTACCCCTTCTCTCAAGTTGAAACAGAAAAATGCATTAATAAAGTTGCTCAAGGTCTGTAATAGTATCACAGATAATAACAGAAAAGTCTGTCTGAGCTATATAACAAACAGTTGTAAGTGAAAAGTTTAATCCATCCTGTCTGACAGCACACACTCCCTGCACCCAAAGGTTCAGATTTGCCTTTGGGTTCCCCTTTCATATAGCCAAAATCAACAGATATAAATACTCCTTCATAGCCTTTTGACTAGTACTGAACTCTATGAGGAAAAGGCCATATGAGCTTGACCACCCGACCATGTCGTCTGGTAGGGATGTCTTTAACCTTGAGTTACAATAACCTTTAAAAATTTAACTTTTTATATTTTAAATATTTTATTAAATATTTTATTTTAATAGTAGAAAGAAAATCATATACATTACATTATAATTGTCTTGGATGTTTTGCATGATTTTTTTTACTGTGACACTGCTTTACAACCAATTGCCCTTCTAGGGACAATTCTTGTGATATACTGATGAACGTTGATCGCAACAGTATGTGGGAGAAAATAACAATGTGTGGACTTTTACTTTTATCTTTAGACAAATAAAATTCCACCTTACCTTAATGTACTGCAGTTGTCTCCCCTTCATAACTAAAGTGGATTTAATAGGCTAGCTAGATTTACATGAAAAAAGCTTATAGGCCATAATGTTTTGGTTACTTATATTGTATACCTCTACTCTCGACAATCTTTTTCCCCATCCTTTCTGCAGCCAAGAGATGTAATGTATGTTTTTCTTGTACATGTATTTATGCTAATCATCTAACTAGGGTTGACTGCTCAACCCCCTTCACTGACGTTTGCTTATAATAGGTTAAAACTGGTGAAAAATACTGAAATACATTTAAATATAATCTGTGGCGCATCTGTGGCACATCCTTTGACATTTTAACTCAAGGATATTGTTCTGGTATTAAATCATATTACCATTTCCAGGTTGGGGTAGGTCTAGTTTGATAGGCTGGCAACTAATCTGGCCCTGTGGAGAGAGCCATTTTCACTATAGAGACCATTACTGTTGAGGAAGAAATGCATTAAAGGATGCATATGGTCATTTAGAGTCCGTCTCAGCCATTAACAGTGCAGAGTCAGACAATGCTAGGGAATGGACGTTACAAGATTCCAGGAATCCTACACCGGGGACAGACTTTCTGTTATGCATCAATTATCTACAACACAGCCAAATTTACGTGTATTATTAGAATCATTGCATATCAAGTGTTTTTCCACTGTGACTCAGTGACACCACAATGAAGAGCAGCAGGAGAGGAGACAACCTGATCTCCTGCATGCTGGCTCACAGCGAGGAGGACAGGAGGAGAACAGGGAGGGTGCACGGCGGTGACAGATGAGAGTGGACATGTCTTCAGACAGAACACGTCAAGTAGGGATACGTCAGAACAGTAGAGAGAGGCCATTCATGACAGAGAAGGAGAGAGAAGGACGGAAGCATGGGCAAAGCAGAGGGAGGGAATCAGGGGATGGAGAGAAGAAGCTGGGGGAGGGAGAGAAGGTCGGAGCGAGAGTGGTATGTGTTGATCCTAGATGGAAGGAGGGAGAGGTTACTAGTCTGTGAGTGAAAAATAAAAATAAAATATTGAGCTTTTGGAAATGGGCACTATTTGTGTCATGACTAAAGGGATTCAACTAAATGAAAATGAAGTAGAGTATTTCTGAAAAGACAGGCAGTAGCTGAATGATTAAGTCAGGCTATCCGTTTATTTGTGAAACAGGTTCTTTCTGTGTTATTCAATGTGTAACTCATCTGTAATGTACTGTGTGATACACTCAGACACAAGCACGCACGCACGACACACACACACGCACACGACTGGAGTCACCCACGTGTCTTGAGAGGTTGTTCTTTGAAATGATTACACAGAGGATTATAGAATCAAAACAGTAAAACAACCAAATTTACGCACATACGACCAAATTTACGCACATACGCAGTATGTACACTTAACAGGTGCTTTTTTCAATTTCCTGAAAAGTAACAGTTTTGGACATACCCAACGATATTTGCTAGCTATATCCACTGTGTTGACCTTTACAATAGCCATCTCTGGTGTCAACTAATGGCCAGACTGCACCAATGCAACTAGTCGCAACTCCCTGCAACAAAACAGTTTTAAGGCCAGTCCACACCATTGCAACTCCTTCCAACTGCCATTGGAAATAATGGTTGCAAGGAGTTGCAAGGAGTTGCATTGGTGTGGACTGGCCTTTAGAATGGAAAGAACTTGCTAATGCTAACAGCCGTACAGAGAAACTGATAGATAGCATTGCTATAGGCCAGGGGTTTTCAACTGATTTGGAACCAGGGACCACCACCCTGATTAAGAATCAACCTGGGGACCACTGTTTTGTTGGGTGAGATTAGAGCTAAGATTAGTGCTTTGCTAACACTTGCTACTGTATGCATGCACTGTTTCTCAACCAGTGGTCCATGGACTACACAGACACATGCAATTAAATGTCCACATTTCCTAATAATGATGACTCCATCAGGCAATCCGGTACACTTCCCCTTCTTGAGATTCTAACTCCCTTTTCTGTGGAATTTCTTGACCTCCGACTTCCCAGGAACTGACAACATTGACATGTCATCATAGGTCACCAGGTCGATAATATGCAGTGTTCCATGGAACAAGAAGAAAAAAACATATTGCAACATGGTCAGGGACCACATGCAATACCTTCAGGGACCACAAGTGGTCCACGGACCACCTGTTGAAAACCCCTGCTATAGGCAATCAGACTTTCAGAAGGTGGCATACTCGTTACCAGTTAATTTATCTATAGCTCCGCTTGGTTGGCTTGGCAGCAGGTGTGAACTGGAAACACATATGACACCTTCACATAATGTATGTGTTTCCAGTTCAAATCTGCTGCCAAGTCAAGCAAACAAAGCTATGGGATCAATGAACTGGAACACCAAACGAGTGCGCCACCTTCTGATAAACGTGGGACTACAGTTGTGCACACAGCCGATTGCGAATAAGTTGAGCCAAGTCCCTTGAAGGCCTATGTGGTTTAAGATCTACAGTATCTTGAATATCCTAAGCTATTAATTTGACCCGCCAACAACAATTCATTTAAATGACGAAAGTGAGTTTGAATATGCAATTAATACATATATTGTAGCCTTACTTGCAGGGCAGGATGCGGACCACATCATTAAGCTGGTAGCCCTCAATACAGACCGCACAGTGGTTGAAGTCAGGGTCGGTCTCCTAAAACAAACACACACACACACACACACGAGAGAGAGGAAGAAACCATGAGTTGCCACGTCACAGTGTCAGGAGGAATGGGTGAGTGAGGGCTATTTCTATTTACATCTTGTTTTAATATTTTATAGCATTGTTTTGAATTAATGTATTATAATTCTTTTAGCTTTTATTGTTCTTTTGGTGAAACACAAATTAAGCTTATGTTAAATACTGAGCTCTGACAAGGTGATCATCCAAATACATCTGTTAAGTACATGAAGAGCAGGGTCTAAGCTTGTGGTTTGGATAACAGATGGAGATGAGAAATAGCTTTCTGAGACACCTGTGTCTCCTTCAGATAACAAGCAGCAAACTGACAAGCCGCAAAGCCTGTGTCTAACTGTTCAAACTGAAAGAACAACCCTTTCTCTCTTCCACTTTATTAATAACAATATTAATAATAAATAAGATTTATATAGCGCTTTTCTAGATACTCAAAGTCGCTATACAGAAGCAAAATAAAAACAACTTTATTAGAAAGAATTAGCTAAAAGGTTAAACTAAAAGAAAGGTAAACAAAAGGGAGGGGTGGGGGTTGGGATTTTATGTAGGGAATGAGAGTCTGAAAAGGTGGGTTTTGAGTGTGGTTTAATGAAACATATACGTGTTCAAACCATTCAGTCTGTGTGTCAGGAGCTAATTTCACAAACCGATCAGTATCACATTTCTTGTTCACACTGCCAGTAGGCCACAGAAGTACCTCCACTAATTCTTGCATACTGTATGTTTTATACTTTTTTGAAACATGTGACTTTAATTTCAGAATGGAAGTCAATGGGGCTCTGATCGGGCTGAAACCATGCCCTTATTTTACAAAGTCATACGTACATCATGAATAAGTAAGTAAGTACATTTTATTTGTATAGCACTTTTCACTTTTCACAAACTGGATAATGTCCTAAACAACTGACACTGTCATAGCTGACTTTTCTCGACATTGGAGAAACGCCATTCCCATGTGGATCCCAATATCCACAAAATCCATTTTATTTTATGTTTGGAACACAGTTCACATATAGATATAGATATAGATATAGATATATAGATATATATAAAATGCATGTGGAAAACAAATTCATGTGGATCTTGGGGTCCACATGGGAACGGCGTGGCTCCAATGTGGTTCTCAGACTCCATGCGACTCATTAGTCATCTATAACGTCACTCGTCTCTATGAAATATCTATCACGTATGACGCATGACTATGCATGATCACAGCCCTGTTGACTTACATAAAAAAATTGAAGTTAAATATTTCAAAAAGAATAAAACATATTGAGTGGATAAACCTCTGTGGCCTACTGGCAGTGTACATAAGGAATTTGGAGCTGATCAGTCCAGATTAGCGATAGACAAACTCGCCTCTGAGGAGCCACGCTGTACAAAAAAGTCAATGGGATTTTTGAATGGGAATATTTCTTCAGGGGGTGTGGTTTTGACGTCAGGACTTCAGTACTGTATAACCTCTCCTTCCCTTCCTCGATATTTCCCGTCCTATCTATATGACCTGTGCATTAATTCAATTACAGAATGAAGTGCATTGATGAGACATTTTGTCTCAAGATATTTTGGATGCCTGTTGGTGTTCGGTGCCGAGATTGGGAACTTCTGGGCGTCAGCAGCCTTCACTGTGGCATGCGTCACAGCAGGAGGTGGCGTGCGGCCAAGACTAGGCTGTACATCATGTCAGCAACAAGACAAGCACACTGCGGGGGGGCGCCGGGAGGGAAGGATTGATGGAGGTAAGGCAGAGGACGAGAGAGAGGACAACAGAGACAGAGAGAAAATAATAGGGAGACAGAGTGGTGGAGAGACAGAGAGAAAGTCAGGGAGATGAGAGTAATGGTGAGATAATAGTTGGCAAGAGAGACACATAGAAAGAGAGAATGACTAAGACGTGGTTGAGGGCGCTGTAGGTGGCCGGATGGAGAGATGTGAGGAAGCAGGAAAACCGAGAGGGAGGACTCAGAGAAAGGGTAATGTAGTGTGAGTGATGGAGATAAAGAAAATAGGAGAGGAAGAGGCTAATAGGGAGCGCATGAGAGAGATGAAAGGGACAGAGGAAGAGAGCAATACAAATGTGGATAAAGCAACACCATGCAGGGAGTGAAAGCGGTAAGTGAGCAAGTCATTTTGGACAGAAAGCAAGCAAGAAAGCAAGAAAGCAAGAAAGCAAGAAAGACAGAAAGACAGAAAGAAAGAAAGAAAGAAACCGGGAAAGAGGAGTGAAGGGAGAGAAGGATGCAGTGAATCAATGTTGAGTTATTTATGGATGCTGGCTATCCGTCTCTCCTGACAGAGGAGAAGCTACCTCAGAGGCAAGGACATACCAGCACCCGCTGCACTCCCACCCCCCGCCAGGGGACTGAATTAGCTGGCTCCCCATGGCGGGGGCACGATCAATACCTCAGGACCACCCCCTGCTACAGGACACACAACCAATCTCCTCCGCATTTCCTGTCCCCCCCCTCCCATTCATTACACCAAGTGACATATTACACCTTGGATGACTCCCTTTAGGACCCTGAGTGAGATCAGGGCCTTGGGTCGGGCTGGGCGGTGGCTGTGACTCAGTTTCCTGTCCCCGCTGGGTTACTGCAAATGGCTGCCTTATTAAATATGAATGTTGTTCCCTACGATACAGAGTGAGGACAGGGATTACAGCAAGCAGAATGAGTCTAGAGTGAATCCAGGGATGAAATAAAAGCGAATGTGTGTCGCGCACATCAGAACAAGGAGAGTGTTAACCCTGCTCTCTACAGACTGAGCAGCGAGCCGAGGAGAGAACCTGAAGCACCATGCTAGGTGGTAAAGGAGATTTGAAAGCATCCAGCCATGTTATACATGTCAAGACCCAAATCTCCCCCAGACCTAATATATATTATGTAATGTAATATTATTGCATTATTACAAAACGTAATGTACTTTGGCTACTGGTTTGACCAACTATATGGTCACTCATTTGACAGGTGTATATGTAGCATCTGATAGGGAGAAGTTTAATTAGGAGCTGAACATCGACCATGTTGATCAAGATGATGTTGATAGTAAAAGGCTAATGTCCTGTATGCTGGGAGGATATAGGAGACCTTGGTAGTTGGTAGGAGTTGAAGCAAGTTCAACAACATATAAAGACAAGAGCTCATGCAGCCAACACAGACAGAACAGCGTTCAGACTGCTTAATCAGTTGAAGGCACAGTAAGTGTAGGCCTACAATACAGGCCTTCTAACTGAAAAGGTTTACTGAAACAAAGAAAGGGTACTGTAAGCATATTGGCCATGGAGTTTCATACCATATCTGGATAGCATCTGATATAATACAATTAACTATCCATGTCACTTTCCTGCACAATAAACCAGGTTTGTTCTCATTACATCAATTTGTGACAGTGTAGCCCTCAATCTTTGAACAATGTTAGATTTTGTCACATGGCTCCTGACCTCATCCATGAAGTTACAGATAAATTGAGACTAACATTTAGCAAAATATGGTCATAATTATTAGTCTTGATCATTTGGGAACTTTAATGCATTGCAATTTTTTCAATGTCTTCAGTAACGAGTAATTTATAGACCCCAATGGAAACAAGGCCCCCTGGGCTTTTTGTGTTATCTTTTTAGCATAACCTTTGACCGTACTACCTATACTGTTAACAATTCTGCAAATAAGGTATTCAATCAAACAATGACATCATGGACTATGGGGATGTACACTGGTATCATAATTAGAGGGCTTCTAAGGCTAACTGCTGTAGATATTTTACCATCAATAGCTTGTATATATTCCTGTATATTTATATCACTGTATTCACTGTGAGATTGACTGTACACATTTATTCATACTCCCACTGTGTAGCTGGCTGACAATATATCAGCCTCCTGATATACACATGCATTATGCCCACATTCTTGGTGATAGATTATCCATTGATACTCATGCCTTTGATACATTTATATCTATTAATAGTTCATACATTATGTTAATCCTGGTCGGTCCAAGTGCAGATGGCCAAGCCAGACTTCTATTTGGTATTTGTAATCTTATTTTCTTTATTTTTAATGTTATTACATTTTCTCTTAATGACTATTATCTACTATTAGTATATATACTCTATCTGTCCTGCCTTTCATGCCTACGGCTGAATTCTCCCCACAGGATCAATAAAGTTCCATCTATCTATCTGTATGCCAATACAATGTACTATGATGATTGGTAAATGTAGAATCATACTATATGATCCCTCCTCTGATCTTCTCTCTGACACTCTCATTCTTTCTCTCTCTCCTCCTTCCTGAGATCGAACCCCACAGCTCTGTGTGGTCAATCACTCCCAGCAGACCTCCTCCTAGATGGAAGGATTCAATTTCTGTGGCGCTCTCCGAGGCCCATGTTTTATTCATGGCTGGAGATGCTGTGACCTTGGCCAGGCTCCGCTTGAGGGATGGACTGGCGATCAGAGCAGGACCCTCCTTTTCTGTCTGCACTCCAACCAACAAATGAACTGATACACTAATACTCACTGGTAGCTATAGCTGTAGTTTTATTATGCAGAGCCCTACTGAGTATCTGGAATAATTTACCCAGCAGGTATTAAGAGATAATATTAATGATCAATGTTGGATGTTGTCCACAGCCTCTGGCTATTACATGACACATATCCCCATGGTATATCTAAATAATTCTATGTGCATCGGTGTGCTTGATCAATATGGCCATTCGTGTCATTACAAACAGTTCCCTTTAGACACACTCGGGGTCATCTCCCATGACCTCTCAAGCACTCCAATCAATCCTCTGGTACAGTAAATGGACAGCGTTTAGGGTGCCATCTGTGGAAATAGTTCGCAAGCTCCCTCGTCTATCACAGTGATGGCCTCATCTGGAGCCCTAAGCCTGCTGTTGCCCGAAGGTGACAACCATAAATAACAAATAAAGCGTTCTGCAGTAAATCGAATGAAAAAATTACATCATCCACATGTTGTTTCCGTCATGGTCACACGCTGCTGTGGGAGAGCTGGACCAGTGAGAGATTTGTGACTGCTACTGTCCGATTCAACCCTCAATCATTTGATGGCAGCATCGGAAGGGTTAAATGTAGAGTATGGAAGCAGGTTGATGACCAGAAAGTCTAAGGTTTGAATCCCCACACTGACTCGGATAATATGGGTGGTAGAAAAGAATAAGTAACAATTAACAGGTACCATTAAAGTGACCTTGCGTGAGACACTTTACTCCCAACCAGAGGTGGAATTAGCTAATAGGTATGTTTCAACCATTATAGAATAAAATGGGCCAAGAGCCTTTTACTGCAACTGTAGCTACAGTATGCGTGGCATACAAACCAGAGTGTCATGTACAAAGTGCTTTGTCGCAGGGAGCCCTGTTTACGGTAGCAGCAGTAGTACAAAGTTGCAAACTTGCAATATACACTACATAAAACATAAACAGTAAACACACATTCACATAACAGAATTATAAGGCAAGAGAAATAATAGCACACTAGAAATGTACTTAAAAAAACATTTAGGTAGGAAAGCAGGTGCACAGTCTGGTAGAGTGTGCCATCAGATCAGACAGTAAACCTTTAAAAGAACTAAGCTTGATCAAGTCCTTAAGCTTCAGATCAGTCTGCAAGTGATTCTAAGTTGCAGGGTCAGTGCACATGAAGGCTTGTTTGCCAAGTTCAGTCGAGCTACTGTATAGGGACAGTAAATAACAGGGAGTCGCTTGAACGTACACTGTAGTTACTGGGTTTGTGTGTAATATACCCACAGAGGGTATGCTACACACAAACCAAGCAAACCAAGGAAACCACGGTTGGATTTGTAGATAAATAAGTACCAGTGAGTGAGCCTGCGTGAGGTCAATGAAGACCATCCGACTCTGGCATACAAGGTACAATGGTGAGTGAGCAACCTGCAACGTATCTATCTAGCCAATGCAAGCATTAGGAAGTGGTATGCATGTAAATCAGATCACCATAGTCCAATAATGGAACGAAAGTAGCCTCCACCAGTTTTTTGGTGGAAGGAAAAGCATGAAATATTCCTAAAATAAAATCCTAGCTTGAGTTTGAGCTTCTTTACCAAGTTTTCAATTTGACATTTGAATGTTAAATGGTCATAAATTAAAATACTTAAGTACTTGCACTGTGAGACCACTTAGTTTGAAACAGGCCTAAAAATCCCTAAATCTGCTCCTTCTTCAAACTGATCTAGATAAGAACCTGATTTATAGTTGGTTGCGCACTGTGTCTCGCACTGAAGATAGGTGTCGCACTGAGACGCGCTGTGAGCTTGTAGATCGGCTATTTTCAATGTGCGACACCGGCCCGCAACCAAGTATAAATCACCCTTTAGCGGCTTAGGGGCAGCTTGCATGTGTGAATGAATATCATTCTCCCACCGTCCTTTAGCAGACCTCACAATATTACAATGTCACTATAATATTAAGACGTTGAACTGGAAGTAAATATGGCATAATCCGATAATACTGTTGAAGTGGTCATGTGTTAATGTCCGTGTTTACATTTTATAAGTGCAAAGGTTGACTAAAGCTTTACAGATATCACGTTTCTGAAAAAGTTGTTGTGTGAAAATCCAAAAGGCAACAGACAGAAAGAGTACTTCCAGCATCCTGCGAATGTCATCTAATTTCTCCTGAGTTTGAGAGCTCTTATCAGCACCTTATATTTACTACTGGTGATCATGAAGTATAAAGGCCAACGTGGATGATGGTTAAGCTTTTTATATTAAACACGCAACAAAAAACACATTCTGAACTACATGATAAAAGCCTGAATGTCAATGAGTGTGAAAATCAAACCTTGTTTTTGCTGTATTGTTAGAAAGGTACAATTCTGAGAGTTATAGTGTGTGTCCATAATGTATATTTTTTACCTTATCCCCTTTCTTCACTGTCCTCGTTGTTAACTTTCCAATGGCTTTCTTAGCTGCGTCACCAAGCCGGCGCTAAAATAGGGAGAGAAACGGGAGAGAAAGAGACAATGAGAGAAAGTGAGAGATAATGGAGAGAGAGAGGTAAGGACAGAGAAAAGAGGAGAGAGACACTGTAGTACAGTAGGTGAGTGTGAAGAACAAGCCACTAAGGCCTGAATTAGCAAGAGAAACACTGAAATCTCACTTGGCATAAAGAAACTTTCCCCCTAAAACTCAATCTATCCCTGACCACCCCTCACTCTGTCTATCACTTCTTGTTGCCTATTTTTGCCTATGACCGGCTTGATGCCGGGCACCGCACTCCCTCGGGTCCTCGGCGATGCGCGCCGAGTTTGAAGTCGATCGGTCGGACGGTTCTTGAGATACAGTACGTGAACTAAAGGCACGCACATACTTACGCGTGAGTCGTGTGTGAGTCCTGCGTGTCCTTGTGTCCTGACGACTGCACTCCACGACTGACACAGCCCTGGGTGGGCAACCCGGCCTGGCGGGGATCTACACTCCAAGAAGAGCTCTTTTCTAGTTCTTCTTTGCACTCTATTTGCTTCAACATTCACCCTGGCGTTTGTTGACTAGGGTTCATACCATTTACTCTGATCTTGAATTTTGCAAGTCGCTCTAGGTAAAAGTGTCTGCTAAATGCCTAATTGTAAATCCATTATAAAATGGGGAAGACAAGGAGGACAAAAAGGATGCTCTGTCTATGACTGTAAAGCAGTCTCTGAATAACAGGAAACTTTTGAACCATTCAAAACATGGCACTGCATTCATTTTACAATAATCCTGCATAATTAATTACTAAGATTTGTCAAATTAATTAAATTCATAATAACCCACGCTGTTAGTTGCCGTTAATTTTGCAGGTGCCATTATTTGACAAACCGGACTGATAACTGGACCTTGAATGTACATGCACGTAGTGTCTGTATTTGTGCTGTGTGATTTATGACACATGTCATTTCCTGTACTTGCCATTCACTAACTAATATTTCACTTCGCTGCCGCTAGTGTAGCTATTAGCTATTCTTAAAATAACACGCACACACACACACACACACACACACACACACACACACGTACGTAACTTTGTACGCACACACAAGCACACACAAACACTTTGTAGTTGTACAACAGAAGTACAGGTACTAAAGACATCATAGTCAGCTTGTTGCAGTGTTGCTGTAGACTGCTACATAATAGCCTTCCATTTGCAGGGAAACCTCTCTCATCAAACTCCCTTCACTTGACTAACCAGTGATGTTGTACCACAAATAGACAGTAGGATGGCCAATATGTATTGCGCTGAGCAATTGTAACTGTATTACAGTCATTGCAACTCTGTGCAGAACACACAAGGTCCAGCAACACCTTATAAAGTCAGACAGGCATAATGAATCAATCCACGAGTCCCACCACTTGTACCATTACATCAGCATTGAGCACAAATCCCACTGAATTAAATCTGCCAATTCTTGACCACAAGTCAAGGACAGTAGGTTATTGATGTTGCAACCATATACTGTGTGTGCAGTTATTCCACATGCTCTTGAGGTTTTAAATTAGGTGTATATTAGCTGGCTGTGTTAACTAGTTATGAGATTGTGATAGATTGTTAGGTGGTTATATTAACTTGTCTAGTTGTGTTAGCTAGTGTGGTATCCATTGGCTGTATACAAATGTTATAATATCATTGACTTCCATTGTCTGGTTTTGAAGCAAAAATATGCATTGCCTGCATAGTAGAATCTGTTTAGAAAACGGTGCTTGCATAGTAGAATGGCTAAGCAGAGACTGGTGAGCAGGAAAGACCACCTATATTGTCTTACATGGATATGAAGCATGCCCACGTCTCACAGACCTAAGAACACCAGCTGTAAACAATAAGGCACAATGCTATAAAATATTGTATCAGGCATATTCCATAGTCTGTTTGTCTCATTAATGCCTCTATTCACTCAATGTCAACATGCATATGGCTAGGTTAGCATGCTGGCATTATCTATCTATCTGTAAATTCACAAAACCTGTGTCTGTTTGTCCCGGGCTTAACTCTGGCACGATCCAACCGATCGACTTCATACTTGTCGTGTGTCGCAGATGACCCGGGCGTCAATTTACATCGCTCCCAACTTGCGTGGTCGCCGAGTAGGCCTAGTCCTTCTAGTACTAGATAATAAAAAAAAGACATTGCCTTACAACCTTGCAATTAACCAATGAACCAAACACCCTGCTGTTACCTGGCTACATAAACAATCTTTTCCCCGGTTGTATTTGTTTGCATGGTACCTGGCTGCGGTCACGTGCACTGGTGTAGCGGATCTTTTGGATGAAGTAGAAGATGAGCCAGGCTGACGAAATGATCATCAGGACGATGAAGGAGATGGACACGAAGACCAGAGAGCCACGGTTGTTGTTCTTGGTCGGCCCACGTTGACCCACCACCACACTGACCAGCACTGTAAGGTTATGGTCCAGGTGGGCCAAGATTTCCTTCCCGTATGTTTCTGTTATCATCACAGCAACTGTGTTGCCAGTACCTGGAAGGAGAAAGAGAACAAGCACAGGATTTAGTTGTGACAATGACTAAAACTTTGGGGAAGGGCACAGTACATACAGTGATTTTGTTGTGACAATGACTAAACCTTTGGCGAAAGACTCAGTAAATACAGTTGAGTACAGTGATTTTGTTGTAACATTTACTACACCTTTGGAGAAAGGCACAGTACTGTATATAGGCCTACAGTGATTCAGATGTACATTTCAACAGGTAGATGCTACAATACATACAAAAGGCAGAACATAGAAATGGAGAATATCTCCAAAGCTGGATTCATGCCACATTTTCATTCTGAACTGGACAGGGACCAGTTGATGATTAAAATACAGACAGCAGTGAGATGTAATTTCCATGATGTCTATGACCTCTGAAATTATTTCTCAGCTAGAGGGAAATGAGTGGCATTTGTAACTTGGCATTTATTTTAAGGGGGGGGAGACAGAGGGAGACCTTTGTTAATCCTGCAGGCGAAATTCAGTTTTGGCTTCACCCAGCTGATGGCTTCCCAGGTGGTTATGATGGCTCAGGGACACTTTAACACATAGACATGGGTGGGCTGGGAGGCGAACCGGTGACCTTCTGATTACCAGACGGCCTCTCTACCCACTCAGCTACGGCTGCTAAATATTAAAGGGTTGAATTGGAGCAGAGTGACAATTCTCGTCAGATGCTGCTGATAACTCTATGGCCAACACCAACAGAGTCAAAAATATCAGATCCGTAGCACATATGAATGACTACTAGCACATTGAACAATTTATCTTCCACGAAAGTGTCAGGGACCAGTGGCCTGAGTTACTGTACACATCAACACGTTCCTCTTCTAATTTAGATCATGGGCCATGGGAGCTGAGAGGAGCTGTTCCATACGCTTACTGTACCTCCGCACATTGACATGTGAGGAGTCTCATGTCTCATCTGGAATGTCCTTGATCAAAGGATGGTTGGATAGATGGATGTAGCTATCTGGCTATCTACTGTATCTATCTAAATACAGCTACCTTTATGGAAAGAAAACTACAATAGTAATTTAAGGTATGGTGCAGTAGGTGGCTTTAGTCTCTGGTTAACAAATGACAACACTGACACACAAGATTCTATTTATTTTGTGATAATGAATTCTGAACTCAAGATAATGTTTCTGTTCAGTCAACATGAACACTGTTCTCCACCTGGGGCTATATTCTAATGGCTGAGCCATGCTGAGAATGTCTGACATCTATCAGCATGCTCCAAGCTGCCTGTCTCAACAGGAAATGTACCAACGCCGCTGTACAATAATTCCAAGTTTCTCTGTTGTGACCCAGAGAACATGCAAAGGAGAAGCATCATGTGATCCAATGTCAAGACATACAGTGGCTTACACCAAAATACTTCATATTTCTAGATCCATAACTGTAATACTTTCGCATGGGTGTAAACACAATATACATGTACATGTACAATGCGTACAGACATCATGTATTAATGTGATTTTAGTGAACAGATTAATGAAAGCATGGCTTAACCAGAGAAGTCCCTGTCAGGCCGGGTTTGAAATATTTGGGGTGGCAGATCTTCCTTGGCCTACTGGGAGTTTCACAGTAGGCCCTTACTTGAGGTGGTGGAGGGAGAAAGGTCAACTGGCTGGTTTCTGCTTCCTGTGTCTCATATTACTGCAGTAACATATCACTGACCCTCGAACCACTTTAGCATGGGCTGCTTTTCTCCCTCTGTATGTTAGGGTGGTATGTCTGTAATGTAGATATCTATGATGTACTACTCATAAGTATACAACAGTATTTGTGTCTCTGGGTCTCGGCGTAGCATAAGCATCTGTGTCAGTAGTAGTGATTATTACCAACAGAATAGCCCCTGGGCTACTTGTCCCTGCTATTAATGGTGCTGATGGTTAGCTGACAAAATGAAGGCTCCTTTGCCCATCCTTTCTGTCATTTGTTTCAGTCACTCCCAAAGCAGCTGCACAACATGCTGAATAGTTCAGGTGTGCCACGCTGTGTACTGTGTACAGACACTGACAACCCGCCAGATTGTACTTGATAAGAGCATTCGTATAACAATAGCATTCCTGGTGCGCACTGGTGGAACATACTCTGTCCTTACAGCATTTTAAATTTGACTTTAATGGGGTTTTATGGACTCATTTTTTGATTGATGACACAGTGTTAAAAAAAATCACCAAATTCCCATGATTTCTGGCAAAGGAGAAAGCCTAGAACAAGATCCATGATTCCCATGTCAAAAGAAAGGGAGCATCAGGCGAACTAAGATTGCTCGAGATGGTCGAGATTTGTGTTGAGTTCTACACATGTGGGCTGTTGATTCATTGAATATTGACTCTGATGTGGAGATAGATAAGATATCCCAATCAAACAACAAAAAAATTCAATAAAGCAAGAGAGAAGAATGCAATCTGTAAAAAAAAAAATCACTGATCAGATCAACAGCGGCAGTGATACCGCTCTTTCCCCTTTTCTTAAAGCCTTTCGATTTACAATTTAGGCATTTAGCACATGCTCTTGTCAGAGTAAGTGCAAGGAAGATGTGTCAAAAAGGGTCTAGGAATTGGAGTGCTATAAGAGAAGGACATGCTACAATGTAAGTAATGTAACAAGTAAGCAACAGACCTAGCATCTGGCTTGATGAAGATGATGCATTACCCTTATTCTGTTGAAAATGCATCATCTTGGTCGAGTGTAAATTAAGCGTTAGGATTATTGCTCTGCATCCCTCGGGAAGCCCAACGCGAGTTGCCCTTCAGTCCTTCAGCCCCCAGGACAGGCTGACTCAGCAGGTTTGCCAGCTGGGGCCACATGAATGAGAGTGGATGGGTACAGAGGGAGGACAACAACAAGGGCATGGTGCAGATCTGGTTATTGGCTATTCCATTGCATACATTATCATGCTGGACCTGTACTCTCAAACCCAATCCAAGAGTGCTGTCATCTGGAGAGCAATGGTGTTTTGCTGTTCATTTTTGGTGGAAGCACCAAGCGCTACCGTGGTTTTAGAGCAGTATCAGTACCGAGCTGTACCTGCCTTGGATCAAGACTATCATAGATGTATTTTATCGAGTCTGATATTGCTTACAATGTATCTTTCTTGGTCTCTATCTCCCTATAGTCACTGGAAATCTCCGTACATGTACAAATGCAATATATACAGTAAACTGCTGACCCTGTAGCCAAGGATGTTAACTCGCCATTCGGAACCTGTGTGCACTGTATTAGTCCGTATTTTTCAATAGATATGTGTTTTAATCCTGTCTGTGCCTGAACTCAGTTTTATTTCCTCTTTTACATCCTGATTACATCGAGTAAAATACCGGCTTTCACCTGATGCGCCCCACCACTACCACCCATTGAGGAATACATGGAACTTCCACAGACAGGATTCAAACACATATTTATAGAAAAATAGGGACTAATACAGTGCACACAGGCTCTGAATGGTGAGTTAACAATCGTGGATACAGGGTCAGCACTTTATATGTTTTTTTTTGTATATGTACGGTGAAGTACAGGCTTCGCGCGCAGATTTCCAGTGACAATAGGGAGATAGAGAAGACTATCATAGAAATGCTAAATCCTTTCATACAGTACTGTATTTACAAGAAATGTAATGGTATTGTACGTAGTTTGGTATGGTACAGGCCAGGGAGTGGGATGGTAAAATTGTTCCTGTGATTGTGGATTTGGTGGATTTAAGACATACGTAGCAGGCTTAAGTTCAAAGTTCAACGCAAAGTTTTCAATGCAATTGAATTGCAATTAATTTGCCAAAAAAACTGTGTTCGAAATACAGAACGCGAATATTATGCGCAATATGCGGCAATAAAGTGACAAATAATAAATAAAAAACGCAACACTGCACAACAAATCAAGTGCATGATAACGTGGTGTTGACGGACCCTTCTTGAGAATTCAAATGGACAGTGGTTACCAGCCACATCTCCACTCAAATGTTTCTCAAACATTCACAAAATGCAGCAAACATTCACCCAACTAACCACAGCCTGCAGAGCTAGTCGTCAGCCTCAGCCAAATACTTAAAGTACAGTAGTACTTACAGTAATGGATTTCTTATCTATACTTACAGTAGTGGTTTTCTGTACTTACAAGTAGTGGTTTTCTAGTGTAGACCAAAGGCGTGAACAAAACCAACATATATCTGAATGCTTTGATAGCACCACAAAGTACACAAACACCCGCTTTGGAATGGAAGCCAATTTAGCCAAGTTTAGAATTGAGGCCAAAATTCAGTAGATGTCATCCTTTTCCCTGAATTTACCCTGCATATTGAGCAGCATGTCCATTCTGTTCTTGAAAAGGCTGCAGCATATTCCATGTGGATACAAAGTTTGTCGAGAAAAGAAGAGCAAAATGCCAAAGTTTGTTTCAGCAGTTCTGCACCTCCAAGATGTTCTAATAAGCTGAACATCACAGCAGAGGCATCGATGCGAACATTGTGTGTGGTTGGTCTGACATTCAATCTGCTTGTTGTGATTTATAATGCTTTTCATTGCTGCAAAGTACCATGGACAGTTTTAAATAAAGGTTGTCCGAGGAGTTTAGAAGGTACAAACCTCTATAATCCCTGAGGGACTACAAACACAACCAGATGGCAATTAATTAATGGAGAGAGATAGTACACACTTTGTCCACTGTGTCTGTCACCAGAAATGGTGAAATCTCTGAGCCAAATTATGTCAGAGCCGGAGGTTGACGTAAACTAACAGCAGAGTTCCAGGTGTCAACATTACCGTTCCAGCACTGTATACAGTGGCCAGGGTCTTACATTCGGCACTCAAAGCAGAGCTGCATTGAGTATAAAACAATTTCGTGCTCTGAGAACATCGTTTCGGCAAGTCGACAAGGGTCCGACTTTGTTTTAAGTCTGCTGCCAGCTTAAGTAGCAGAACCAGATTTGTAAGGTATAGACCTGACCTCGATTAGTCGAATAGTAAACTAATCGACGAGGGAGTCTGATTCGACTGCCAACCCCTCAGTCGAATCATGTCAAATTCCTACAACAATACCTTCATACAGTACACACACATACATACCCTCAGCAATACCTTCATACAGTACACACACATAATGCCCACAGCAATACCTGCATACGCATACATACTGAGGCCGACAGACAAACAAAAGCAAGCGCACGCACACACACACACAGCTATAACACAAGCAGTTGTTTTTATGAGTCACTCTATTGCCCCAAGATCAATGTCAGATCAGTCAGTCAAAGCAATGGGCCAAGGCTGCAGACAACTAGCATTAATCATTAGCTTTATGGGGGCCAGCGACGGACACTGGCTGCCAACAGGAGACAGGAGACACATGTGAACCGTTGGCTCAGGAGGCAAGCAGGTGTGACGCAGGCTGACTTATTAACTCTGCCATGGAGCGTGGAAGACATATGGGAGTTTGTGTGTGTGTGTGTGTGTGTGTGTGTGTGTGTGTGTGTGTGTGTGTGTGTGTGTGTGTGTGTGTGTGTGTGTGTGTGTGTGTGAGAGGTGACATCACCTACATAAGCAACAGAGAGTGATAATACTGAGACCAAAGGCTTGCTCTGGATGATGGCGAGTAAAAGACGGGATGATATTTTAATATACTTTATTAATATTGTTGTTATTATTAATAATAATAATAATAATGTTAGCTTTTTAGTTGAAAATGCCAGTTCATGGCATATAACATACTGTAGTATAACAGTATAATATAGTAATAGTCTTGGAGATTCTTTGGTGAATTGTGTTTTATTTCACCAAAACACTCTGCATGAAGGGCTGTGACAGATAACAGGACATAAACATGTCTTGTGTGTGTGTGTGTGTATCCATGTATGTGTTTCCTATCAGAGACAGTAAAGAGTTGTCATAAACAAGGATCATACTTGCACACCTTCCTACCAGACTGCATATGTCTCTGTCCGATTGTTTGCACATTGTGTCGCGCACCGAAAATAGCTGATCTACAAGCTCACAACGTGTCGCAGCACGTCATGTTGAGAGCTTGTAGATGTGCTATTTTTGGTGCGTGATACCGGCGTGCAGCTAAGTTTAACTCGGGCTTTACCTAGACTTCCTGTCTAGTTGCCTTTCTGTTAGGATCTCTGTCTTTCTGTCTCCGCGGAGGGGTGACCTTCACCTGTGTGTGACACCACATGGCCCGGCCCTCTCGTCACCACGGAGACACGGAAGCAGCGCTGCATGGATGGCCGCGTGACTGCAGGGATTGCTGACTCACTGGCAACAGATGCACGATGATCAACCCTGATATCAAGCATGCACTGTATACGTGTGTGCAGACAATACACTCTGTGGCTTGGTGAATATCATTTTATGCCCCTAGCAGACCTAATAATTATAATAAACTTTATTTGTAAAGCACCTTTCATGACATCAAATGCTTATGCAGCCCAATGTGCTTTACATTAAAAAAGAGAGATCAACAAAAAAAAATAACACAATATTAACTCATTCACTGCCTAGAACGACTAAAACGACTTTTGTCCTTTAAGCCTCCACTGCCAAGAACGACTAAAACGACTTTTTTTTTCTTTCTTATTTATTTATTTAATTTTTAACCTAAAGACGAAGGAGATATGATTTGTTGAAGATCTAGACTCCCATTCACTTCCTTGTTAACTTAAAACTTAAACATTTTGTATCTTGGCTCCTGAGTACTTTTTTTTTTCTATGAAAAATCTCTGGCAGTTTGTCAAACGCAAAAATAAAAAAGTTCTGGCAGTGAATGAGTTAAACAAGGACTAGGACTACATGCTGCAATCCAAAAGTTTTTTTTACATAGTTCAACTCCTTGAACACCTTGTTAGTAGAATCCCCTGATCCCCGTCCCTTCTTTCTACTGAGCTTTGATCCAATGTGTTTTGTAGTATATTTTGTATTGTACTGTATTATATGTATTACTGATGAATTGAGTACAAACTAGGGACCGCAATGGAAACAAGCCCCTGGGGCTTTTTGTGTTACCCTTTAAGCATAACCTTTGACTGTACTACCTATACTGTTAATTAGCATGGTAATAAAGTATTCATTCAATCAATCAATCAATAAAGCTTTATTTTAGCCGAGCCAGGGGTCCTTGGGGAGAGTACCAGGGGTCCCTCAGCAAAAGTAGCTAATGTAGCGTTACACCACTTTATCCATATTTTATATTTTGGCTATTCAAAAATAGCAGATACACAAGCTCATAGTGTGGCACGAAGTGACACCCTATGAGCTTGTAGATCTGCTATCTTTGAAAAATCATGAAAATGTGTGCAAATCTTTGAATAATATATATATATATATATTTTTTTTAAAGCAAACTTCGCTTCTGCTGGGGGTCCTTGGAACAAAATATTTTGAGATGGGGGGGTCGGCGGCCAAATGCATATATTTCTGGGGGTCCTTGACATGAAAACGTTTGAGAACCACTGATATTATAGCAACATCAGTTTTTCAGAAAACTGTTAAGACTTAGAAGACATTTGAAGAATCGGCCTCAGGTCTAAATGTGTTGATTCAACTTAACTAGCACATCAAGGTGGTCTCCCTACTCTTCAATTGGGAAATGTCAACACTGGTGCCCGTAGGACACCTACTGGGTGACTGACAATTAGCCCTGGCTGAAGCTCATGAGCACAATATCTCCCCAGGTCAAGCGGGCATTTATTCTGGAGGTAGATGTTTGGTCTCCCATGCAGGAGAAGCTGGGTTCAAATCCTGGGTGTTACATTTGCAAATACCTCTCTCCGTCAGCAGAAAACATAACACGTACGGATTGCAGCTTTAAGAAATTATTTTTTTAAAGTCTAAACTTTCAAGTAAAAAAAAAACTGCACTGGAGGTTAAGTGAAATTATCCCACGGCGTGGGCAGATGTTTTCATTTAATTAGAAGTGATTTATACTATACAGTATGGTAGATTAAATGACTTTGTAAGATGACCCTGTTGTTCCTGTGATGATGCTGTTCACAGAGGAGGGTGGGTGGGGGGTGAGGAGGAGTCCTTGAAGACAGCTGCCTTTGATGACAGCACAGTTTTTAAGTAGATGATACTGAGTGTTTCATCTCAGCGGTCTTGAAACTGGAGTGTAGGAAAAGAAACGGCTCAAAACACTGTAAGATTTTCACACACACACACACACACACACACACAAAATTCTTGCGTTTCTGCCAGCACCTGCATGCTCTCTGGATTTTCCTCACAGATGCATGCAGACACATGCACACAAGCTATACTGTGCCTCAAACGTTCAAAAATATATATTAATGTCTCGCAATGGATGATATTTCCTTTTCAGGCAGATCAATACAGTATGGGCCCAGGCTCCAGGGAACCATCTTCTGCTCATAAAGGAAAATGACCTTATTAATTAGTCATGGATATTCTATATTTATAAAAGTTGATCGATCTCACCCAGATAGCGACTGCCACACGTTATGACTCATAATTCCTCAGTCCACCCCACCCCCCCTTCATCCTTTCTGCCTACCTTCCCTTTTCACACTCCTCCTTTCCAGTCCTCTCATTGGTTGGGTGTGTCTGACTCCTGCTTTGGCCAATGCTGTGCAGCTAGCCCCCCTCTCTGTGGATCTCATTAACGTTTACTGCTTCACTCTGTCCTTTTTGTGTCTTTTCTCTCTCTGTCTCTCTCTCTCTCATCCCAAAACTACACAGACTTCTAGACTAAAAATCACCAAGCACATGAGTATAAATATCATGCATACAATCAGTTTTCATTTAACACTGTAGCCTGAGGTGGCTTTCTTCACACCAGAGGATGTTTTGTCCTCTTGTAAGCCAGCCAGCCACAGCTGGCCTTCCAGCCAATCATTCAGTCACACAGCGAGTGAGTCATGCACTTGGTGTTAGTTGATGAATGACGGAACAAACAAACACAAAAGTTAATGGTTCTTAAATAACGTGTTGCTTAAGAACAACAAAACGGAGAAGGTGATAACATTGTGTGAGTGTGTTTGGGTTTGCAGGTGAGGGCTGCACAATGTTTTACCATCACCAGCCACAAGTCCTATTGAAGAGTCCTTGATCATGACACTAAAACAACTCTGATAATGGTGTCCACTAAATGCCTGAAAATGTAAATCTGTGTATGTCTGACTTGTCTCTCTCTCTCTGTGTGTGTGTGTGTGTGTGTGTGTGTGTGTGTGTGTGTGTGTGTGTGTGTGTGTGTGTGTGTGTGTGTGTGTGTGTGTGTGTGTGTGTGTGTGTGTGTGTCTCTCACATATCCCATGTGTATTGCAGGGTTATGTCAGGCTACCCTTTGCCGTATTGCTGTGCTAGTGTTTGGTGGCTGAGGGCCAGGTATGCATAAAATGATGTCCTTCACACAGAAATAACTCCTCTACACTACAAAGTCACACAGCTCTCACCTTTACGACACACTGGCTTCTGTCATCATCTGCATCTCCTACAAATACCTCCATGTACTGTATCACAATACATGTCCACCATCTTATAAGCACTGCACAACCATCTACTAGCCTTATGAATGGTTAGTTACGATCTGCTTGCAAAATAACCACATAGCATAACTAACTTTTGGTGTTTTGCAATTCACTTCATAAAGCTGATGAAAGCTTTTTAATGATGAGTGAATTTCATGACCCTTGCATTAAACTACGGAAGTTCAGAAACGTTTAACCATTAACAGACAATAATTTGTTTTACCGATTAATGCTAGTTAAACAGTTAAATAACAGTGTGTGTGTGTGTGTGTGTGTGTGTGTGTGTGTGTGTGTGTGTGTGTGTGTGTGTGTTTTCACTGGGATTTTTCTTTTTCTTAAGGTGATGCCTATAGGCAGCCAACCGCCACATTACAAAGCTGCAAAGTACATGATTGCTACCATACACTGTACATGTAACTCAAGGAAAAAGGAATCTTGAGCATTTCAAGAAGTTCACAAGCCGTGACTGCTATGGGGTTTTCGTTTCAGAACAATGGATCTCAAGAATGAAACTTTTCTGCAACATTTAGTGTTTTTCAATTCCTCAGAAAAGACCAACTTCGGATTCATGAAAATTCACGCAATACATTTCTTGTTTTCTAAAATGAAAAACGCTTTTTTTGCAGAAGCAATTGTCTGCCACTAGTGGCAGGATAGAGGAAGTACAAGCCACAAACTCGTCTTCGCAGTACAATATCTACACACATCTCCCACTAACCGTCATGGCCCATTCGGACTGTTGGTGGAGTATCCGTGGTTGAGTTGTTGTAGATGAGGACAGCGGAGGCATTGTAGGCCGCTGCCTTTAGTATCTTCTCCTTAAAGGTGCAGTTTCCCCGCTGGAGCAGCGCCACCCAGTGGACAGTCCGCGGTGGCACGACAAAGCGAGTGTGTGGGTCACAGCCCTGTCGGTCAACCACTGGAGAAGAGAGAAAAGGATTTGTTATGTTTCAGTTTACACACATACAGGGTCATTTATGCTGTATGTATCCCATTGCGAAGCCCTCTTAAATATACATTCATCATATTTAGCTGCTATGCGGAAGGAGCCTGCTGGTTGGTTGGTCAGGGACAAATCAGAAGGCTGCCAATGGGTGGAATTGTGGTCTTATGGCCACTCTGCCAAGCTAGAGATGCAACCCGGAGGATTTGGTCCCCTAGGGCTCTATTAAGGACTTCTAAGGTCTTATTACTTAATTTAAGACGTGGAGGCGTGACCAATGCCATTTTGCTATTATGGATGCGTTAATCTGTGCACTGCACCAAGGTGCTATGCGGTAAAACGACCCTGGATTAGGGTCAGCTCAAGACACGGTGCTATTTTCTGTGCGTTAAGCGATGAGAACAAAATGAAAATAAACACTTCAGATTATAGAGAACTTTAAATTATAACGTTTGGTTCAGAATTGAATGAGAACGGATTAGTTAAACTGACAGTGTCTTTATTATCTTTATATCAAACATTTCTTTTTGCAATTAAGACGTGGTCTGACCACGTCTTAGTGGTATGCGGTAAGTCTTTTTAAGTCAAGGTGCATAACAGCAGATACCACATTGCGCCCTTAATTAACATATGGACACTCCCCCATGCGTAAAATATGCTGGCAAGTCTTATTCCTTAAGTGTTTGCGCTCAGCGCACCTTGCATAACAGGGATTGCGCATAAGAAGGTGGCGATATCACCTCATTATCACCTAAGACGTGTATTTAAGACGTGCTTAATAGGGCCCCCAGTGTCCACTCTGGTGAACAGGAACTTCTCCATTTCCAAGCTAAACCTGCTTGCATGTGGAGGTTAGATGTGGCAGGAATGTTTAACCACTGTGTCTGAACTGCGCCTACGCCACTGTTGCCAGAACAAATGAGAACGTGCACAGTGAGGTTTGTAGATAGTCATCTAAAGAATGAGGCTGGACACAAAGGCATGGGGATGTAGAGTGGTTTGTTATTGCTTGGTGTTTACAAATCCAGTGGTGGAAGTCAGTGTGGAACTAGTTTGACTGTCTGTCTGTCTGTCTGCATGTATTAAGAAAGACCTACTGTAACTGGTTCAGATGCTGACCCAGTGATACCAACTCTTGATTCATACTTAGTTGCGTACGGGCATCGTCCACCAAAAATAACCGATCTACAAGCTCATAAGGCGTGTGGTGAGGTGAGACGTGTGGTGAGCTTAGATTGGCTATTTTTGGTGTTAGACATGGGCGCGGAACTAACTATAAATCAGGCATAACTACATGCACCCATTGATACACACCTTCACACCCCTTTGCAAGAGGACGTCCAGTAACTGTACCAAAGCAGACGCTGATAACACAAGTCCTGACAGTAATGCGATATTCTGAGCTCTTCAGTTCTGTGCACATCTGTAGTCCAGTATGGTTTCATATCATTTCAAAAGCACTATAAAACAACTCCTTGTGTTCTCAGCTTAGCTATCACTGGTAGATATCAACAGGCCCTCTACCGTTTGTAGGCTAATTCTATTTCCCCTAAAAGTCATTTTATGCAGCTTGCAATAAATCTTGTTACACCGTTTTCCACCATGACTTATTCTCTTCTCAGCTATTTATGTTGCTTCTGTAATCCAGTTCAGTTGGGCCTTTGCCCAATTGAGCTGACCAAATACATGCCAAATATGTTTTCTTTTCATTTGTTTATTTTGAGTTAAGTCAGGTGAGACAGAATTCAAAACAGATTCATTAATTAAGATTTATTTCACACCTTTCATTACCGTATTTTGCTTTTGTGTTATCAACGAGCAAACAAGCCAAACAGGCCTCAGAATCTGACAACGCAACACTGGAATAAACATCACAAGTGAATGGACCTTGCAGATAACGGCACAGACAAGCTGGCCAAACAAAACAGATGGAACAACCTGGTTTTTACCCCAAGTGTATGCTGGGAACGCGAGGTAGAGAAGAGAAAAAGAGATGGAGACTGAAGTGGTGCAGACAGGACAAGGTCACAGTCATTGATTTGGTGTTGGCGGGATGGGTTGGGTTTCTGTCTATTTCAGCATCCTTCATACTTTCCGTAAACACATCATAATTCTACACTATGCTACTCAGTGGTTCTATTTAGAATTACTTGGTGTTTCAGCTTGCATCAACTGCCCATTGTTGGTAAACTGCACATAGACTGAGTGTGTGTGTGTGTGGGTGGGGATGCATGTTTGTGTATGATTTGTGCATAAATGGGTGTGTTAGCAGAAAGGGGAAATCATTCAGCAAATGACAGACACTAACAGGGTCAGAGATACTGGACTTCCTGGCTGCTATATCATGATCAAATGTGACTCAGGCCGAGATAAAAGCTCAGCAGATGTGGATAATCATTTACGTCCTGCTGAGAATCATAAATAATTAAAAAAACAATACACAGAGTCTCATAACGCTGTGACTTCACTGCGCAATCCGTAGCTATGGATAGCATGTTACTAGGCCTGCAGTTTGTGAATGAAGCTCCAATGTTGTGGTAAATGTGCTAACATAAGCTTAGCAGTGTGAGGTGAGCTGTTTCTACTGTTGTAGGAACCGTGAATGGTGTAGCAGCCTCCGCTGAGCTGTGCAGTTCACTGTGATTGCTCTACTGTTGTGAGTATTGGTGATAATGTTTCCGGCGGAATGGTATTTTAATGACGTCACGCGCACGTGCGGGCACGGCACACACATATCGCACACATTTTATTTTACCTTAACTCTCTCAGTGCCAATGAAATAAAAAAATATGTTCATACTGTGCCAGCAATTTTTATTTTCAAAGTAAAAAAAAAGTGCTTAGGAAGCGAGATACAGCCTTTTTCAGTTATAAGTTAAACAAGGAGTGGATGGAGCTGCAAGTCTTCAGATAATGATATCTTGGGTTCTGAACATTTAAAAAAAAAGGGCATTAAGAAAAAACTCGGGATAACTCGTGGCTTGGCACTGAGAGAGTTAAAAGTAGGAAACATGTTTGTATAGGAAATGGTTTTTAGCTTAGTTTTAGTCTTTTTAAACTAATCAAAATTTAAGGAATGCCTTGAATTAGGCTATAGGAGCTGAAACTAAAAGTTTGTTTTGAACTAGTATCTTTCTCTTCTTCGACAGTGGCTGAGACATTGTTGCGTGCAGATAGGATACATACTGGCGGCTACTGAAGCCAAAATGTTGCATTTGCACACTCACTTGTAAACCTGTTATGCAAAGTAGCCATTTGGGGACTTGGCTGTGGCTCATGAATCGATGGGGCATGTGGATGCGTGTGCACATCCGTACCGTACCTGTGCGTGCACGTGAAAATAATAACCAGTGGTGTACCAATACACCACTGGTTGTGAGGACATGCATATACAAAGTATACAGACCAACCCCGGCTGGCTCCTTCTGCACCATTTGATCCCATATACCATTATCTAAATGTATAATGAGACATTTAATGCATTTTCCTAGGAATTGCACTGCACAAGGCACAAATGTCTGTGTCTGCAATCAAGTTTCCCATTTTATTACACCCTATCCTATACTTTCACCTCTTCAACGGTCTGATTCCTACTGATTGCCGTTTCTCTGTGACCCAATTCAGTTCAGATTTTTTTGTTGGTCTTGATTACTTTGTATTATTATTAGTTATTAGGGGCGGGGGGGGACTGGGCCTCTTGGAGCATCATTTGGATTCCGTTTTTATTTCTCAATTTGTTTTAAGACTTTGCTTTTGTTTTATGGTTGTGCAGATAAACTAAACTATGTTTCAACCACACTGCAAACCAGCAGTGACTTGAGTCTCCAGGACTAAGAAGGCTGCTCGCTGTCAGCTGCCTCCATCACTGGCCAATAAAAGCCGAGACCACCTATTATGTGTAGACAGACAAATGGACCGATAAGATAGATAAACAGAGAAAAAGAGAGAGAGATATCTTGTAACAGCTTGTAGCAGATAATTGCAGTCCAACCAAACTTTCCACACCCATTCTCCAAGCTTTTAAGACATGAAAGCAGAGCTCGAGGATCGACTAGTACTGCCCCAAAATAAGATCACATTCCTGTACAGCCCCCAGGTAATAAGTACAAACAAGTTTCACAAACACCATATGTAGGGCGGAAACCTTGTATGTCCAAAACCGTTACTTTTCAGGAAATGGAAAAAAATATCCTGTGATGGATCCAATTCATTCCATTCGATCCAAGTCACAAGCTCTTCTTATTTAATACTTTTCATTGGTTAAATATTTATAAAAACCCACACTTAATCACAATGTTTTTCTAAAATGTTCAAACTTAAGTAAAAAATAGCAGAAAGAACGAAAGAACAATCAGAAATACAAGAGGTGCAAGCCAGCTATGCCCGGCATACAATGTGTAAGTGTAATCATCAGTTCATAGAGTAGGCGAAGTCCTGCAGGTAATGACTGTCATACAAATGTAAACCAAGCGCATGGTGTGACAGAAAGAGCGGGAGAATGGGAGAAAGAGTAGGTTTACTACCAAGTCTTAAAAAAGGACTTTAAACTTTAAATTCTTACGGCAATCGATAACTGAATACAATTTGGCCGCACCAAGCTTCACATTCACACATTTGCACGGCTGAGCAGCCCAGTACAAAAAGGCACACATTTTCTGTAGGCTAACACAATAGCCTATACACAATGACGTAACTCAAACTGACTGCTGTCTGGAAGATGTCAACAGAACATCAGCAAGTCGTTAACCTGACGTCCCTACTTTGGTCATGTCATTATATGCGGAAATGTTTAACAATGCTTTGTTGTGAGCTTGTATCCAAAACCAATAGTGAAGAGAACATGGGTCAGAAGATTTAGCCTCCATCACAGAGGCATTTGCAGCATCCCAAATCTGCAGATCTGAGGTCAAAGCCCTCCTTGGATAAGGAACTTTGCTCTGAGCCGAGCAGTTTCACTGGTGATTAAATTAATTGAAAGGCAGAACCGGGCCTGGTCATTGGTCTGTTTGATGATAATGACAGCCAGAGGATGTAGTCAGAGGAGGAACTGGAAATGGCAGTACACGCGTGTGCACAGGCAGACGCAGACGCAGGCGCGCACACACACACACACACACACACACACAGACACACAAAATGGGCTACAGTTTTTCTTCATCATGTTTTATGTTCATTTCAGCACAGAGTCTAGAGTGCATGCTCAGAGAAAGAGATAGACAGAGAGACACATCAAAGCCATTGGGGACTAGATCAAATTGAATCATAAGCTTGCAATATGACCCAGAAGAGCACAAATACATCTCTGTAATAGTCACGCAAGCAAGCACAAACACACGCTTGCCCACACCCACTCCAGCCTGAAAAACAAGCCATTAGAACTATAATGCATGTGTCTGAGTGTGTGTCTGTGGCGGGCGTGCACACACATTTTCAACCTTATAGAGGAAGCTGCTTCTGATTGGCTGAAAGTCCCGTGGTTAGGCAGCATCCGGGAACACAATGCTGTTATCACGCAGAGTAGCAGTCCCAAATACAGGCCCACTGGGATTCTGAAGATAGTTTTATTTGGCTTTATTAGAAACAATTGATTTCAAGTATTTGGCCTTGTGTGTACACAGGTGCCTTATCCCGTTTAATTACTACTACAACTAGAGCCTGACTGATCCTGTATAACAGTTTGGGTGATAAGGGCCATTATTAGCCTTTTGTCCACCATGTGTACCCTATTTTGAGCATGTTATTATAGGCGTTTTCTAAATGCCTATAATAACATTTTCTAACGTTTTCCAAAATGTTCACAAAATTTGGATAGGGCTTAAATAAAATAAGTGGTTAAATAAAATGAGGATCAGTTCATCGGTTTTGTACTTGTTTGCTTGTTAATTGCATTATATTAAAGTTAAGTTACATTTAATTTTCATATTGAAGTCTAATACTGTAAATGTACTTTACGTTCTTTGTCAAAAGGTTATTTGTTGGTTTAAACGTTCTCAATTCGAAAAATTGAGAACATTTTAAAATCTTAAAATGTAAGTCTTCCAAATTGATTTCAATATTGTATTGTATTATTATTATTTTTTTACAATAGATCGTTCAAAAGAACATCGGTACTCGCTGGACTAGCACTCAAGAATCCAAAATCTGGATCACCATCAGACCCAAAAATATGGCATTGGTTGTGCTCTAACTATAACAACACTACACTAGGATGGGTGATCCGCAAACTATCACCCGTCTGATATCACAGGCAGGTTGAAACAAACACTTGGCACGGCTTGTGCTTGAGTTCATCTACAAGACTGAACATGACAGGAGGCTCCTTCCTGCAATCAAGCTAACATCTGATGCCATCTTTTACATGGCCGCAAGCGTCAACACAATTTTTGGTTAAACCCTCTTTGCTTATCACACAGCCTCAGATTTCCCAAACTTTGAGGGGGCAGTAAAACAAATTATGTTGGTGTTGAAACAGCAGTACAAGTACCTGTCCCTCACTGATCTTGTCACTGCAGTTTCACTTCTATGCCCTGCAGGATGCCTGGCATGATCCTCAGTGTTAATTCATCCATTTGTAAAGAGTGTGCAAATGCAACTAAATCATGGACCCGTAAAAACGTCCATTTGGTTCCATTTGTACACTCTGAGAGTTAAATTAACTCTAGCATCCCTATTACGGGAATCTCATTATTGGCGAACATTTGGCGAAAAAAGACTAACATAAGGCATAAATAGCAGATCTACAAGCTCACAATGTCTCGCAATGTCACACGTTGTGAAATTGTACAGTACATCTACTATTTTCAGAGATTTTGTATAGAGGGAAAAAAGGACGGGGCCAAGTACAGTTCTCTGGGGGCCCCAGCCCATGAAGTACATAGGGTTTAAGTGGTTAACCCTCAGAATTTACAGTATAAAAACAACAGGTGTACAGAACATTTTGACCATTAGTTAACATGCCACAAAGGATTAAAGCATTACTGTATGTCCCCTTCCTGGATGACTTTAAAACCTCGAGACCACTGAGGCTTCAATAATAAATCAGCTGTCTTAAAGGCCCTCTGGCAGACATCTTCTTCCCCGTATGAGATTTCACCCTAATGCTTTTGAAGCACAGCTAGTGTCAGGTATCAAAAAAAAAATATATTGAACATCGCTAAGGTCAATGAAACAGCAGAATCCTTCAGCTGCTGGCTCCCGATTGACTCATATCCCATGAGGCTGCGTTGCCCTTGTTTCAGTGTACTGTGTGCGCGTGTGTGTGTGTGTGTGTAAGGAGAGAGAGACAGACAGACAGACAGACAGACAAACAAACAGAGACAGAAGACAGTGAGAGAGAGTGTGTGCATGTGTGTGGAACAGTGTCCAATATATAACCTTGTAGGTAGAGGGGTATGCCTATGGGGCCAATGAGGTAACAGTATTCTGAGACACGAATACTGATGACATCACTGCAGCAATCGCCTAAGAACAAAGTCAAAGGGGAGTTTGCTCAAATTTAGATGTGTAAACATGTTGTGCTGTGTGAACTGCAGTGCAGTTCCAGTGTGAGAGAGGACTTTGTTAATGACATTCTATTCCGTAGAGCTAAGGCCCACTCACAGCATAGCAGTGGCCCATTATGCCTGATTTATTCGTACAGTATTTGGTTGTGCGCTACAAAAATAGCAATCCACAAGCTCACAATGCATCGCACGCGACGCTTGTGAGCTTGTAGATCTGCTATTTCCGATGTGCGAGACTGGCGTGCCACTAAGTATAAATCAGGCCTTAGTGATAGCTACATATTGTAGCTGACATCCTTTGGTTTTTGAAACGCATACAGACACAGAATGTTATGAGAGAGGGCATTGTTTCTGTCCCACGGCCAAGAGAATCGCAAGAGCCCACACAAGTGATGGTGATGCTTACATTCATGAAGAAATATATCAAAGTAGGAAGCTCATTCTATGCTACAAAATATGTATTAGTGCAGTGTTCAAAAAGCTTAAAAAGTCAGTAACACAGTGAGCTGTAGACATACTGTACTAGCAGCAAAAGCAGTACGTCTCTACAGCCTGTGTTCCTGCCTTCTTATGCCTTTTGAACTACTTTAATGGAACTAATAAATATTTTGTTGCACTCAAGGAGCTTTCGACTTTGATATATTTTTCATTATTTCGGGCCAGTTTGGAAGCCTGTGCCCCACTGTTTCTGTGGGTGCTTACAGTACATTCATGACATACTTTGGGTCTACTAAATTACTATGGAAATCATAAATCCGCTTCAGAACATCCACCCAAACCTTTTGTTTACACTTCAAGACAACCAAGAGAAAGGACAATAGAGGACCACAGTAAAAACCCCGGCACAGATGGCAACTATCTGCTGCTACCAAATCCTAAACAGATTGCTTTATGGCTGGGAATGGGAGATGATGGCTCTTAGAGCTCTCATATATTTTTCCCCCTCAGTGCAGCAATCATTTAACAGACCATTTCTTTGTTAATGTCACAGAGGAACCATGGTCCAATCCCCTCCTGTACCTCTCCCCAATCCCCCCACCCTACACCCACCTACACCATCTGTGCTCAGTTGCTACTCTCTCACAATCACTGAAGCATTCACCGTTTGCAGATAAGAGCAGACAACAATGGAAATAACAGTCTGCAGCAAAGTACTAACTTCGTTGAGACAGACCACCCATTATTTTCAGCTTTTATAGATTTAGGCTGGAATAAAGGTCCTAACCTGTCCCGCTGGAATACTGTTCGATGCCACAGTGATGTATGATGCAATTCAGGAATGGTTACGTGCATGGCTGCATCAATAGTGTGCATTTACAGTTAAAAAATATATATATATTGTTTGCCCCCCCCCCCCAACCAGCGTTATGGTAGAGTAGGTGTAGTGTTACTGAGACAGATTCCAGGAATCATAAAATAAATGTCACTGAACAGATTCTCCAATTATGGTACCGTGTCTGTGCATGATGCAGCTTCCAGATGTTCTTATAGTATACACTCCCATGCATGTCACAGACTACACAAGCATACACCTACAGTGTACACGTGCACTTGCACACAGGCCCCAGCGCTTACTCCACTTCTTGTATTCAGTGATGTCATTAGTGTACTTCTTTTGTGGGTCCTTTGGTATTTGCATCCTTTGTGCCACACCTCTATGAGCCGTTTCTCTCCACAAGTTCCATGCGACTGATGGCCAGCCATGGCTTGTGAGGAGGCTCATTAACTAATATCCCCCACCAGGCCCAACAGAGCCAGGGTCATTTAACGCCATGTGGGCCCAGTCATCCACCACAAATCGGCCGGCTCAAGAATCAGCCAACGACCAAATAAGGTCTCTGATGACATCAGTTCCTTCCTGTTGGCCAGAATTTAGGGTTACTTGGCTTGTTAACCCATCTCTAGCACTTTCACAGATGCGCTCTCATCAGGCTTGTGTTTGGCAGGACAGAAATGAAACATGTTAATGTACGGTATATGTATAATATACACCCATACGCTACATTACCATGTTTCATGCATTTTTATGTATGCCTATGAAGATTTGAGGGTAAGTCAGACACACTACGTGAGAAAAATGTGCCCTTCACTTAGATTCCCATTCATAACTATTTCATGAGCAAATGTTGGTTTTGTACTTTTACCTTACAAACTGCCAGCTGCCAGGGTTTAAATATTTGTCTGTCCTTACTGTCAGCAGACTATACGAATAAGATCGTTTTGGATTGGAGTAAAGAGAGCTAGGGCAAAAGCTGTACTTTCTTGGTGCCCAGGAGACCTATATAAAGCTGATGGAGACTGCCTACTGTAGCTCCTGTTGGCTCCTGCTTTAGCTGGCGGTGAGGGCACCTGCCAGTGAAGAGATACACGTCAAGGTAAATAGACAGAGGAGCAGGAGGAAATGTATCCATCCTCGGGACTTGCTCATCTTTACTGCTCACCCAAAAACACAGAGCAGCTGGAGGCTCGAATCTGTGATCGTTTGATCTCCCCACCATATGTCCACAGTCCTGAGAGACAGCTTGGTTCCTACGCTTGGACAGACAGACACAAGCAAAGATACAGGAAGCACAATGCCCTCTGGAGTAATACAATATGTAAAACAGGATGTGGTAAATCTACTGGTTTGTGACTGTGTGTTTCAACAGACTTTGGGGTCGAAGAATTGAATATGTAGCGTGGGTGCAGGCAGCTGACAACAGTCCCCATAGACTGGAATTGCTAATGTGATCATGTGAAATAGCACATACTACACACACACACACACACACACACACAAGGCCTTCACAGTACATCAAACACACCAACGTAAACGTTTGTGTTTTTGAGGGGATGTTATGTAATGGCTAGCCCAAGTTTTGTCAACAAAAAAAAGCAGAGCAGTCATGGACTTTGCATACGTAGAACACTGTTTGATTACAAAAGTCAAGAGTAAAAGATCAAAGTTCTAAATCAGCTTACAGAGAAACCTATACACATAGAGGCCAATATATAGATCTGGGACATAAAGGGTTAATTGTAGACATAAAAGGTCTATAATTAACTTAACATAATCCAGTAACAACAAGTTATGCACAGAGCCCAGCGGGGCAGCAGCAGCCCTGGAAAGACACAACAGGTGAGACAGACACTCCCCAATCTGCCAATGCTTGGTAGAATGACAGCTGCACAAGCATCCATCCATCCATCCATCACATCAAATCTGCATGGAGACTACTGAAACAAATACAGCAACAAGGAGAACATTGGTGGGGAAAGGGATGGGAATGGCATTTAGCAAACATTGCCAAGTTTGTTCTCTCCTTATCTTTGATCGCTGAACCTTCAAGTATCCAGTGTACTGAGTGAGTTGTGTGCAGCCAAAGACAAGGGCCAAGATGAAGGCCTGCATTGTCCTTGGAATGAACTGTAACACAGTGAGCAGTGCCACCGAGGTATCAGACCTGAAAGAATACTATAATAGATTATCTAACCATGTTCTATCTGTATTGTTTGTCCTATTGGTTTTAACTGCTTGTTTGTCTTATTGTTGTCTCCAGTCTCCACTGTGTTTTCCTTTAGTCTTGTATCAGTATGTGCACTGGTGAAGGTCTGACAGAACAAAAGCTCAAAATAAAACAAAACACTGCATAGATAGATCTTATTGCGCGGAAATATCTTCTATCCATCTTTTTGTGTCAGTAAGTGGGCCTCTGTGCTGTGGATTCTTTGACCTTGACCGTTGCCTTCAACCAACAAAGGGGTGACCTGCTACAGCCCAAAAAGCAAGCCGGTAAACTCGCTCTGCTTCAGTCCCCTCGATCCTGCAGCTAAACTAAAGTGCCTCAAAGTGACTGTAATGGCACTGTCTGGCTTTCCAACCAAAGCTCCAACAGGCTAGGGAGGTTGATGCAATATTTACACATCAAACTATGGGGCTTTTCCCATGTAAGTGACACATAGGTCATCGTTAAAACCATCCATCACACATTCTGATCTGATGAACTACTACTTAGATTATTTTCACTAAGAGGACTAAGCTATACCCCCTGAGGTAAAGAGGTTTAAGAGACAATTATTTGAAAATTATGAACATGGTCACTTGGTCAGTTCCTATTGGCCACTTTCCTAGAGATGAGTTATGTGACATATACCATATATATCTATGCTTCAAACCATAACTCTAACATGCTTCTGGCATAACCTAGCCTGATTATCAGACTAAAGCTTCGTGAAGCTTGAAGCAGAGAAGCAGTTCACTCAGTGGAGTGGGCGGGGTCTATGGTTTGGAACCATGACAGTACAATAATGTATCACTTAAAAAGGCTTTAATGCATGCCTTATAATTTTGACACGATGCAAATAGTCCTACAGGATATCTCATTAAACAATATCTGTATGAACATACTAGCACCACATATTGTTTCTGTCACTTTTTGGGTGTCATTTTAGCTCATTGTGAGTATGCTGAACATGTGCCTACTGTAAACATATTGGTACCTGCCCATATTCAAAGTGTGCTGTCAGGGATCAAATTTTACCCAAACACAAACTGGACCAAACTGGCTCAGTATTTCATCAGAAAACCAAATACCGCACCATACTCATGGTACACACACACAGTGCACCCTGTATTGGCACAGCACAGTATATGATACATTACAGTCTAGCTGCTCGACTCTAGCAGTAACGGTACAGCACAGCGCTTGTGCAATGGAAGTACACATTCTAGGTCAGTTTCTTGAACCCGTTACTGGTGCTGTTCTTGTTGGAGGCATTTAAGGGCACTGCTGATTTTCCGCTTTGCTTGGCAAGGTTAGCTATGCTGTCAAGCTCTCCATGACGAGGTCGCAAAACTGGTCACACTTCCACCTCAGGCAGAATGCAGTCGAAATCAGTAGACCGTGGAAATTAGGCCAATGGCAGTCAACTCAAAACAAACTGTACTCTTACTGGGAGTGACACATGACTAGACTGTAAAATCACACGATAAATTGTCATCAGCTTCGGAGCTGTGCCGGTTGATGGCATAGAAGTTGTGACTGTGTGACTCCATAAACATACTGCTTCTAATCTTGCTTGTGTATCCTGAAGATAGGCCAGGGATGCTATTGTATTATTTACTGTTAAACAACAGCTTAGCTACAATTCTAAATCACCCTCAAGGTTCTTATGCAATTTTGCCATTTATATACACAGACATATAAGAGCTGTATTGTCAAGAGCTGTAGTTCCTCCACACAACTTCATGATGGTGTTTGAGAATGCTCATCATGTTGGGTTGTAGATCTGTTATTTCCGGCAAAAGACTATGTAATACATATACATTAAGCTTTAGTAGCCGTTCCAGACATGTTTTACTGTGCTGCTACAAATCTATCATTACCCCCATAGACACGCAAAAAAGCCATGGATTCTCAAACTTTAGACAATGAAAGGAAGGCTAATGATGAAACAACTAAAATGTGCGCTCATGCTAAACTGGCATAATAAATAGGAAGAAACACTAACGGCCCCATAAAAATTGCTTCTAGCACCCCCAAGATTCTCTGAACGCTCCCGTTAAGAAACAGTAGAGTAGACCATCCAAATTCCTTTGAAAAACGATGCTTTGAAAGGCAAAACTTAAGGCATTGGGTTCACTACACCAAGAGTGGAGTGAGCTTTGACCAGTATACTATGAGTCTTTTGCGCGAAATGACCCAAATGCCAAATCATTTTCAGTCATACATGTCCTTCAGAGCTGTCCTTGGAAAGCGAAAGTGAAAGTGAAAAAATTAAAACGTCAGAAAATAAAATAATGTATTCAGCTTTTCCTATAGCTAATAGCTAATGGAATGATGGCATATTGGCACCATTGGGACATTTAATTTAGAACACCAGTTATAGTCAAATGGCGTTGATATATAAGAATATAATATTTTTTTAAATCTAGATAATGGATTATGACTTTAGATATAATATGATATGAACCTGCAGTTTTCAGAGATGTGGTTGAAAACATTTAGCATTTCCTCTCCACATTCTCAGTTTCTTTCTGTCTCCTGATACCAGATCAAGATTGGAGCATTTAAACTTACAGTAACCACAACTCACTCCCCGATACAAGGAAGATGATATGGTTTCTATCCGACACATTATCGACATAATGCCAAATTATCGACATAATGCAGCTCCCCATGTCTATCAGAGCAATTCTTTGATTAAAAAGCACACAGAGGTTTAAGCTAGATCAGTGATTTTGAATTGTGATCCTGAGGACCAGACTAGTGCTACATTCTACCAGGGACTTAAATGCCTTCAGCTGCTGTATTAGGTTCAAGTTAGTCCCTGGACTGCTATAACAAAAAACAGCACTTGAGTACTAGATGACTCTAGTCTAGATGATCCAATACCATACAGTTTCATCATACCATTGCTATGTAGGAAACTGTACAGTGGTTTCCTTGATATTCAATATTACATGGAAGCAAAAGCAAGAATCAAAGCCAAAGCACCCCACAAAATAAATTAGATGCACCAAATATTCCTGTGTCCCCACCTGGAATGATCCAGAACAAAGTTATACAGTGTAATTACTCTTTCCCCAAAACACTGACCAGTTTAGTCAGCCTGTTCTTTCACTCAATCTTCCCTTCCCTTCCCTTCCCTTCCTTTCCCTTCGAGTGCCAGCTAAAGAAATAGGAGCCAAGCGGAAAAAGTATGAAAGTCAATGAATGTTTTGTATGGCTTACTTTACAGAACCCATGAGTGATTTTGTGACTGCGACAATGACAAAGAAATGAAAAGACCGAGGTGGAATGACGTTATTCACAACTCTGCAGCATGAAATTATGCTCAGACAGAAACTGTAGCCTAACGCATGCCAACTGCTTGGCCCTGCATGATGCAAGCATATAGAGAGTACTACACGTATTGATCTAGAAAAAAACGCACAGTACAGAATGAGGTTACAGACAGACATACAGTACAGAGCATGTCAAATCAATCCCCCTCCCCTTCCCTCAGGGGACCCCATTCCTCTCACAGTGCGTTTCTTTTCTTTTACTCTTGTTCAAACCCTCCTCTCTCTCTCCCAGTCATGGCGTTCCTACAGTAGCATGCTTACATAAACGACCCCTACCCCCCACCGACGGGGGTTGTTCAGGGCGTCTGGTAAGGCACGCCTCTGTCCAGTGTTTACTGAATCTGAGAGGGCTAATGTATGTCATATTAGCCAAACAATGAACGCACACAAATGCTCTGTGCCCCGTATCTTAAAACATGTGATGTTTGTTTTCCCCCTGTATTAGTTTCTCTGTTCACTGTAGAACATTGCGTACACTGTGAAAGCATTTGCAAAACAAATTTGACTTGACTTGTTCTTAATGCAGCCTCCAGCCCAGTCTGTTTACTGGAGGTGATTATGGAAGCGTCTGGGACAGGGGGCTTAGGGAAAGGGAGGGTTCATGTGAATGTAGCCAACAAACCAGACCTAAAGTCCTATTAGTTTAGAAGAAAATGTCACAAAGAGAAAATGCATGCAAGTAAAGCTGTGACTGTTTGCTTGGGTGTCACACTTCCTAATTGAATGTGCAGATCATGGAATAGGCCGAAACAGTAATGTTTTAGTCTGCATTCACTGCCTGTAGAAAAGAGGATCTACAGCGACAATTCACTCGCCAGCTCCGTCAACCATAACACATAAACTGAGACAAACACAGGAAATACAAGTCTTAGCGAAGTTGCAAAAGCAAAAGCTGCTTTGACAAATGCAGTAATCTCGGTAATCTTAGCCAAATTTAGTGGGCTTTCCACAGTATTGAGGACAGACTGGTCTAATTGATAGCTTGAGGAACTAGGACTCCCATCTTAACTGTCAAACGTTAAAACATTGAATCTCTATTTATGAATATGATTTCTGTACCATGTACTGTAGGTGTCTCATTCATCATAGCTGGAAATGTCCAACAGTATATAGCAAATAAACATGGCACCATTAGACACTTGTATAGAGAGATAATAATGATGTCACTAGCTAGAGTAAGTTAGTTATAATAAACAGACAGTGCAGTCTGGCAGTCACAGTGCTGAGCTCTGTCGAATGCCATTGAGACCTGTTGCTACCTATACGTTGTTATACCTTTCAATCCGGATGCCACCTCTGTGTCTCATTAGCTGTTGCTATAATATAGTAACATCATTTTTTATTTTTTATTTTTAGTAAGAATTTGAACGTTTTCAGAAAACTATGGTTAGGTTTTAGAAGGCGTTTTTAGAATCGGCCTCAGGTCTAAATGGGTTAAGAACATACTTGGATATCTCACACACACACACACACACACACACACACACACACACACACACACACACACACACACACACACACACACACACACACACACACACACACACACACACACACACACACACACACACACACACACACACACACACACACACACACACACACACACACACACACACACACACACACACACACACACACATTATTGTGGGAACAGTACAATTATATGTAGACCTACAACATATTGTAGGCTGGTAAAGAGGGGGAGAGTAGGGGTTATTATCGATTTACTTGTTTGTTGTCAGTCAAGTATGATGGGCAACTTAAGTAGGCTACAAAGCAATTTCTCCGCCACTCAAGTGGATATTCAAGGACAAGGGCGGGTTTAAACAATATACTAAGTGCACTCATGCCATTCATTTTTATTATGGCTTAATAATAGCCTACAGCTAGATAGATTTGAATGAGCAGCAAACCACACATGCAGGGGGCAGAGGTGGGCACCACACATGCAGGGGGCAGAGGTGGGCACTACACATGCAGGGGGCAGAGGTGGGCACCACACATGCAGGGGGCAGAGGTGGGCACTACAAAAGTGGCAACCTTCGACTTACCTCCATGATAAGGCGCAGGTGCCACCACGATTCCTTTAGTATCTGCTTTGGGTGAATCCTGTCCGTAGGTGCCTTCGTCGTTGGTCATCATCTGAACAGGGTTGCCCTTAGAGTCCAGCACGGTGGCATTGACCGTGGCACTAACGTGCTCGTCTCTGCTGATGGACTTGTCGGCACGGATGGACAGCACACACCTGGGCAAGGCCAGTACCAACAGAACGCTGCATGTTGATGCTGCGGTCCACCTCCTGGGCATCTTTGGAATGTCTTAGTGCACGTCCCCCCCTTTACATCCAAGCTGTCAGTAGAGAAACGGCACCACACAGCGATTCACCCTCCAGAATCATAGAGGGCCTTTATAACAGTGGGTTTATTATAGCAAGCCTTCCGTGTTGCGTCCCGTCGTAGAAAACATGCCTTTGTCTTTCTTCACATTGTCTTTATTTCCCCCAACATGTGTCTCCTAGACGGCCTTGGAACCAACACAAGCACATTCATGTTATGAGAAAACTGGATATGTATGATAGTAATAATAACATAATTAAGGAGAGATCTGAGAAGCTGTCACAGCTTCTCAGATTATTATTATTATTATTATATTTAATATGACAGCTTAGCTGCCATATTAAATATAATAAAAATAATAACAATAATAATTTGAGAAGCTGTGACAGCTTCTCAGATCATTATTATTATTATTATTATTATTATTGTATTTAATATGACAGCTTAGCTGTCATATTAAATACAATAATAATAATAATAATAATAATAATAATAATAATAACAGCCTAATGATGATAATACTTTGTTGCGAAAATACTAAAAAATAATAAACATGAGCCGAATTTTAGGCTATAATGGCGAAATATAAACCAGTATTAATACAAGCTGTAGCCTATCTATGGTTTGATTTCTGCTTTTGCGCATTCATTTTGCTGCAACACACACTAATAATAACGTACAGTTGCATTATGTTTGCCTGCATATATAGCTATAGAGGCCAAATATCTGGTTGAAAATGTCAATAATAATGTTCTCATGTGAAACAAATGTCAAATGTAGACAGTCCTAATGTTGACAGATGTTAACAGCTGTCTGTCATACCGTAGCTCTGGTCCATAGCATTAGAAGGCGTTCTCCTTAACGCTATGTTACTTTGGAGCCGTTTCCTGAACACCCCCGGTAGCGCAGCCTCTCGTCTCTAGTAAAAATTCAAAATACACTTTCGCTACTCACAAAAACAAAGACGGTTTTAAGATGTTGAAAGCCTACTTTCCACAGTGGGAATACTCGGAGCCCCCCACCTCACGTCTAAAATACACTTTTTGTCCAGAAAAGAAAATATTCCACTGGATGAGGAAAAACATTTGTTACTCCACGGCGCTCCCTACAGATTTGATCAATGGAGTTTTTCTATTGACAAGACCTGTAGGGGGCGCAGTGGAGTGACGAATGTTTTTTTTCCATCCGGTGGATTTTTTTCTTTTCTGGCCAAAAAGTGTATTTTAGACGTGAGGTGGGGGACTCCGAGTGTTCCCACTAAAGAAAGTAGGCTTTCAACATCTTAACACCGTCTTTGTTTTGGTGAGTAGCAAAAGTATATGTTTTATTTTTACCAGAGACGAGAGGCTGCGGCCACTGCGCTACCCGGGATGTGCAGGCAACGGATTGAAAGTAACACAGGGTTAAGGGAGAACTCCTTCTAACGCTACATGGACCCGGAGCTTGAGTTGCTTTCTTTATCACCCAATATCATTCCGAATCCTAAAGCAACCTGTATATCTTCCACGTTTGACATTGATTGTCATTCCTCTAAACACATAATAACACTGATCCTACCTTAATCATTTCGTCGACTCCCAGATGTAGGTCCTATATTGTCGATATAAATCACTTGATTCCGTCCTTATGTTTAGGTTTTCACTGGCCTTTCCTTTCAGCTCAATGCTGTGTAACAAGCTCTGGTCTGGACCTAATGCTCGCGTTCAGTGTTGCCAGGTTTTGTGAAAGAAATAAGCAACCAGGTCTATGAAAACAAGCCCAAAAGAAGCGACCCCTTCGCCCTTTAAACGTATTACGTTGGCTATTTTCAAAAAGCTTAACAACACAAACATTGTATGGGGGTCCCTGGCATAATAACATTATTTTCAGATGGGGGTCCGCAGACAAATACATATTAATTTGGGGGGTCCTTGACGTGAAAATGTTTGAGAACCACTGGTTTAACAAAGTTTAGGAAACAAGCCCAAATAAGCAACTACACTTTAGAAACAAGCCCGCAACTACCAATAATATTTAAAAGCAACTACACAGAAAAACAAGCCAAAAGTTGCCTATAATAAGCAAACATGGCAACGCTGCTCGCTTTCCCTTCCGATTGCACAGCGCAAGCGCAGCCACGTTAGTATATAAGTCCCATAGCCCGGGAGGACAGTCTGTCGTGCTATAATTGGCTGGTTGGTTGTCAGGCAACCGCTGCGTTAAACTGTATTCTAAAGAAGGCTGTGAGTGAATGAAGTGAAAACACTCATTAAACTTAACTCGATACATACGTTGGTGTTAGTTAAATACTAACAACAAGCAAGCAACCTCTTCTAAAAAGTCTCAAATAACGTTTTATTTTGTCTAAACTTGCTCTGTCATTACAGCCTGGCTACATTTTGGGGAAATAATTGTCCCTTCCAGTCGTCCGTCGAGGCTATGGGATGACTATGCTGCACTCAGGACACAGGAGAGAGAGAGACAATAGAGCAGTGGTTCTCAACCAGTGGTCCGGGGACCACCAGTGGTCCTTGAGGGGGTTCCAGGTGGTCTCCAGCTAAATGATGGAGAGTTTGTAACCAAATGGACCCCTTATAGATCTTTAACTCTTGAGAGTGTAAAATGAAACAAACGTTGGTTTCATTTTATGCTCTCAAGCTTAAATTATTGTTAAACATATATGCATTCCTTAATTTACAAGAAGTCTACATAATTAGAGAATGTAGAAGAGAGTTTTAGGTCTGAGTGGCTAAATCTCATCAAATGGTGGTCCATGGCTCATATGTCGAATAAACAATGGACCTTGATATGAAATACTAATAGGTTGGAAACCACTGCAATAGAGGGTGAGATCGACATGCGCATGGGGTCCCTAAGATGGGGTCTCGGCGGTGTACTGTATTTCTCCAAGTTTAAGGTTATTTGTTTCCGATTAAAATACAAAGTCGGTAGAACATCATTTATTTGGGAGTCAGAAAGCCGCATTCCTCCAATTTCCTCAGAGGTTAAAGCAATGATTTAGCACAAATATTGTGGCCTTCAAATAGGCTACACAAGAATTATGACCTCAGCTGCCCACATGTGATGCTATAGCCTATCTAAACTGTGATACCACATTTGGTAGTATGGTACACTAGATGTTTTAGTTTTAAAAAGAAAAAAAGAATCATTTTCACATCTACATTTTCCACTAGCACACACGTATCTATGAACAAAGCTCTCTTCAAAATGATCTTTAAAATTAACTCTTGCAGAAGGTGAGATCTCAAGCAAAGTCTACATTTTCATTGTCCCTTACTTACTATAACTTCTTTACCACACCTCTCGGGATCATACATTTTTAACACACATATTTCATACAGCTAGTGCTGTGTCTGGTCGATAAGGGATCTACAGATCATTTTATTCTTTACACTTAACAAATATACCAGAAATACTAAATGTCTTTCCCATGAATGAGAGACCACTATATGTAGTTTTGATCCTGTGGCTATCTATATACAAGAATAGATCAGTTTTCCATCACCAAGAAAAGTCCTCCAGGCCACATGCTGATAGATGGTCCTACTGCTTGTCACTCAATCCATGCAGACAACACAACAGGGTAAGGAGAAGAAATGCTGACAGTGAAAAGATGTCCAGGAGACGTGAATGGGACCAAGAAGAGATCATCATCTTGTCCAGACTAGGAACCATTAGGCCTTCATAGTTGCCATGGTTAATAGACTTAGTTATTTAATAAATAATGTTGTCATGACATGGGATCAGGAATTGCAGCGCAGGAATATAAAATGTCTATTACATTTTATTATAGTGCCAAATCACACGTCTCAAAACAGTTTACATAATAGAGCACCTAACGTTTCCCCCTTGAGAAAGCATTCACGACAGTGGCAAGGGAAAAAACGGAAGCAACTTTGAGCAGAACCAGACATTAGGGTGAGTGGCCATCTGCCTTGACTGTGTTGGCAACTTGGCATGGACAACAATAAATAACAGAATGGTATTCTATAATTACTTACAACAACAATAACAACAACAACATCAGCAGCTATAACAACAGTTTGCAGCCATGGAAATCCTCGATCCACAGCTGGGACATGAATGCATACAATGCAAACACAGATGGAGAGGGGGAGGAGAAGAGAGGATGGTGAAGGAGAGGAGGGGGAAATGGAGATGGAGAGGGAGAAGGGAGGGGGGAGGAGGAGAGGAGAAAGGAGGAGGAGAGACGATGGACAGGAAGAGGAGGAGAGAGAGGATGGAAATGGAGGGGGGGTGCTTGGTGATCCATGTGAAGTCCCACAGCAGTCTAAGCTAGCAGCTTGTTATATGCTTAATCAAAAAGGACTTTTTAGCCTAATCTTAAACGTAGAGAAGGAGTCTGCCTCACAGACCAAAACTGGGAGAAATGTCCACACTTGAGGAGCCTGATAGTTAAAGGCTCTGCCTCTCCATTCTATACAGATATTCTACAAAAAAACAAGTAAACCTACATACTGTGAGCACACTGGTGTTCTAGCAGGCTTATGAGCGCTTTAAGAGGGTGACCATGTTTATATAAGGCCTCTCACGTGCGTTTCATATAGAACTATGAGTCACAGCCTGTGACCTCATTTATTGCAAAGTTTCACTCCAATGCGCCTTAAGGCACAGATATTCACAGACAGGATAAATGTCATATTAAGAATAGAGAATAAATTGAATGAATAAATATAACTAAAATGTTACTGAAAAAAGGAAAAAGAATGACATATTATTGGAAAGGGAAGAAGAGAGAGGGTCAAGATACAAGGTTTGCAGGCATAAAAAATCTAAAGATTCAATCACAGAGAATCTTATCTTTTCTAACTTAAGAGAGAGAAAGAACAAAACCTAATATCTCTATAAGCCACATATAGATGGAGCCTTGATAGTGGGAGATTTCCATGAAAAATTAAATAAGGTTGGGCTGGGTTGTGTAAAAGCTAAATATGACTGATTGCGTAAAATGAATTAACCTGGGACAAATCACCTGAAACCCTAAATATATATATATACAGGGGCTCATCTGTAGGCCTATATCAAATCCCAGAACCTTTGACAATATAGCAAAAAAAAATCAGTCCATAAAAAAACATATGACTCTTACATTTGTAAGCATGATATCTTTCACATTTGTCTGCAGTTTTCAGATAGTTGAGATTTAGAAAAGTTAACTCTGTAATACCTTAAATGATATAAGGTCTAGCCTTGCACATATGGTGTACCTGATCGTAATCTGCACAGCTTCATCCACCAATGATGTATATATTCTAACCCAGTGGTTCTCAATCTTTTCAGGCCGTGACCCCCTAAAATATTCATATTTGAACTGATAGATCGGCTATTTTCAAAACAAAATCCTCTTTCTTATATTATTTGACAATTTGGCCAATGTTTGACCAGGTTTTTTTTTGTATTAAAAAGTCCTTAAATTGTCACTTCACTGTCATCTGAGAACCACTGTTCTACCCCTAGCTATACCGCTCCAAAGCAACCATAGTCAGAACTTTTATTTGCCAAGACTGACATCTAGTGGTTGAAACAAGTAAAGGTAAGTCACAGTCAATTTTAAGGTATATACACATTTGATACATTATACATTATAGCCTACATTTAATTTCCAATGTATACCAAATTGTAAAAGATAGGCTACTTTGTTACAAGTAAAGGTCCTGCATTTAAATCTATTAGCATCAAAATGTACTAATTCAAATAAATGCGTATTGCTTATTATGCAGAATTGCAATTTCAGAATCATATCATGAACCACTTAAGCCCTATTGTCATACTTAGTTTATTTGAAAATAGCCGATCTACAAGCTCTACAAGCTGGAGCACTCATCCAGTGTCATTTTGACTATATGCAATACACACGGTATTCTACTTCTCAAGTGTCACTAAAATCAAAACTACAGACCTCTCAAAACAAACCAATTAGACAACTACTATAGCTCAGTCCCAGGTCTCACCTAACCCCAGCTCCCTTTACTAGCCTGGGATGGCTCAAGGTAGAGGACAGAGTACAGCAACTTGCAAATCTGTCAAACTACTTCACTAGAGTGAGAGACACCCACGGACACCAGAGGGAGCTCCACTGATCTTGTACCAGCCACATTCGGCACAAACATGAGGATGAATGCGTTCTATATTCTGCCACCAAAATGTTTAACTCCCCACCACCAGTCATCAAACGGTGCAACTCCCAGGGACGTGCTGAGCCCCTAATTCAGCCTGGGAATCTCAGATAGAGAGGCCCTGATTTTTTGCAGTTTAACATGTAACCTGTGTAGCATGCAGTTTAACCTGTAACCTGTGTAGCATACAGTTTAACCTGTAACCTGTGTAGCATACAGTTTAACCTGTAACCTGTGTAGCATGCAGTTTAACATGTAACCTGTGTAGCATGCAGTTTAACCTGTAACCTGTGTAGCATACAGTTTAACCTGTAACCCGTTGTTTAACGTGACCTGTGTAGCATGCAGTTTAACATGTAACCTGTGTAGCATGCAGTTTAACCTGTAACCTGTGTAGCATACAGTTTAACGTGACCTGTGTAGCAGGCAGTTTAACATGTAACCTGTGTAGCATACAGTTTAACCTGTATAGCATGCAGTTTAACCTGTTACCTGCCTGTTTGCTTTCACAGGAGCAATTGCCCCTCTCTTATTTAAATATCGGTCTTGCTGAACCACAGTTGCTCTCCACCCTGCTCTCATTCAATACAATGTAGGTTAGGTCGCTTCGTTTGAAAACGCTGAAAACGTTTTAGTTGAGCATGGCAGTCTCCAAGTATAAAGGCACGAAAATAGCAAATAAAGTCGTCAGCACTTTTAAAAACACGCAGCAGAAGAAGGAAATGTAAACGTTTCTCAGACATAATATGTCTGAGAAACGTTTACATTTCCTGCTGCGTGTTGTGTGGGTGTTAAGTGTGGTTTACATTTAGACTATGCAAGGTTCTGTTGACGGGCTTTTTATTAGGGCTTATCTACAGTATGAATCATTATCGTTCATATTTGTAATTATACGAAGTATGTACACTTTTGCTAGACTGGTTTAACTTATGTTGCCTAAATTGCTACTGTCTTTCACACCAACACGGTCTCACAGGGTTGGGGGTATAGTTGGGTAGGTTTGTGAGCCTGGATGACGTATTTCCGCTTTTATGTAGATGGGTCTTCAACGTTAATCAGGTCAAGGACCCCCTAGCTGATAGAGAGATGAAGAAGGACCCCATACTGTGTATTCCTATTTTTTAGAATGCTTTCCATTCTGTCATACAGAAACGTGAATGGCGTGTGCATTGTGGCCATGCATAGAACTTTAAAATTCTGTTCAGCTCACAACCCAGACATCGTCATTGAAATGGTCAGCCAGCTCTGTGCAGTTTTGGAGAAGTAAAAACTCCTGACTAGACACATAGTACTTCAACATGCGTGAGAACACTGTTCCGTGTGAACCTCAAAATGGTGAAGTAGAGCAGGGGGTGTTCTTCACAGCTTCTTCACAGCTTTCATGACATCTGACAATTCAGCACTAATGTCTTTGGCAACGTTACGAGTGACTCCATACATGGGCAACTGGCGGCCCGGGGGCCACATGCAGCCCTCACCTTCACTTAATGTGGCCCGCAGGTTAATATCGGAATACTGATATATTATTGATTTCAGCTGTTACAATTCATGACCCGCTTTAATTACTTTAGTCTATTAGTAGCTTAATGACTAGTTTTACAATTCTAATTATCTTTTTTATGTCCAATGTATTTGTATTTAAGTTCATAAAACTACATGCATTTGAAATTAAATAAAATGTTACTTTTCAGGATTCCAGTTCAAAAATAGCAGATCTACAAGCTCAAAACGTGTCGCACTGCGACACGTTTTGAGCTTGTAGATCTGCTATTTTTGCTACTTTTGTGTGACATAGAAGGCCCGACAGTATATGCAATGTGACCGTCTGGAGTGAGTGTGGAAATATAGTGGCCCTCTCCATGATCAAAGTTGTTAACCTGTAACCTGTGTAGCATGCAGTTTAATATGGTAAACTGTGTAGCAGGCAGTTTAACATGTAACCTGTGTAGCATACAGTTTAACATGTAACCTGTGTAGCATGCAGTTTAACATGTAACCTGTGTGGCATGCAGTTTAACATGTAACCTGTATAGCAAGCAGTTTAACATGTAACCTGTGTAGCATACAGTTTAACATGTAACCTGTGTAGCAGGCAGTTTAACATGTAACCTGTGTAGCATACAATTTAACATAACCTGTGTAGCATACAGTTTAACATGTAACCTGTGTAGCATGCAGTTTAACATGTAACCTGTGTAGCATGCAGTTTAACATGTAACCTGTGTAGCATGCAGTTTAACATGTAACCTGTGTACAGGGCCCCTAATTCAGCCTGGGAATCTCAGATAGAGGCCCGGATTCTTTTTTAAACGGCCGGCCGGCCGGTTCTTAATTTCGGCCGTTTCTTTTTTAGCGGCCGGCCTGGTCGGCCTGGAATGGAGAGGCCTTTCTGGAATTGTCCCAAATTTCCCAGTGGCCAGCACGTCCCTGGCAACTCCCTATCTTCATTCAAAGCCACCATAAAAGAGCACCTGTCCACAATTCACAACAGCACCTATAGATATCTCTTCTAGCTTTCCATCAGAGAGTACTGTATTGTATTGTATGTTTCTTGTATGTCTTGATTATGAATTACATGAAATACATAGGACCACAATGGAAAAAGCCATCAATGTTTTTTTTGTGATTTTTAGCATTGCTTGCTTAATTGTACTTATGTACTTTATGTTAATATAAAGAGTTAATAAGTATTAATAAAGTATTCAATCAATCAATCAATCAATCAATCAATCAATCAATCAAACAAACGTGTGAAAAAAATATGTTTTTTTATTAATAATTATTACTAATCTAAATTTGCAAAGTAACTAAGAATCAAGGCTGTCAAATAAATGTAGTGGTGTAAAACATACAATCTTTGATTCTAAGATGTAGTGGAGTAGCGGTATAAAGTATCAATACTCAAGTAAAGTAAAAGTACCTTGAAATTGTACTTAAGCACAGAGTAAATGTACTTACTTGTCGTGACCAGTCTCAATTTCATTGTACGGCACTTTGGTCAACTTTTGTTGTTTTTAAATGCACTTTACAAACAAACAACAAACTTGAATTATTTCAACTATCACATTATGTGACATATCAAACCCCAATGTTGATGCTTATGTAATTGTATTTGCTATTACAGGAAATTGTGGAATAAGGTAGGATAATTGAAAGCGGAGACAACTTTTATTTCTCCTAGGGAGCAATATCGTCTTCAGTCTGACTGGACATGATAAACCATGTGTTTATGAACAGAGAGATCAATAGGTCACTTACTTGAGTTTACTGTAAATGAAGTAATGGAGTATTCCAGAAAATCAACCTAAATTGTTTTTCTAAACTCATAAATGTGATAAACGATTTAGAAATGATAACAAGCCTTTGTTATCCTTTCTATTCATTTATGCCAAAAGCATCAGGAAATAAGATAACAATTTTGATAACCTGTGAAAGCTACAAAGTTGTTGACATGGTGACACCCACATTAATGCTTCCTGCCATGATCTGCATGAGGTTGACTACCTTCTGATCAAAATGATAAAAATAACAAGGCAGATGAAACTGGTTAGGTTATAATTTCCTGTGGTCGTATGTGAAAGCAAGCGAGTATTCTTACAGGTTATGCAAAAAAGCGAACAAACAAAACAAAATACAGCTAGTGTGCCCAGGGCCATAGTGCAACACATAAAACAGTAGACTTAAAAAAAAAGAAGCAATAAAAACACATCATACAACAGTAAAAGCAGCAGGACTATTACTACTGCTATATAAGTCTAAAACTGTCAGGTGGGACGGTTCAGGAGTCCAACAGCCTGTGGAAAAGGCTGTTTTTGAACCTGGTGGATCTGGTTTTAATACTCCTCAGCCTTCTTAGAAGGCAGTGGGTCGAACAGTCCTAGAAAAGGGTGAGAGGAATCCTTCATGATGCCACAGGCTTTCCTTTTACACTTTTCTGTGTAGATGTCCTTGATGGCGGGGAAACTGGTCCAGTGATGTAGGCTACTGGGACATTTTCACAACCCGCTGCAGGGCCGTCCTATCTGCAGCAGGAACAATTGTAGCATTGTTTATTGCTGTATTTATTGTTCATTGTTGCCTTGTTGTTACTCTATTTTTTTTTACCTTTTACTCTTTGCTGCTGTAACAGCCTGAATCCCCCCTGGGGGATTAATAAAGTGTTTGATCTGTTGTTGATTTAATCTACAGTATGTGAAGTACTCTGAAATAATTTTGAAACTATATTACTAGTTCATTAGTTTATTAGCAGTAGTTATAGTTAAATTAGCTCTTATTCAGTATAAAGAATTGCCATGATGAATTTATCATTCAAGGCCATTGTAATAAAAAGCCTCGGAATATGGCATGTGTCAAGTTAAAATACAGAGAGCAGACATAGAGCTTTCTGTGGAATAATTACGTTCTCAGTGTGTGTCGAAAAAAGTAATATGAGAAACAGTTGTTCTTCAGGAACTAATGTCTTGCACAGACAAAATGTACTGAGACTACAGGAAATGTGCTTATCTGGCCTTGTGTGGTACAGGCACGCATGTGAGATGGTGAGTGAGGGAGAAGAAGAGAAATGGGAGAGAGGGAGGGGGAGAGGAAGGGAGAAATAGAGACAGAGAAGTAGATTGGATAGAGAAAAAAGACAGAGACAGAGGTCACTGATGGAGATCCGGAGTGGATATCTGTCATGGAGAGTAGGTGGGGTCACTGTGTATACATCACGGTAGCCCCCAGAGGTCAAACAGACACATTTCCTGTTATGTGAAGTCACACTGGATGCTTGTGTTCTGATATGAGTAACAGCAGGGCTGAAATACCAACTCTCTCTCTCTCTCTCTCTCTCTCTCTCTCTCTCTCTCTCTCTCTCTCTCTCTCTCTCTCTCTCTCTCACCCACCCACCCACCCCCACACACCCACCCCCACCCACACACACACACACACACACACACACACACACACACACACACACACACACACACACACACACACACACACACACACACTCTCTCTCTCTCTCTCTCTCTCTCTCTCTCTCTCTCTCTCTCTCTCTCTCTCTCTCTCTCTCTCTCTCTCTCTCTCTCTCTCTCTCTCTCTCTCTCTCTCTCTCACACACACACACACACACACACACACACACACCCACGTACACACATACACAACCACATCTGGGGTTCCATTTGCAGAGAAAAGAACCAACTGAGTTCTGAGCTGATTCAGTCTGTTGAAGTCGACTTGCTGAGCACATCGAGGAGACGAGGGAGAAGGAGCAAGCGTTGTCAACTGAACGTGGAGAGGATCTGAGTGAAGGCATCAGACTGAATCAAACTTTCACTCCTCCCTCACAGCTGACAGTGGTTAAAGGGGAACAGAGAGAGGATTCGTCCCGTGGCTGTAAACTGTAATCTGAGGTGAACTGCAGTTTACTTTCAGTTTGCAGTGTCTGTGTGGGAACAGCACTATGAGATTCCCCAGCAGCACCATGCGTCTGACTGGGCCTGTCTGGACCCTGTTCTTACTCGCCTTCCTGTCGGTTCTCTTCACTGGATGTTCATCCAACTCTACCGACGAGTGCTCAGGGATGGGTATCCGTGAGTTCAAATCCCTTGCTTTCTTGTCCTCACTGCTGATTTTATTTTGATGTACGGAAGCTATATATACATGTTTTCTGAATATATCTAAGAAAGCTTAAGAAAGAAAGAAAGAAAGAAAGAAAGAAAGAAAGAAAGAAAGAAAAAGCATACATTATTATGATTTTGTTTAGTCTACATGAGACAGGCCCTCTACTAGTCATGCCATTCATGTCAGAGAAATGTTCTCACAGTGTACATGAAAAGGCCTGCTATCTTCAAACTATTTCCCTCAATTATGTTGTTAGCACTAATGACTCTGATAATGTCCACTTAGCTGGAGGCAGAGTTCAGATGTATATAGCTAAAGCGTTAAGCATTGCCAGTTGCATCATTGGTTGAGTGTGTGTGTGTGTGTGTGTGTGTGTGTGTGCGTGTGTGTGTGTGTGTGCGTGCGTGCGTGCGTGCGTGTGTGTCAGTGTTTATGGGAGAACAGAACATAGACCCATGCTTATGCCACTAAATCATAGTAACTCAACAAAATTCTTGCTCCTACCGATGGTATTACAACAATATTTTGCCCATATTGATAATCTCACAAGTCACTGACCACTAAAGTACTGTGGAAATGCCTCATCAAGACTGACGAAATGCAGGTGACATATGGTCTGATGTAATGAGTTACATGCTGATGTAACATGTTTTCCTGTTTAGATTATTACCTCCATCAAGGAGGTAATGTTTTTGCGCCTGTCTATTGGTCTGTCTGTTAGCAAAATATGTTAGCCGTTATAAATGGATTTGCACACTTGGTGGAAAGGTTGCACTGATTACCTTTTCACACTGATTGACAAAAAGGGGATCGTGGAGTGGGCAATAGACACACTGCAACCTTGGCAGAGGTCTGTGCTCTGCTGAGCATAATAGTAATCTAGTGTCAAGTCGGATAATAAGGCATTTAGTAGTAGTACACACAATGGGATTGCTGTTTATGAGTACCGACAGTAGGTAGCACTGAGCACATGTTTCCATTCTTAAGGCTAAGTCCCACAACAATGTTGAGACATGGATGGGCGAGGTGATCTTCAGGAGAGACTACGGCTGTATTCTATGTTATAACATGGTTATAACACCTGGGTTCAAATAGTTCTATTCAAAAATGAGACTTCCAGTATTTGAGGGACGACAACTGCTATGATGAACAAAGCAAAACTCAATATGGAAATGTTATTAGCCATCATTGTAACTTTACAAATAAAATAGGTGCATTTTACACCCCCAAAAATAAATAAAACCCTTGCTTCGGGTTATAGATACTTATAAAAGTACTTATTGAAATTATTGCCAATTTATCATGATCTTCACACAGTAAAGATGTAAAGAGCTTTCAAGTGGTGTCTTTAACCCCATAGTGATGACAGCTGATGACCTTTTGAGAGAGCAAAGGTCATCCTAAAGGCCATTTTAAAGGCTCCTTTGGGGTCTAACCCGGGAGCAACAATTGATTTATTGTTGTTTTTTAACCAGATTTAAGCCACAATTCCCTTTTAAAGAGCAGAGCAAAAAAAGTTAAACATTATTGGACAACCAGCTTTTAGTGAGAATTGAAAAATGTCAAAGGAACTGGTCAACTTAATTGGATTAAGTTGCATTATCCACTACACAACATTGTTGATAGATTTTAGTTCAGCTTTTAATTGTATGCAGAAATAAGCTATACTTTGATTATACAGATACTCTGATTAAAAGACAGTGGATTATAGAGTTCCTCATAGATCGACCACAGAGAGTGAGGTGCAGTGGAACTACCTCTGATACAGTAAACAGGAACACCTCAGGGCTGTGTGCTTTAACCTGTTTTGTTTTCTGCGTATGTATATATATATATACTAACAAAACGCTAATTATGAATTAAACCTGCCAATTGTATAAATATGCTGATTACATGGTGCTGGTAGGTCAGAGGTGAAGAAAGTGTGCTTTCACCACAATGCCTGTCATCACTTTCCACCTGCATTGATTAATAATCAAGCAGCGAGATTATCCCTGGACAGACAGACAGACAGACAGACAGACAGACAGACAGACAGACAGACAGACAGACAGACAGACAGACAGACAGACAGACAGACAGACAGACAGACAGACAGACAGACAGACAGACAGACAGACAGACAGACAGGCAGACAGACAGACCCCACCTACTACAGAGCCACGGCGTAAACATTTTGTTTACATTCACCACGATACATAGATAAGAATATCGACCGATATATCAGTTTTGGAATTTCTTCCCGAATATCAATATCGGCATCGGGCCCCAAAATCCAGTAGCCTAGCTTTTGAGTCCCGAATTCTTGGCTCAACTAAACCATTCATTCCATCTTATCTATTCAACAGGTTTAAGGGCTTTCAAGCATATAACAAAGTGCAACTTCACCACCCTGAAAGAGAAGTCGCTGAAAGAGATCCAGGCACCCTCCACCAACCTCTACATCCCCATCCTCTACCTGATCGCCTTCACCATCGGCCTGCCGGCCAACCTGCTGGCTCTGTGGATTCTACTGTTCAGGACAAAGAAACTGCCGTCCACCACGCTGCTCATAAACCTCACGGCCACCGACCTCATGCTACTGCTTGTGCTCCCCTTTCGGATCGTGTACCACTTCAAGGGAAACAACTGGGAATTTGGTGAGCCTTTCTGTCGCATCGTCATGGCGCTGTTCTATGGGAACATGTATGGCTGCGTGCTGTGCCTCATGCTGGTGGCATTAGACCGCTACATAGCACTAGTGCACCCATTTGGTGCAAAGACTCTACGCAGCAAACGTACGTCTCTCTACATGAGCGTGGGGGTGTGGGTAGTGGTGATAGCCGCCATGCTGCCGCTGCTGATGTCTCAGCAATCGTACGTGTTGGACGAGCTGCAAATAACCACCTGCCATGATGCGCTGCCCGAGGAAGAGCAGGAGAACTACTTCCTGCCCTATTTTGTGACCATCTTTACTGTGTGCTTTCTGCTACCCTTCCTTGTCATCCTATTCTGCTACGGTTCCGTATTGCGCGCCCTGGCGGCCGGAGGCAAGCGCTACACCCATGCGGTGAGAGTGACAGTGTTGGTCTTGGTGGTGTTTATTGTGTGCTTGCTGCCATGCAATATCCTTCTTCTCCTCACCTACAACGACAGCTCCATGGAAGGTGATGGAGAGGATATCTACCTACCCTACATGGTTAGCTTAGCGGTTAGCACGTTCAACAGCTGCATCGATCCGTTTATCTTCTACTATGTGTCAGACGACTTCAGGGGAAAAGTGAGGAACGACTTGTGTTGCCGTGGTGACTCTAAGACTCTGTCGTCGTCGTCGTCATCAGGGAACCAGATGTATTCATCCTCTTCAGGGATGAGATCAAAGGTGACCTTGCTGTCCAAATCCAGCCGACAAGGGACTTTTGATAGTGATGCTGCTTAACCACTTAAACCCTAATGTCCCGAATTCTGGGGTGAACATTCTGCCAAAACAGCCAATCTACAAGCGTTGTGAGCTTGTAGATCGGCTATTTTCGGCTAAGATATTTTCCGTAGGGGAGGGGGGGGGCTATAGACCCCTGGGGGACTCCGGTCAACGAAGTATAAGGGTTTAGGAGGTTAAAGTCAATTCTCTGTAACTGGGGTCCACGGAGGGAAGATGATAAATGTGGACAGAGTGGACTTTGTTTCAAGCTAGAGTCTTATGTTAGGCTGGTTGTGGTTGGTAAAGCTTATGTGTGGGACTGTCTCATGTATACGTTTGCAAGACAGCTTACATTTATATGTTTGGACCTGTTTCAAGCCACCTCTCCAAATTCCTCCCCTTGTTTACATCCTATGTACACATCCAGTGTGTTCTGCATAATGTCCCTCTGGTGAAGCTGTTTGTCTCAGGACTGGAATGTCACACAGCAACATGCTGTTATGTGGATCTTGGAGGTTTCCATAAATAGCAATCATCATAGTCACTCCCAGTGATGTAGTGTGTTTTTGTGTGTAGTGAATGTTAATTGAAGATTTCAGTGTTACAGTAAATATTATGGCAACTTAGGTTGCTTAATTTGTAGCCTATACATTTGTATATGCAACCAGTTGACCACAAATGTCCTATTTAAGGTAAACAGTGATAATCCATTTGGACATGTTTGCGTCTCTTCAGTGTAATGGCTATCCACTTGGTTATGAAACAGATTGTGGAGACACAGTCTCAAAAGTTTTTGATGGATGACAAAAATTATAAACTAAAATAAACCTGTACACTTCCTTGCTGTTTATGCATGTTTCAACCACAGTTGAATGATAAACATTGCGAAAGTAACTTGAATGTTAGGTGAAGCTAGCTTTCCCCGTTAAGACAAAATATATATCTTGATTCAGTATTTTGTCAGGATTCTTTGTCTGCAAGATACAATGTATATTATATACTGTATGCTAGGATGTGTACTGAATGTCAAGACAAGGATCAAATGTACCCTTTTCTATTAAAACAAAAAGGTCAATAACTCAGTTTACTGTGTAGACTTGTTTTTGGAAAGACTTGATCGTCTAACATAATGTGAAAATGGTCAAATAAAGAAAGCAGAGGCTCATGTCCTCGAAATTTCATCTGACACTTTTTTTTCATCACACAGGAAAGTTACTCTAAAGGAGAGGGCCCGCACGCACGCACGCACGCACGCACGCACACACACACACACACACACACACACACACACACACACACACACACACACACACACACACACACACACACACACACACACACACACACACACACACACACACACACACACACACACACACACACACACACACACACACACACACAGACCACTCCCTGAATCAACACAAGCCATTACTATTAGAAAGCTTACATGCACAGTGATTCAATTACAGTAATTAATTAAATGACATTTCTCAAAACAACATTTCACCCAGGAAGGGCATATTCAACCTGTGTGAAACGTTGCTTGTTTGAACAGGGACTAATAAAGCAAGGGACCGCAATATACTGTGTGCTGTCATCACCTTTATTTGCTTTGAGTGTTTTTAGTCTTAACACAGGATCTGATCAAGAATTGAAGGAACGTCCATACCACCTCCTTACATCTTCCAAGCTGCAGTCCCAAGCCTTTTCTAGAGGGGGGGGGGGGGGTTCCCAACATTTTCTGGATCAGATTCAAGGCCCACTTGAAAAAGTGTTCGAGGCCCACCCATCTGACCACTTTTCAGAGCATGTTTAATAAACATTGTTTATTTTAATGATCAATCAATCGATCGACCGTGTTCCAGCTTGGATCAATAGAACTAATCTAGCACACTTAAGTTCCTATTTATCAGTGTCACAGGTTTTTAGGAAGAAATACCATGAGATATGTTTTACATTAATCTTTTAATATTAATGTTATATTATCATTAAAATGTTAGTGTTTTACCATTAATTTGGGGCCCCACTTGCAATATCCTCACGGCCCCCAGGCTGGGAATCGCTGTTCTAGACCTACTGAATGTAGCACTTTGATAAGAGCTATCATGGCACCACAGTACCATGGGGTCGAGAGATGAGTGACACCCATGACAACCCTTACTGTCTGCCTGTGTACGCCACAACAAGAACACATACGCTCCCGCTCAGTTACGAATAGTAGATTTCTTAAGGTAGGCTCTGTCTCATTTTCAGTAATACACTATACTATATCACACACATTCAGCAATGTCAAGTACATTGTGTAATTTATTTAATGTCATAATGTGACTGTGAGTAATACAACTGGTTTTGTGACATTTGCTGTGCCAAAAGTTGACTCATTAGATTTGTATGAAGTATTGTGTTACATTTTATGAAGCAATAACGACAAAACATCTCCTATGATTTCTGCTCAGAACAGACTGGCTTGAACATTAATACGTTGCATTTATCATAAAACAAACTACTGCTGTACACATTGATTTTAGCATAATTCTAATTGTGTTTAATACACAGAATGCACTTATTGACAAACCCCAAAGAGCATGCTTATACAATAGGCCTACAGCATAAGCACCTGTGACAACGTGCTTAATGACCTGTACATTTTCAATGCACGCACGCACGTACGCACGCATTAAACCCAGTGATCATGCTTTTCTTTTCTTTTTTCTTTAGTAGTGATATTTTCCAGTGAGTTTCTGGAAACTACCAGTGACATTACAAATTTGGAACCATGTTCAATCCATCCATTCATATACAGCATTAATATTTGAAAAGGCAGTTGGGCAACATATATCATGATAGCTGTGCGTACTATGTGACAGGCTAGGTATCTATGAGAAACTGGCTTTTGTCTGCCATCTAGTGGACATTAATTGTTACTACACAGCACTTAACACAGCTGGTACAGTGCCTGAGCTTCAGGGTTATTTTAGGTCAACAAGGAAGTAAGAACAACCTGTCAAGTGTCACTTTGAAAAATCTAAATGTTCATGACATAGCTTTATTGTCTCCACCGGAGGCGGAGAGTATGTTTTCGCTTCGTCCCGCTGTGTGTTCCCCCCCCCCCCCCTAGCCAAGCTAACATTGGTCAAGCTCCACGTGACACGTGACAATATGTTGACACTAATGCTTTTGATTGGCTAGAGGGACGCATGACGAAATAAAATCCTATAAATAGGTGTGTCACTTGTTTTTGAAGTGAGGTAAGACAGGATCAATCAGTCTTGATTGGAACAGTACCTTCCAGTACAAATCACCCGTCCGTGCGTGTGTGTGTCCCTCTGAGAACACCTAACATTGGTCAGTTTCACGTGACATCACAATATGTAATATAAATATATAAATAGCTTAGACAGGAGAGGCTGAGATCACACAATGAAACTCCCATTACGCAAACCGAAGAAGCAGCAAATCATCATCTGAAACCTGATGAAGAAGCAAAGGCGCAGAAGGCCAAAGCTAAGAAACAGAGAGAAAGAACACTAAACAGAGACAAAGAATCCCTAAATGACAAAAAACGAAGACGAGCCACAAATGCTGACAACATAACACAGTGCAAGACAAAATATGGTTTTTAGAACATTGTTTTGACAATAAATATTTCTTTAACATTCACCTTTTAACAAAGAACTTTTTTTGTTTAAGTAAAAGATATATCTTTTACCCTACAGTATCTCATTAGATACAGTAGATACATGTTCTATTTTAAGTAAGAATTAGAACATTCCTAGAGAACTATGGTTAAAGATAGGGTAAGTGATTTCATTTGATTAAAATAGCACGGGTCTGCTGGCGGAGACTTGTGCTCCGAGGGGCACATTTTCTAGTTTATTTTCTTGTCATTGCTTCAAAACATACGGCTCTACTCGTATGTGAAGCAAGATTTAATATTACTAATAGTAATAATTAATAATGAGTTAATTATAATTATAGTTTTACATTTATTCAGGTGCTTAACTCTCTTCTGTGGTGCAGGGATCCAAAGCCCGATAAGTAGGCTGCATCCAAATAGAAAAAAAAATTCCGCACACATTGGATCACCTTTGCATTGAATTGACGTTTCGATCACACAGGACCTTCCTCAAGATCATCCTGCTTGGGAGGTGTGGAGGAATAGTCTCAAGCAGAGTAACACAATGACAGACGTTTTGAATTAAACAGATGTTCTTAAAGAGCTGGTGCCATGTTTTTGCACTTTTTCTGTTTTTCATGTGTCTATGAGGTTGATAGAACTTCATAAAGCCCCCCGGTGGTGTTTTTATGGTGTTTTATGTCTTCTCTGACTATTTGGAGTTTCTTCCTGGAGGCTGAAACCTTGAGGGTCAAACGTGCCAATAGAGAAACAGCGCTTTAGTGACATCACAAAGCCATACCCTCCCCCTCATTATCATAACACAACAGGTGTGGGCATGAGGAGGAGGAGGGACTAGGACAGGTGGGTGGTGCTAAGGTGAAGGTGAGAACCAGGTATACTTAATGAACTGGAGGCGTGTCCACATAAAAACATAATTTTAACCATTTCTGTACACTTTTTTTTGTTGAAAAAAATCCTTACATAATAATAATACCTTATGATCAGGTTTTAGGGTTGAAAAATATCATGGCACCCCATCTTTAAAAATATTAAAATCTGCAGGTGATACTACAGCCACTGCATCTCCTATCTCGTCATCTTTGATGGAGCAATGGATCCACAGATATTGTCTCAGGGATCTGGTAAGAAAAATATATGAGCCAAAGTCAGAGTTCATCAAATGTTTGTGTGCTCTCTGAAAGCAGAGCTTCTAAAACTTTAGAAAATGTGGCTGAAATCATCGTTCACCTTTAGACTGAAAAAGTGTTTTAATTTAACATTACTTGAAATATTAACTTGTTCTTCATTAAATGAACATTGTAAAAGGAAACTTCCTCCCCTTTGTCTTGAAGTGACTTTTCTTTGTGCACATATCCAATAGTTCAAAGAGCATCATTTTCCCAGCTAAGCCCTAAGCAAAGTTGAACAGCTGTTCTTGATGCAGCGACAGGGTACCTGAATGTAAGCATAGTGAAATGACCTCCCTACTGATCTCATTCAGACTTCAACACCATGGCAGCTCTGCTCACCCTGCTGGCTGTGGTCAGCGCTACAGTGTGGTTCTACTCACGCCACGGCAGAGGTCGCAGAGAGACTTCAGAGACACAGGACTATGACAGAGAGCAGCCAGTGTTCAAAGTGCCCCAGAGCCCTGCTCCCAGGACGCTAAGACGTGTGGTAAAAGTGGTTCATAAAAGTATTTGTCAAGGATTTTTAAGTCAAATAGTAATGGTAGAAATATGTTTTAATGTAATCTCTTTCGAGGCAGATGGCTGGGGTTATGACACATAGGATGATTGGTGCCAGAAAGTTTAGACACGCATAGGGAATTATTTGAAAGTCAATTCCGTTTTCTATGATTGACAGATAACCTGACATTGAATGGATTGTGCTGAGCTGGCAAACCCAGGCCGTCTGGCACTCGAAAATCAAGCACGATTAGGAACGATCTACTGCAGAATATACCCCAAGATGAGGACAGGCTCTGTTGATTCAGTGATGTCAAGTCTTTTTTACTGATTCTCACACTGTGTTTCACCCTCTGTTTCCGCAGGAGAAAGAAGAGGAGGAGGAAGAGGAGGAAGGGGGGGAGCAAGAAGAGCAAGGGGGGAAGCAAGAGGCGCAAGAGGAGGAGCAAGAAGAGCATAGGGAGGAGCAAGGGGAAGGAGAAAACTAGATATATTATGCAATCTTTGATTTGTTCTATTATTTCATGCTAGGACTTGCAATGTCATGCTATTATTTTTATTTTGCAGTGCATTTATCTTTGAAAAAGTCTAATACCTTTGTAAATATATTTACCTTTTAGATAAGAAATGCAGCAAATGAAAAGAGTAATTTTATATTTTGCTGTTCTTTTCCACAATAGCTTTGTCAATTGGGAACAGACAACAAACAACAAACCAAACAAATTAGGGTGGATTCAGACTGGGTCCGATTGATTCGAACCGTTCCCGAGTACGATTGGCCTCTCCCAGCTGGCCAGCATTCACATTGGCCAATATTCTTCCATACCCGAGAACAGATCATTCAACAGTAATGGTAAATATGTGCCTCATGGGGGCGCTGTTGACTAGGGGGCTTTGGGAGATAGAGAATGTCATTCACAGAAGAAGAGTCACTTGTCAGAATTTAGAGTGAATATTAAAGTTTGACTGTGTTCCTGACGTTGTCTTGAGTTATAATAATAACTGAACAACAATACACAACCAAAGCAGTGTGTGCGTTGGTCTTCGAAACCTCAAAATGTAACGTCGTCTCTGTTATTATCAATATGATAGTGACGTCACTGACGCACCCTTGGTATTTTAGCAGTGACGTCACGGACTAATCCTTGGTATATTCATCCTAGAGGCAGCGTTACGCTACACATGTGTTTTTGTCTCCGCCAGTATGGTGGAGAGTATGTTTTCGTCTCCGTCCTTCCGTGTGTGTGTCCGTCTCAGCCAAGCTAACATTGGTCAAGCTTCACGTGACACGTGACAATATGTTGTCACCAATGCTTTCATTGGCTAGCGAGACGCATGATGAAATAAAAACCTATAAATAGGTGACGCACTTCAAAAAATCAAAATATTTTTTTAAGTGAGCTTCCATCAGCCAAGCTAAGGTCAAGTGACACAAGACAATATGTAATATAAATAGGTAAGACAGGATTAATCAGGAACAGTACTGGCGGAGACCTGTGCTCCGAGGAGCACATTTTCTAGTTTGTTTATGTTTTTTCACGGCTCGCGCTACTCAAACACTAGCGGGATTATTATTTCTTGTCAACATTCAAGTAGAACTATGAGAAGGTATAACCCAGCTAAAATAATGTGTCATTTTACAAATATATAAAGCATATATGATTAGAAGTCCACTTCCTTCTGTTGGTACGGATGGCTTCACATTGCATCGTTCCGTACCCGAGTACGCATGATACGGATCCGAGACTATCTCCGGAGGCGGTCTCGGGTGACCGGTGATCCGTTCCGGGGAACGATACGCAACGTTCACACCAACCCAAGTGGTCCGGGGTGCGCACTCGGGACCATAGTCTGAATCCGCCCTTAGTTACTTACAAATAACTATTTTCTTTGTCTTGAAGTGGAGAATTGTTTCTGTAATCATGTTTTTCAGCACTGACATCCATACAATGTGTGGGCCAATGTATAATGTATTCATTACCCTACTAACTACAGTACAAACATTTGAAAAACACACTGACTGCTGAAATAAATCGTCTCTAGAAAGGTCACAATTATATCTCTGAAATATGGTTGGAAACCATAAAAATTCCCCAAAAGGAGTTTTAAATACTGTAGCAGCAAGATATGAAAGAAGCAGGATTTTCTTTGTTGCTCAATGTGTCCCTCTGGTTCCAGTGCTGGACTCTGCCCCCGGAACAAGGGAGCTTAATGTCTTTCATGATGAAAAAAAAGAAAGAAAGAAAAAGAGAAATGCTTGGAGCAAGTCATTCGTTAATCAATGACTTGCCAGTGCCTTTTGAAAGAGAAAAGTTCTCTCTTTTTTTCTTTATATCTTTAATGTCCCAACTTACAGGACAAAAACTCAACAAACAAAAGTCCCCCTCTTTTTCCAGATAAATATTGTTAAATTCCACCTAATGCAGAAAATCTTTCCATTTCACGAATCTTAAAAGAAAAGTTGACGTCCCTTATTTTGAGGGCCAGTGGTGGCATGCATCGATATTGGGGTTGAGTACTTCCCCTCCTGGATCACAAGAGAAACTTGTGATCCAGTTCAGTTCAGTTCATTAGAACTGAACGGATTCTGTTCAGTTCTAATCAGAGGAATAAATCAATGCAGACTGTGGGTGCCCCACACAAAATGTAACTTACTATTGTACATTACCTGATGTTTAACATCCATATCACATTCAGTAAATTATAGCACATTTTACTTCCTTCTGAAATGGTTGTGTATTTTCCAAACCTGTGAAACTATTTTCTAAATTGCATCCAAATTTGTGCAGCAGCATGCATGCCTCAATGCTATGTGCAGAAAACGGCCTTCTTTCATAAAAGTATGATTCAGGGCAAAATTCTGAACATGGCAAAAAATTTTTTTTAAAGAAACCGCAATAGATATAGGAAAATTCCACAAACATTACTATACAAACCATAATTAAACTTTATTAGCTTCCAGTAAGAGTGATTGTGACACTGTGTAGTTTTTACTCTGTTGCAAGAGCAAGGACAAAATGGGCGGTGCCATTGACAAATTTAGTTCAGATAAAGTGGCAGGCATTGTGGTTAGACACACAGGCCATACGGAGCACTTTGATACACACATACATCACCTTCTGCAAGTGATATACATCCAGAACACCATGAAAACATGTCTTCTGCTGTTGGCTGCAGTCCTTGTAGGTAAGTAGGCCTACAGAATTTTGACCCATGGCAAAGGAATGTTGACGCAGTATTTTGAAGTGAGTTAGTGCTGGCAGTAGCTACCCTGGAACAGGGTTAACACCAAATATTCAGGGTTAGCCCTAGAAATAGCTGAAGACATATTTTAGCTCTTGTTAGCATCTGATAAAGGGAGAAAAAGGGTGAACAAAAACCTAATAATAAACAAAAGCCAAGATGATCAGCAAGGACAGTCTGAATGTTACATATCCCTGTGATAAGAGAACATAATATAATATCATGGTTTATATTAATAAATGTGTAAATGTGACAGTTTGTGACTTTTTGATCCCCTCACTATTTGTGTGTGTGTGTGTGTGTGTGTGTGTGTGTGTGTGTGTGTGTGTGTGTGTGTGTGTGTGTGTGTGTGTGTGTGTGTGTGTGTGTGTGTGTGTGTTAGCTGTGGCGCATGTGTGTGAGAGCGTGACGTTTGGCCCGCTGTGCAGTGGAAACCCCAGCAATACAAGGAGAACTTCAGACTCGTGGGGACAAGGGCAATACGGGGCATCTCGGTAAGGCAAACACAAACACTTTGTTTATACTGCATGGTTAAACTGGTGCATGAGTTCACCAGTTGAAGCATGCAGTATAAACAGAGCATGTTACTGTTATCAGTAAAACACACTGTGGATTTGCAAAGACAGGGTCAGGGTTTTGGGAATCTTGGGGTGTCAAACAAGTTGGTTAACGCACTACAGTGTCTTTATTTAAGCATATTCATCTGGGCATTACTGTACCTCATGGAATAGGATTGTGAGTATACTATAGGATCGTAACTATTACTACATCGTCTTCCTGATAGATGCAATAGTTATTACTACATTACACTGATTGTAATTCAATTGTGCTGTTACACTCTAGAGTCTAGAAATTACTTTACATTATTTGGAGGGGAGAATATCGTGCAGTACTTGCACGCTATTTAAGGCCACAAGTGAAGTGTCAATAGCATTTTCTTTTCCTCCATGCTCAGAGGGAGTCGAACACACAAGGGCCTGGACATTGTATGCCGTGATGGAGCGACCGTTTACGCTCCCTTTGACGTGACCCTCAATGGCAAAGTCATCGTTTACAACGACCCCAATAAAGCAGCAATTGATAGTGGAATCAACCTCAGGGGAGAAGGTTGGTCTGTTATAAATGCATTTATAAGCCACTAAGACATTGAGTACAGATTGTCCATTGTGCTTTCAGTCACATGTTGTTTGTAACCCAAACAATGATGCTATAACACAAGGCCTAATCCTTGAACAGATAACTGTAACATCTGTCTCTGGTTGGCTGACCTGGGACAGATGTCTGTCTGAGCAAGCTGATTCCTGGGCCATGCAGAGAGTGGAATCCAGTCACAATCATTTTAACTTCAATGTACTGGAATCTGGCTTAGTAACTTTTGTACTATAGCAACAACTTGCAGAGTTTCACTGTAACCTACATGGTGCAATGACAATTGCACATCACAGTGCCAAGGGACAGTGCAAGACATACAGGACTTGTGATGGTACATTGTAACAAAGGAATTTGTTATATAATAATAATAATAACCGTCCTAAATGGTTAATTATTGTACTAATTAACTATTGATGAATTGTTTTCATGGTTACTTTATTTTTCTTGTGCTCTAGGCCTGTGTTTCAAGCTGTTCTATGTGAGACCAGACAGAACCACTGGTAGTGTGAGGAAAGGGGAGAGGATTGGAACCATGTTGCCTATGCAGGACGTCTACAAAGGAATCACTTCTCACGTCCATGTTCAGATGTGTGATAAATCTGATCCCACCCGCTACTTCTAATGAGAAAGTCACCATTACTGACCTGATGAAGATCCTGTGAGATCGAAACGTTGTCGCAATAATAAAGTAAATCCTTTACCTGGAAAATTGTGTGCGGGCTCTACCTCCTTTTATATTAGTTCTATTGGCCCAGCACCCACCGTCAATGTGTGTGTAATAAGTATGCTTTAAAGTCACCATTGATCTCATAAAGTGTTCTCACAGTTGAGCCTGTATCATGTCTATTTGATGAAACATATTCTTATATACTACATTCTTGATTGGTTCCAATTTCATCAACTATCCTAATAATCACAAACTGTGGTAAAATAATAAAATATATGATGTCAAAAATGAAATCCCAAATAAATGATTACTAACCTGAAAACAGTGATTGGATGATCATGCACAACATGATTATGTTATATGGAGATGGAGCTATTTTAAAACCCTTGCCTACAATGAGAAACATATGAATAATCCATACATTTTTAAACATTGAGCAATGAATTTAAGGTAACAATAAATAATATTTGCAACCCATGTGACAATGGGTCACCATTCACAACACATGAACTTGGGCCGGCCGTAGCTTAGTGGATTTCTGGTAATCAGAAATTCACTAGTCTCGCGTGGCCAGACTGTTGCCTCCCACAATTTTCAAATGTTTCCGGTCATACAGTCTGGGACTCGGAAGCTCTGATCATGATTAGAATATAAACCGGATGTGAAGCCTCCTCCCCACTTCCGTTTCGTCTTTAGATGATTAATATAAATACAAATCATCTAAGTGTATTTAGCTTGCTGCTTAGCAGAAATGGAAATTAAAAAGTAAAATGTAAAGATATTTTATAATATATTTTCGTGAACGGAAGTGCCAGTTTCCTCTCTCGGATTTCGGGAGTTGTAGTTCCAGACTCTATATAGCATTCAGAGATTGTGGAATAGTTGTCTGGCTACGCGAGACAAGAAATTCACAGTTCAGTTTGCCGGCCCCAGTCTATATGTTGAAGTGTCCCACTCCCTGAGAAAGACTCAACTGAGTGCTCATCATAACCATCATAGCCATCAGCTGCCCATCTGGCACGCGACGTCATTTGACGTTGGTATTTGGTTGGATTTAGGTTGAGACGTTGGTCAACCAAAATCCAACGTCAGAACGACGTCTAATACTAACGTCATATTAACGTCATATTAACGTATTTATTTGACGTCAACTGACGTTGATATCTGGTTAGTTTTAGGTTGTGTCGGTAGGTAACCAATACTCAACGTCTGTTCAACGTATTATGCCAACGTCATATTGACGTAGAATACTGACATGCTATTGTCAGGTATTGTGACCAAAACACAAAGTCTGCTAAACGTTTTTATGCTAACGTCCACACAGTGTTAAATTCTAACATCATTAAACGTTGATATCTGGTTGGTTTTAAGTTGTGTTGATAAGTAACCTATACGCAACGTCAGTTCAACGTATCATGCTAACGTCGTACTGACGTAGAATACTGACATACTGTTGTCGGGTATCGTGACCAAAACACAACGTCTGCTAAACGTTATTATGCTAACGTCCACACAATGTTACATTCTAACATCATTAAACATTGATATCTGGTTAGTTTTAAGTTGTGTTGGTAAGTAGCCAATACCCAACGTCTGTTCAACGTATCATTCTAACGTCATACTGACGTAGAATACTGACATGCTGTTGTCGGGTATTGTGACCAAAACCCAACGTCTGCTTAACGTTATTATGCTAACGTCCACACTATGTTACATTCTAACATCATGAAACGTTGATATCTGGTTAGTTTTAAGTTGTGTTGGTAAGTAACCAATACCCAACGTCTTTTCAGCGTATTATGCTAATGTCGTATTGACGTAGAATACTGACGTGCTGTTTTCGGGTATTGTGACCAAAACCCAACATCTGCTAAATGTTATTATGCTAACATCCACACAATGTTAAATTCTAACATCATTAAACGTTGATATCTGGTTGGTTTTAAGTTGTGTTGGTAAGTAACCTATACCCAACGTCAGTTCAACATATCATGCTAACGTCGTACTGACGTAGAATACTGACATACTGTTGTCGGGTATCGTGACCAAAACACAACGTCTGCTAAACGTTATTATGCTAACGTCCACACAATGTTACATTCTAACATCATTAAACGTTGATATCTGGTTAGTTTTAAGTTGTGTTCGTAAGTAACCAATACCCAACGTCTGTTCAACGTATCATGCTAACGTCATACTGACGTAGAATACTGACATGCTGTTGTCGGGTATTGTGACCAGAACCCAACGTCTGCTTAACGTTATTATGCTAACGTCCACACTATGTTACATTCTAACATCATGAAACATTGATATCTGGTTAGTTTTAAGTTGTGTTGGTAAGTAACCAATACCCAACGTCTGTTCAGCGTATTATGCTAACGTATTATTGACGTAGAATACTGACATGCTGTTGTCGGGTATTGTGACCAAAACCCAACGTCTGCTAAATGTTATTATGCTAACGTCCACACAATGTTAAATTCTAACATCATTAAACGTTGATATCTGGTTGGTTTTAAGTTGTGTTGGTAAGTAGCCTATACCCAACGTCTATTCAACGTATCATGCTAACGTTGTACTCACGTAGAATACTGACATGCTGTTGTCCGGTATTGTGACCAAAACAGAACGTCTGCTTAACGTTATTATGCTAACGTCCACACAATGCTACATTCTAACATCAATAAATGTTGATATCTGGTTGGTTTTAAGTTGTGTTGGTAAGTAACCTATACCCAACGTCTGCTTAACGTTATTATGCTAACGTCCACACAATGTTAAATTCTAACATCATGAAACATTGTTTTTTTCTTGTTTTTAAGTTGTGTTGGTAAGTAACCAATACCCAACGTCTGTTCAACATATTATGCTAATATCATATTGACGTAGAATACTGACATGCTGTTGTCGGGTATTGTAACCTAAAAACAACGTCTGCTTAACGTTATTATGCTAACATCCACACAATTTTAAATTCTAACATCAGTAAACGTAGATCTTGTGTTGGTTTTAAGTTGTGTTGGTAAGTAACCAATACCCAACATCTGTTCAACGTTTATCATGCTAACTTCAAATTGACATAGAATATTGACATTCTGATGTCAGGTATTGTGACCAAAGCCCAATGTCTGCTTAACATATTAATGCTAACATCTACACAAAGTAAAATTCTAACATTATTAGACGTTGAAATTTGGTTGGTTTTCAATTGTGTAGTTAAGCAACTAACATCCAATGTCTTCTGAACGTCTCATTCTAACGTCATCTTTACGTAGAATACAGACATTGAGTTGGCGGTTATTGTGACCAAAGCCCAACGTCTCCTTAATGGCTTCTGCACTAAATACTCGGGTACAGCGGGTACTCTGAAAACGGGTATTGCATGACCTGAGGGGCATGTGTTCCGAACGGCCTAGTCTATGACACAAACATAAACTGCGTTCTCTCCAACAATTGAGATCGAGCCCCCAAATAGGAACATGCCAAGTTCAGGACATGTGTACGACCATCATCCGACGCCTACACAAACTGGCGGGATAGGCATGCATGGCAACTGCTTGTGCATGTGTGATGTCAGACAGGAGCTCTGGTCAGCCTTATATAAGGGAGTTTCACTTCATATAAATGTGAGTGTTTTTAGAGAGAGACAGGGATGTAGAGAACATTCAGAGCATACTTGCCAGAATTAGCCATAAATGGACACCACTGCAAGGTAGACCGTGGCAAGAAACCCATATAGCCCGGAAACCCATATAGGGGGATAAATGACCTATTCACAGGGGACTCCGAAGGCAGTTGCAAGGTACCTATTCAGTCCCGACCTTTAAGTGACCTATTCAATCTCAACCTCCCCATATATGGAGACAACCGACCTACACAAGTCGGACATCATAAACTTCTATATATGTAGATAACCAACATACCTAGCTCTGACATCAGAGAACCCCTCCTGGAGGCCCATATATGGAGACCACCGAAACATCCAAGACTGACATCATAGAACCTATCTTTGGGCATAACTGACAGCGCTTGATCCATATACGGATATGACTGACATCACCATGACACTAGCACCACGGCCAAACGTATAAAGGCAAAGGTATCCCCTGGCCGAGTTCAGTTCCATCAGCAACACTCAACCAACCTTTAACTCTCTCCAGCGGAATAAGAATCAATACAAGCACAATTAGCTGACCTTACAACACAGTTAAGCACGTACCACATCTTCAACCCCACTGAACCTCCTTCTCCTTGGCTTATATCGGTTCACCTCCTGCTTGATACCATCACTGTGGCTTTTGAGTCCGGTTTAACGAACCAGCCGATTATCTGCCTTTTAGAGAAACGAGGAGGTTGAACTTGACAGAGAGGACTGGACCGGGAGACCTGTGAGTGCACAGAAGCTAAAAGGACATATTGTTCACCCTCCAACATTCCAGCGTATTGACCTCTTCTGCCAAATCATAAGGATTGCTAAGATCCCCCCGCAGTCTTCCAGCAAATCAGAATCTCTGGAACCAGCCAGAAAGGGGACACAGACGAACCGAGATCTTACAGTCATCAACAGATTACCATGACTTCAACTCATCCGGAAGAAGTAAAAACACATCAGACAGGAGAGACAACCCACATCTGTAAAGAGTGTGACAAGAGTTTTGGGTGTTTCAGTTCTCTGAATAGACACCAGCTTTTCCACACAGGAGAAAAAGCTTTCCACTGTAAACAGTGTGACAAGAGTTTCAGTCGGTTTGATAACCTGAACAGACATCAGCGTGTCCATACCGGAGAAAAGCCTTTCCACTGTAAACAGTGTAACAAGATGTTCAGTGAATCAAGTGCGCTGGTGATACATCTGCGTATACACACCGGAGAAAAACCTTACCACTGTGAACAGTGTCGCAAGAGTTTCAGTCAGTTAAGTAGTCTGAAGACACATCAGCGTGTCCATACCGGAGAAAAACCTTTCCACTGTAAACGCTGTGACAAAAGTTTCAGTGTTTTAAAGCATTTGAAGACACATCAGCGTATCCACACCGGAGAAAAACCGTACCTCTGTAAACAGTGTGACAAGAGTTTCAGTGACTCAAGTACGCTGGTGAAACACCTGCGTATACACACCGGAGAACAACCTTACCACTGTGAACAGTGTCGCAAGAGTTTCAGTCAGTTAAGTAGTCTGAAGACACATCAGCGTGTCCATACCGGAGAAAAACCTTTCCACTGTAAACGCTGTGACAAAAATTTCAGTGTTTTAAAGCATTTGAAGACACACCAGCGTATCCACACCGGAGAAAAACCGTACCTCTGTAAACAGTGTGACAAGAGTTTCAGTGACTCAAGTACGCTGGTGAAACACCTGCGTATACACACCGGAGAAAAACCTTACCACTGTAAACAGTGTGGAAAGAGTTTCAGTGAAACAAGTACGCTGGTGAAACACCTGCGTATACACACAGGAGAAAAACCTTACTACTGTAAACTGTGTGACAAGAGTTTCACTCGGTTGGATAACCTGAACACACATCAGCGTGTCCATACCGGAGAAAAGCCTTTCCACTGTAAACAGTGTGACAAGAGTTTCAGTCGGTTACGTAGTCTGCAGATACACCAGCTTGTCCATATGGGAGAAAAACCTTACCTCTGTAAACACTGTGGCAAGAGTTTCAGTGAATCAAGAAGTTTGAAGAGACACCTGCTTGTCCATTCAGGAGGAAAGCCGGCTCACTGTTAACGGTGTGACAAGAGTTTCAGTGTGTCAGGTTATCTAAAGAAACACCAGCGTACTAATACGTTTTTTAAGCTTCTGCCAGGGTGTTATTCGATTTATCTAACCTTTTTAAGTAGTCACCAGTCGCGTAACGAGGCAACAGTATGCCCCGACGTGAGGCGGTCACAGCGGGCCCTCATGAACGCGCATGCACGCGCTCGCATGAACACATGCGCGCATGTGCACCCGGACTGAACGAAAATGTTGCGGTTATTAGTGGTTTATGATACTTTTTCCGCTGGTAGTCACAGAATATTTAGCTCCAGTATGATCGATCCCCTGATGGTTGCTAATCACGGAGGGTTTCACTGTGCTTCCGGAAACAAAAAAATGTCATCGCAACCCCCCGTTCGCTTTTTATACTCAGTTGAAAATTGCATGTTTCGCCAAAAATAATTTTTTTTTTTTTTTTTAAACTTAAATAACTAAAATACAAAGTCCCTTCAACGTCTCATGCTAACATCATATTGACGTAGAATACTAACATTTTGTTGTCGGGTATTGTGACCAAAGCCCAATGTCTGCTTAACGTTATTATGCTAACATACACACAACATTAAATTCTAACACCTTTAGACCTTGAGTTTTTGTTGGTTTTAAGTTATGTTGCTAAGCAACTAACATCCAATGTCTTCTGAACGTCTCATTCTAACGTCATCTTTACGTAGAATACCGACATTGAGTTGGCGGTTATTGTGACCAAAGCCCAATGTCTCCTTAACTTTATAATGTCAACGTCCACACAATGTAAAATTCTAACACAATTAGACGTTGAAATTTGGTTGGTTTTCAATTGTGTAGTTAAGCAACTAAAATACAACGTCTCATGCTAACATCACATTGACGTAGAATACTAACATTCTGTTGTCGGGTATTGTGACCAAAGCCCAATGTCTGCTTAACGTTAATTTGCTAATATCCACACAATGTTAAATTCTATCACCTTTAGATGTTGAGTTTTTCTTGGTTTTAAGTTATGTTGCTATGCAACTGAAATCCAATGTCTTCTGAACGTCTCATTCTAACGTCATCTTTACGTAGAATACTATTGAGTTGCCGGTTATTGTGACCAAAGCCCAACGTCTGCTTAACGTTATAATGTCAACGTAACACAATGTACAATTCTAACATCATTAGATGTAGATATTTGGTTTTCAATTGTGTAGTTAAGCAACTAAAATACAATTTCTCTTCAACGTCTCATGTCAACGTCACATTGACGTAGAATAACAACTTCAGTTGTTGGATATAGAGACCAAAGCCCAACGTCTGCTGAACCGTTTGATGTTAATGTCCACACAACGTTAAATCCTAAAGCTGTTTGATTTTTTGTTGGTTTTACTCAAATCCAACGCCTTCTCAACGTCTCCTTCTAATGTTCAACGTCTGTTCAACGTCTCATGCTAAAGTAAAATTAACATGGAATACTGACATTCTGTTGTTGGGTATTGTGACCAAAGCCCAACGTCTGCTTAACGTCAATATCAAAACCCAATGTCTGCTAAACTTCATAATGAAAAGATCCCCTCAGCGAAAGGGCCTACTCTGTGTGGAGTTTGCATGTTCTCCCCGTGTCTGCCAGGGTAGTTAATACCCTCACAAAAACATGTAGTAATCCTGGTCACTATACCGCCTCCCCCAAGGGAACTGGTTGGAATAACGTGTTCCTTCCACGCGCTACGTCCTACCAGGGAAACTCCCCCCTGTCAGGTGACAAGAAGGTCAGTTGGCTCTCATGCACTGAAGGAAGCATGAGCTCGGCCCTGGCCTCCCCAGGCTGTGGGGGACTGGTGTAGCGCTGGTGTAGGGCTGGTGTAGCGCCCAGGATCACTTAGGAAATTGGCACCGGGTGAAAAAAAATGGGTTACAAAAATCGCGGGATAAAAATTAAAAAAAAGAAAAAGAAAAGATCCCCTCAACATTCAAACCATGAGTTAGATATTTTGCTGGGTTAATGTGGCTGTTACTTAAACAAAATCCAACATAGTCTGGCTGTAGAATATGGACAATAATTACTGAAGGTTGTGACATAGAGTAATGATCTAGCATCTGTTTAACCTGCAAAAGTCCAACCAGAGCAATTTGTAGCTGTTTCATCTGTGGTTCAACTATATTCTTCCAGATGAGCTACAGGGCCACCCCATGGCCCAGAAAAGTGTTTGTGCAGTTCTATAACCCTCAGCCTTTTTCAGATAACTGAATTTGACTTTCAGACAAATACCATCAAGTTGCTCCTGGGGCACATGCCAGCAGCCCACCTACAGTATAGTGAACCTGGGGCTGTATGTGAGACTGATTAGCACAGGTTGGATGTGGATTTAGAGCCAAGGCAACATGGTTAAGGCCAGTTATACCTTTTCCCTTCCGCTTTAGCAGATGTTAGTTGTCGGTGATCAGCCAGCTGCATCTTAAAGGAATGCGACCGACAGTGAGGTAGGTAGACAGCCATGTCACCTCTTTATCGTCAATAATTTGCACTTAGTTTGCTTCAGGAGACCATCCTTAGTTCCAGAGGGCAAATTCAGTTTCAGCTTCACACAGCTTATGGCTGCTCAAATGTTTTATGTTGAGCGCTTGGGGTGGGTGGACTGTAGGGGTCCACCCCTACAGTGTCTTGCTCAGGACACTTCGCCCGTCCAGGGCCTTTGAGGCAAACCGGGGACCTTCTGATTATCTAACCAGTAAGCTATGCTGCCCTAAATAACAAACCCATATAGAAAAGAAATGCATCAAAACATTACAATGCATATACCTCAAAACCAGGGTCTTCCTTAGTTGTGACATATGGAGCAAGAGTGTGTGACACTTTTTTGTTATCCTTTCAGCCTAAATGCCTGACTGTACCTCATGCTGTTTAAATTTCTGACTAATAAAGTAATCAATCAATCACAAAAAGTCAAATAATTGTTTGCCCTGATATTTAGTGGAGTAAAATAATAAAGTATCAAAAGATAGAAACACACAAGTGAATTTAAAAATCACACGCTGTGTGAAGTGGGCGGTGTCTTGCTAGCTAATCACAATACTGAATGGAGTCAACCAATCATGTACAAAAAATAAATACATTTATTAAAACACTCTTTATGATGGAAGAAACCATAACTTAAAAAAAACTAATTTATGGTTTCTTATATAGGGCTATGCACATGTGTCATGTGACACTGGCCAATCACAGTCCTGAATAGACTGTGATTGGCCAATCACGGTGCAGGGTTAGGCGGGGTACATTTTTGGCCAATCACAGCGCAGGATTTGTTGTACAAATATCCAAACCTCACTTATAGGGGCGGTTTCACCGCCAAAAAAATACAATACTAAGTACAGTACTTTAGTAAAATGTACTGCTTTTCACCATTGCTCATGTTTCATAGCTGTTGCAGTTCTTTATTTTTGCATTATATTAATTGCTAATCAAATAAATGATTGAAGGAAATATTTCACTTTTTGCATTACAGCATTATGTCTTATTATGACACATACAATGTAAACTGACATTCCCACAACAATACATTTCAAACTGGATTGTCAAATGTCTCCTCAAATCACTGAGCAGTATAGCAACGTTCTGCTCTTTCATTGGACGACTCATTGGACTTGTGGGTGGGACCACAGTTGTATAACACCAGAGTGGGCGGGGCAACAGTAACTGCTGCAGCCATAGACATATAAAGGTAGACTTCTCCTCTGGCTCTGAAGCGTCTGTATGGCGGGCGCGCTTCCGCTTCCCAAGCTTCCTTGGGGGGCAGCTGGAAATTTCCGCGTGCGTCACAGAAGGGGGCGTTCAGTAGGCCAATGAGAGGCAGGTGGGGGCGGGACAACTAGATTCTGACAAGTCCTGGAAAAGACGCGCTGTGATTAAATAACATTAAATATGCAGTATCATAAATAAATCTTTGGTGTTTACAACACACCAAACCGTTTGAAAATCGGATGAAAATTGAGCACGCTATGGTTATTTCAAAGTATATGCACCATAGACATAATGTTATGAATGACCGTCCCAAAATGGCCGCCATGTGGCAACGTCGTACTCCATTGGCCAGCAGCGCGGGTGAGTCATCTAGCCTTTATATATATCTATGGCTGCAGCAGCCTGCAGTTTGAATTAGGAGGGAGAGAAGACAGGAAGAGATTCTTGTTTGTGCATGGAGATGTTTTTTTGAGCATCCCAGGACTTCTAGAATCACAATCTTTTGCACAGGTGAGTTAATAATGAATTTCCTTCTAACTTGAAATGAAATATTTGACTGTTTGTTTTTTAAATTAAGTTCTACATTCTGTTTATGACCGAGTGAGGTGATTTTTTTCATATTGCAAATCAGTCATGCTTTGTTTTTTTATTTTTATTTTCCTTTTCTTTGTACCTGCCTTTTGTGGCAAAACAGTGGAAACCAGAAAGAGGCTATATTGCATTAACTAGATGGACTGATCCCCATTGCTTTGTGTTGGTGGCTTGGTGCTGCTGAGTTAAACATTTAAATTGCAGCTTTTAAAGCTAATGTCTTATTTTAGGTGAAGTTCTGTTGTTCATGATTCATGTTTCAGTTGGGAATGTGTGTTATTGGGTAAATAAGGGTAAAGCTCACATGCCTCACAGCTATTTTTGTGTGAGACAGTGCAGTGTAACTAAAAATCAGGCATAAGGGTTGGTTGCATTTGAATACTCTTTTTACTGTGTAGCCTTTATCATAGTTTTGATTATATTAGCTTGTAAGACATAATTTTCAGTCTAATATCGGTCAAGCCTGCCTAACAGTAAAGCCCACCTAAAAAAATAACATAATAGAGGAATGTAAACACTATGTTGAAGATTGATTGGTAAGTAACCAATCCCCAACGTCTGTTCAACGTATCATGCTAATGTCATATTGACATAAAATACTGACCTGCTGTTGTCAGGTATTGTAACCAAAACCCAACGTCTGCTTAGCGTCATTATGCTAACGTTCACACAATGTCAAATTCTAACATCATTAAATGTTGTTTTTTGTTGGATTTTAGTTGTGTTGGTAAGTAACCAATACCCAACGTCTGTTCAATGTATCATGCTAACGTCATATTGACATAGAATACTGACATGCTGTTGTCAGGTATTGTAACCAAAACTCAACATCTGCTTAACGTCATTATGCTAACGTCCACACAATGTTAAATTCTAACATCATTAAACGTTGTTTTTTTGTTGGATTTAAGTTGTGTTGGTAAGTAACCAATACCCAACGTCTGTTCAACGTATCATGCTAACGTCTTATTGACGTAGAATACTGACCTGCTGTTGTCGGGTATTGTAACCAAAACCCAACGTCTGCTTAACGTCTTAATGCTAACGTCCACACAATGTTAAGTTCTAACATCATTAAACGTTGATTTTTGTTGGTTTTAAGTTGTGTTGGTAAGTAGCCAATGCCCAACATCTGTTCAACGTAGCATGCTAACGTCAAATTGACAAAGAATACCGACATTCTGTTGTCGGGTATTGTGACCAAAGCCCAATGTCTGCTTAACGTCATGATGTTAACGTCTACACAACGTTAAATTCTAACGCCATTAGACGTTGATATTTTGTTGGTTTTAATTTGTGCTGTTAAGCAACTATAATTCAATGTTTTCTCAAAGTTTTTTTCATTTCTTAGGAATGTAAACACTATGTTGAGATCTATTGGTAAGCCATCTTAAGTTGAAATATTGAAGTAGGTCCTGTGCAGTTGAATGGCCCAAGAACAGAGTGAAAAACAGTTAGTATTTTGCCATAACCGATACTTGATATACAGTAGCTGATAATGAAGTAGGTGTAGGTTTGATAGCTGTGTGAACTTCTTATTTCTCTTTGATATGCATCGGTTTGTAAAGTAACACTAATCATCCAGCTTGCATCATGTACTGTGTGTTATGCTGTGTGTGTGTGTGTGTGTGTGTGTGTGTGTATATGTGTATGTGTATGTGTATGTGTATGTGTATGTGTATGTGTATGTGTGTGTGTGTGTGTGTGTGACACACACGCGTGTGCTACTTCAGCTTCCAAACACCTGTGATCCAGACTTGGTGAGCCTCCACCAAGTCCGAAGTAAGTATAACATCAGGGCGTTAATTTGAGGGGTATTATGTCCTTAAATTGGTTGGAATTTAAAACAAAATATTGAATTAGATGATTCAGGTTTCCCACGGTAATGACTTTCCTGGAACATTTTTAATTGAGTTATAAATTCCCACAGGGCTGTGGGCACCCTGATGATAGTTTTTTACACAGTTAAACATAATAGGCACAGATAAACTAGTAAACATTAGTCTACAGTCAGCAGTGTAATGTAAAAGCAGTCTTATAGTGTTACTATTGAAAGGGTAGGGATGTGAAGTTTCACTCAACCAATGATTTGATATAATTCACCATACTGGGTTCACAATACAATTTCTTCTTGGGTTTTCTCTGAAGTAGTTGTGCCATGGCATGAGGCCATTGTGAGAGGAAGTCTCTATCTTGCGTCAAGTATATTTTTCATTCATAATGTATTTCTTATTTTCATGCTAGATGGGAGACATCAAGAGGTGGAAGGTCCTCTCAAGTAGAATACATCGGGTGAGTACCTCCACACTGAACTTCACTATTATTTGACAATAAAGCAACATAATTATGATTTAAAACAAGTTTGATTTTCACCGCTATTAAAGGCATCAGGCAAACGGCTATAAAAATGAGGCATCATCTATAGTATATGAATAGTTTTGGTGCGATAGCATCAATATATTCTAAAGAAGTATTTGTATAATTTATTCGTCATGTCCCTGGTGTTTAAAGACCTTAAGAGGTGTAACGATAGAATAATATCTTAGCTGTTCACTTAATATGGCATTTTCCTTCCTGTGACTTTTACCATACTCTCAGGTGGTCATGGTTGGAGACACAGGAGGTAATTCATTGGATGATGTACCCAGAAGAATGATGCCGTTCCTCATGTCACATGAATTGACACTCCAGTACAACCTTTGTTGACATCATGGCAAGAATAAGTCCCCGGGGCCTGTGTCTTTTTGACGTTGCATATGGTTAAACATTTTAATTGCCCAATGTAACTTTTCCTTGACCTTTCCGTTATCTTTCTAATTTTAATTTTACAAGGAGTGCTACAAAATGTTAATTATTTTTATATACGTTGGCAGTTATGCCTAAGTTCAAGGGTTTGGAATCACTGTGAAAATTAAGTAAGTACAGCCAAGACATTGATGATAATAATAATAATAATAATAATAATAATAATATAATAACTTATATTCTTCAACATTTCTGTTTATTAAATAATCCACCAAGTGCAGCAATATCTTTAAAGACCTTAGGCATTCTAGATGTCATATTCTCTAGATATCCAGGTCAAATTTCACCCCATATTTTCAATAGAATTTGCCGTACTTTGAGACTGGTTTGTATAAAACTTCTCATGAACCTTACGGTATAGCTGTTCCCAACATAGGATTTAAATCAAGCAATTGTGATGGCCATTCCATCAGAGACAGTACTCATATCTGCAAACTCAGTTAATTTCAAAAGCATAATTGTCTCCGCCAGGCCGAAAGGCATGGCGAGAGAGTATGTTTTACCCCCTGTCCGTCCGTCCGTGTGTCCGTCCGTGTGTCCGTCATTCTGTCTGTGGACAGCTAATCTCCGGCACCGTTGGCTTGCTCGCCGTGAGTCGCTGTGAAACTGTGCACACACACTCCCTGGATGCCACAGCAGAACCTCTTTTTTTTGTATAGCGCCATCAGGAGGCCGATTTGTGCAAAACTTTTTTTTTGACAGTACTCCTACAGATTTTGTACAAAAATCCCGCAAATCGGTACACAGTATCTCTATAGTCATTAAACGAAACGGGTCTTTCACATTTTTCATATTCCATCCTGATTGGCTAAAAATGTCTTCCAAAGTTTGTAGGAGTGCTCCGTTTTGAACAAAATGCCTCAAATCATGAACACAGCATGCAATTTCCTTGAAATTTTCCACACATATTTCCACTATGCCCAGGAAGAAATGCCACTTGAGCATTTTCAAATCAGCCTCATGGTGGCGCTATAACAGGCCGATTCATGTTTTTACCTATAACTGCACCGATCTGTGTAAAACTTGTAAGAGGTCAAGGAAAAGGTCTCATTCTCTGTCTTTTTGATGTTTTTGCCCTTGGTACATATGTTATAGACATGCCTCAAAGAATGCACTTCATTGTTTTTATTGATTTGCATTGTTTAATTATTTTTAAGTTTCACAAATGGAATAGTTTTCCTACAAAGGCACTTCGGGCTCTGAACCTATTCACCAAACCTGTAACTGTTTGGACAACAATATGACGAGTACTTTCTGTTTGTTTATACTACTTCTTCAAATGTGCCAATTACAAGTTTAAAAAATATTTAATAATGTTGTTTTATTAAACTTTGTCAAATAATATTGTCTGATATATATTGTATTTTCACCTTGGTAAAACTTGACACTGAAACAAGACGTAATTTGTTGTTGTTTGTCTGACGTCGTGATGACGAGATATCGACGTCAAAATGACGTCTAGAAGATGTCCTGTTCCCACCGCACACTCAGTGGGTACAGGACGTTATTTTAACGTTGATATCTTGTTGTGACAAGATATCAACATTAAAATGACGTCCTGTGCTCACTGGGTAACTCTGGAGGTTGACGTCATGCTAATGTTGGATTGCCATTTTATTCTCAACTAAAATACAACGTGATTCCAACGTTAGAAATATGTCATATTTTGATTGTACTCTAACGTTAGAGTTGACGTTGAGCCAATGTTGTACTATGACGTCAACACGATTAAAAATTTCAGCTAAAATACAACTTGTATCCAACGTTGGAGCCCAACGTTAGATACAAGTTGTATTTTAGTTGAAAATGAAAATCTGATTGATGTCATAACCCAATGTTTGTTTGATGTCAAACTCTGATGTTATTTAGCCATTGAATTTAAGTTGGGCTGTAACGTTGGATACAAGTTGTATTTGAGTTGAAAATGAAAATCTGATTGACGTAATAACCCAACGTTGGTTTGCTGTCAAACTCTGATGCTATTTAGCCATTGAATTTAAGTTGGGCTGTAACGTTGGATACAAGTTGTATTTTAGTTGAAAATGAAAATCTCATTGACGTCAAAACGCGACGTTGGTTTGACGTCAAACTCTGATGTTAGTTAGACATTGAATTAATGTTGGCCTCTAACGTTGGATGACTGTTGTGGGTTAGTTGACAATGAAAGTTTGATTGACGTCAAAACCCGACGTTGGTTTGACGTCAAACTCTGATGTTAGTTAGACATTGAATTAATGTTGGCCTCTAACGTTGGATGACTGTTGTGGGTTAGTTGACAATGAAAGTTTGATTGACGTCAAAACCCGACGTTGGTTTGACATCAAACTCTGATGTTAGTTAGACATTGAATTAATGTTGGCCTCTAACGTTGGATGACTGTTGTGGGTTAGTTGACAATGAAAGTTTGATTGACGTCAAAACCCGACGTTGGTTTGACGTCAAACTCTGATGTTAGTTAGACATTGAATTAATGTTGGCCTCTAACGTTGGATGACGGTTGTGGGTTAGTTGAAAATGAAAGTTTGATTGACGTCAAACCAACGTTGGGTAATGACGTCAACCAAACTTTCATTTTCAACTAACCCACAACAATCATCCAACGTTAGAGGCCAACGTTGATCTAACGTCATATTGACGTCCTGTGCCAGCTGGGTGGGTGAAGCTGAAACTGAATTTCTCCCATGGGATTATAAAGGCTATCCAACTTCAACTTAACACTTAATCAAACTTGACCATTACATCCTGCAGAGTGCAGACATACACAGACGTTACATAGTTACACAAGCTTTTGATGTGTGTAACATAAACAAAACAAAACGAAAAAATCATGGTCACTGTGGAAACCAGCCAAGTCGCTCTCTGTTGGCCATGAGACAGAATGCAGATTTCAGTAATGTCTGCATTGGCTTAATTGTTTTGACCCGGGAACTAAATCCTGCTTGATCACCTGACAATGTGATGATTAACGCTTGTGACTACTTCCCCCCATCTTTCTGGTCTCTCTTTCAGCAAAGAACTATGACAACTGCTGTGTGTGTCTGACTTATCTTGTAGTAAACCTATATCTTAGAAATACTCAGACTCTGTTTGCCTCAACACCTTGATTGCTACAGAATTCTTTGACACCAGGTGAGCATTGACTAATTTGATGATTTGTGTTATTATACTATAAAAAGGACAACACTGACCCTTTGTGACATGCCTCTACTGCTACTCATACTAAATTACAGTAATTAGTAAATTACAACATTCTGTTTCAATGATCAGAAACTCATTATGGTATATGGCAGGTGTATATTTACTTTAAGATTATTATTTTTTCAATGGTAGGCTACTGAACGTACATGAAATGTCATGCAAACATTGACAATGTTGGTGCGGAGATTTACATACCTCGCTGACATTATCTGAATTGTTTCACTGTGGTAACCTGTATAACCTGTACCAAAACAAAAACATAGTTTGCAGCAACACTTTCACCCATGCCTACTGGAAATACAGTACAGCTTTTGTTTATGAATTCAAATGGGAAGTGGAGGAACAATGCCATTGTTGATAAAGTGTCATGTATCACTGAAAGAGGAAGATGGCTGCTGTTGTGGTGAGGGGAATTCATAAGCACCACACTAGACATCAGTTCTCATGTTTGGTTGGAGGACATCCTCTTGACTCACACAAAAGAGCGAGTTGTATTCAAGGATTAAGGGCCAAAGACAACAAGCATAAAGTAAATATGGAACCTGTTCAGACTTCAGAGAGATGAAAATCACTGTTTCATCAGCTAAGAGAGCTACAACTGTCTAGGCAGAGGGTAGCATAGAAACAACAGTATTGTGATATTGTTGGTTCCCAAGGCTTCTGTGTTTCCATAGCTAATCTTGCAAACCACTGGGCTGATCAGCACCAAATGCCTTATGCACACTGCCAGTACTGTAGGCCAAGGAAGTAAATTAAATATATATTAAAAAAAAAAACATTTTGTGAATTCATAATCATTCCAACTCCATTTTCACGATCTATAGTGCACATGGTCTAAAATGGGTGCAAAGCTCGGCGCTAGGGCAAAGGGGTTGTAACTTTTTAAGTTTCTGAATTCATCATGGGTGTGTTTTGGGCATAACATAAATCAATCCAATCAATGCGTCTTCTCCCATTCCATTTAAGAGAAGGTGGACTTAAATGGTAAATGGTACATTTATATAGCTCCTTTAGCCAAAGCGCGCCGCTTTCTAATGTACATTACATTCACTCATCAACGGCAAGACACCATCTTGCACATCGGGAGCAGTTGGGGGTTCAGTGTCTTGCTCAAGATCAACCAGGGGAAGCCGGGGATTGAACAGGGAACCTTGTGACTTCCAATCATCCGCTCTATCTCCTGAGCCACTGCCGCCCACTTCACTTTAGCTAGGTGCATTGCTATTTAAATGATGGATTGGAGGAGATGTAAAAAAATGTCTGCTGAGGAACAGTAAAAGTGTGAGACTATCTAGCAGTATTAATGAGATAAGATTTCAGGAGATGTGTGAAATTGGCATTTTGGGCATACAAAGAGAAACACCTTCCTCCAGCAATGTCTCTTCATTTATGTCAAAGACACATCCATGATATCTTGACATAACTTAATAATCAGACACTCATTCTCAGATATTCTTTATTTAAAATGTAAAAGCATGACAGAGGTGCTACGTCCTGTGCATCCTTCTGTCAGAGCTCTAAAATGGATATTGACGATTGTTACTGCTGTCCATTAAGCAGATTTAAAGAAAGAAAGCAAGCAAGAAATGGGTTCACAAAATTCTGACAGGATAAGAGGTATTTGAATATATTCTTTCAGCATTAAAGTGTAGGCTACCAATTGAAATAAATGCAAACCTTTTCGTCTCCATTTCTCCCTCCCTCTCTCCTCACTACTTGTCTCCTTGCAAAGAAAACTGGCACAACCCAAAGGGAGTCCCTCAAAAATATCATCTACCATGTTGAACATGAGTGTTATTGAATTTTGATGGATTTTGATTGAAACAGTTGGACCAGGTGGCAGTGCAGCTGGTCAGAATTCCTGTAGCCTAATTATCTCATGTAGACGAGATATGCAATATCTTGACATATCAACTTCATAGTCATATGCTCATTCTATGTTAGGTTCTTTTTTTAAACCAATTATAAAATCATGACGGACGGCTGTGCATTGGGAGTGCCCCTAATTTGATGGTGACATGTTACTGAGTTGAGCGTTGAGCTCTGAAAATAGTAGGGAAACACCTGCGCTGGACGCAAGACCAGCTTAAGGCTGGTCTAAGGAGCTTTGTCCCTAAAATGAATGTTACACAGTATGACTTTAATGGTGATCTGTAAGAAATAAACAAACTAAACCAAACCAAACATTACATCTGAGGCTGAAAGCGAGGATTCAGAACATGGTTTGGCCACCAAGGAGACTGGGTTTGATTCCTCCATGGTGACTCTGGCTTGCGCTCCAATGAACAATTTGCTGTTTGTGGTTGGGATGCCAATTGTGTTCTTTGTCGCTGTACAAGCAACAATTCCTAATGGGTCTGGGTGCCTGTTCAGCAGAACTGGGAGGGATAGCATGTTCCTCTGCATGCTATGCCCTCCCACTGAAACTCCTCTCAATTTAACTTTCTTGTCAAATTAGTTACCACTTTTGCACATTATACAAGTAGCTTAAAACATTGACTGCCAGGAATTAATTAATCCGCCACAGCCAGCGTTTTTACTATCTTCCGAGACCCACAGATATGTTTTTTTCAAAGAAGATGTAAACAACAGATGTATGGGGGGGAGGGGGGGGGGGGGCGATATTCCGTTTTTTAGTTATCGGCAGTTGAATATAGCTTGTTTTCACCAAAAATGCAATCTGGGAAAAGAAATCAGAGATAAATGTATTTTTATAAATCTGATAACGTTAGACCGGACGGGCTGGAATTTGTTTAGATCACGTGATTTCCGGGTGTAATCTTCTTCGGGAGTCCCAGGATCAGTCACAGGTTGCGGAAGAGCGCCCTCTATCGTAATCACTGAAAACACCAAATGACGTCCATGGAAGTCAATGGCAGTCAAGCATTGGATTTGAAATGACTTCTAGACGTCAATGGTAGTCAATATGTTAATAAGCAGAATAATATATAGTGACTCTGTGTGGAGTTTGCATGTTCTCCCCATGTCTCCTAGGGTAGTTAACACCCTCACAAAAACATGTTGTGCTGCCTTTGAAATGGCAGAATGATAAGATTCAAAGTTTAAAAAAGTCAATAAGTTAAAAAGTGATGTTCATTGTAACAGATCATAGTGTTTGTACTGCCATCTAGTGGTGGAGGTAAAAAAGTATAAAAACGAAAATGAAAGTAAACTGCACTCAGTAAAGCCAGCATTTCTGCAGTGAACAGTGAGCTGTGCATTTTTGCCTTGGACATAATTTGTCTGTAAGTACATTAAGTTGTAGCTAGTCGGTGTAATGATTGCATTTCATGTAAGATTTGATGTTTGCAACTTTCCTGTGTAGACTAGGCTTGTTTGTTTGATAGTTGTGTAAGCACATGTGCTCTGCCACTGCATTCCATTTTAGCTTACTGCTGCAGTGGCTGTATTCTGTGTTTGTAGCATTGTGTAACTGGTTCAAATGCAAATACTTACCATGTATGCATACTTTTATTTTTCAATAGTATGTTTATTGATTTTCAAAGACAAAACAAGACAAAACAAGACAAAACAGACAAACAGCTCAGCTCAGACACATTATAAAAGGAAAAGGACACGGATACAAATATGGATTCCTCATACTTACAATGGACCAAAACAAATAACACAATATATATATACATGATTTGGTGCTTGACATTACATAGATGGGTGAGTAACTACCCCAAGAACAAAAAAGAAATACAGATCACAGTACATACATCCAACAGAAAAGATGAAAAACTAAAACTAAAACTAAAAATGAGAAACAAGATAAACAAGCAAGGATTTAGACATTATACATAAAGGTCAGCGGTATCACTCCTGTTAAGGAACCCTATCGTTAAAGTGTCAGCTAGTTGAGGGCCAATAAAATGTAGATATGGGTCCCATATTTTATAGAAGGCATCGGTTGTGGAACGTAGGAGGCAGGTTAAAAATTCCAACGGCATGCACATGATTATTTTGTGCCAGTCTCTCTTTGTTGGTGGTTTCTCATTAATCCAAGACAACAGAATATTTTTCCTCGCAGCATAGGTTAGAAGATTAAACAAACGTCTATGAAACTTGTTAATAATCTTTTTATCAGGAAGTCCCAGAATCAAACACATGGGGTCAGGTTCAAACTCCATATTGAAGATCTCATTCAACTGTTGCACAACACCCAACCAATAATGTCCGATCTTATGACATGACCATATACAGTGAATATAGTCTCCCTCTTCAATCTTACATTTAAGACAGAAATGTGATAGATTAGGGTTCATTTTATGGCGAAGGCTAGGAGAGATCTGTAATCGGTGTATGGTTCTTAGCTGAATCGACCAGGCTCTATTGCACACAGAAAGTTTCTTTGCATTTTCAAATATTTCATATCAAACTTCGTCTGCAATTTCAACCCCGAGATCTCTCTCCCATTTCCTCTTAGTATCCAGGGTGTTAACAGTCGCATTGGATCTTAACAGGCCATAGAGAATGCTAATAAAACCCCTTGTAAAATCCATTGTCAATGCTCTTTCAATTGGAGAGGTGCCTATGTTAGTTGATAGAGTTGTTGCGCCTGAGAATGAAATCCCTCACCTGTCAAAATCTGAAAAAATTGCTGCGAGATAGACCATATTTTTGTATCTTGATTTTTGATCATATCTGATCAAATGACATGAGTATAGGACCCTCAAACAAATTCCCTAGTGTTGTTATACCACCATCTTTCCAAGAATTAAACCCAGGGTCATTAAGGCCAGGAGGGAAGTCTGGGTTCCCCTGAATTGAGGTGAGAGGTGATGTTATTTTGGCTCGGCCCTCCAGGAGCCTCGCCACCTTCCATGCCCTAAGCGTGTTGGAAACAATTGGGTAATGTATGCATACTTATGTGTGTACTAATTCATATGTATGTGTATTTCTGTCTATTTCTGTACTGTTTCAGACAGTTTTACAAAACCCTGCAGAGACTTCAGCAAATTACCAAGAAAAGTCAAGCCTTGTTTGTTTATTGGAGGATCCCAGGATTGTTAACTAGCTGTCTAGCTTCACATAGGCACGTGTTGCAAGGGCAGTATACATGTAGTAATTTGATCCAATGAAATTTGATCCAATGAATTTGATCCAATGAAACCCAATGAAACTGGTCAGATGAAATCCAATGAAATCGACAGGAAGTGGAAAACACACAGCCTAGGAAACAGGTGAACACCACCTCCCCCATGACAGCCGGGGCACCTGATGGAGGGGAAGGGAACTGGTTGGAATAACGTGTTGCTTCCACGCGCTACGTCCAACCAGGGAAACTCCCCCCTGTCAGGTGACAAGAAGGTCAGTTGGCTCTCATGCATTGAAGGAGGCATGAGCTCGGCCCTGGGCTCCCTAGGCTGGTGGTGGGAGTGTAGCGACCAGGATCACTTAGAAAATTGGCACCGGGTGAAAAAAAAGGGTTACAAAATCACGGGATAAAAATTTGAAAAAAAAAAAAGAATAATATATAGTGAGCCAGTCATTATTGGTATTAATAATTACCACCGTACTAGAGATGCGCGGATCGCGGTTTTAGCCGCGGTTGCCGCAGTTAACCGCGGTTTTGGGTGGATTCGGGTCAATCAAATATAATTATTAATTAATATCGGATAAACCGCGGGTGACATATTGCGGTAAATAAATTAAAGGTAGGGTAAGTGATTTGCGTTGGTTAAAATAATTGTTAAATAGCTCTATATTCTGATAGTACTCATTGCTATAGAGTGTTTGTTCAGTATTAGGAGTCTCCTTGTCTCTCCACCTCTTTATTAAACAGAAAATGCATTTTCGTTTCAGTTTCAGTTTCATTTCCAATTTTATCCAACCAGGATAGAGAACTCAATCAGGATACAGATTAAACAAGTGAAATTGGAAGTGATGACACTAAGAAATGAGCAGACAAAATTGGAACTGGAACACTATACAAATTAAGCTTAAAAATTGGTACTTTCTCCTGATTGGCTGAGATTTTGACACCTACCGAAAAATGTATTTTCTGTTTATTAAAGAGCTGGAGAGACAGGGAGACATCTGTTACTGAAAAAACACTCTATAGCAATCATTACTATCAGAATATAGTATTTTAACCTTTTAACAAAATACTTTTTGTTTTAACCAAAAGATATAACTTACCCTACCTTTAATGACATCTAATATATATATCCATAAAATAGCTAAATCTCTGCGTGCTTGTGTCTGTGTGAGTGTGTAGAGCAGCCTCTGTGCGATGCGATCACAAAATGCATTGATTTAGCCTATGGAATGTCGGTGCGTCTTTTTTCTTTTTTTTAAAACCGGTGCTGCTGTGCTGCGCTGAAGAGCAGTGCGCTCTGTATGTTGGATGCCGCATGTATGTTGGATGCCTGTATGTTGGATGCCGCACAGAGTCTGTATGTTCAGCGCAGCAGAGCAGTGTGCTCTGTATGTTCAGCGCAGCACCGGTTTAAAAAAAATAAAAAAGACGCACTGACATTCCATAGGCTAAATCAATGCATTTTGTGATCGCATCGCACAACTAATACTAAAACTAACGGGGAATACCAGAAAATAATAATATTTTGACATACGGGAAAAACGGTTGGTGCGGATGCGGATATTTAAATTGGATAATATAATTATTGCGGTTGGATAACGGGCGGATAATAAATTTGTACATGCGGATTCGGGTGACGTGAGAGGCCATCCGCGCATCTCTACACCGTACTGTACATTAGCTGTTGCTGTCATGACTCAAGGTAGGACCAAATCGCAGGAACTTATGTAGCCAAAACCTATAGACCAATTATTTGTTTACCAACATTGAGACTGGATGCACAGGTGATTGTTTCATGCAATCAATTATCAACCTGTTGTTTCGGGTTACGCTGGTTTCAGCGCACCCCGACCCCCTCTTGTGTGTTGGCTAGTGCTGCGCGCCCTAGCGAGACCTGACAGAATGGGTTTCATTTGCAACCAGTATGACGCTTGCAATCAGTGTGACGTCGTCTGTTAAGGGGTCTATACTCATGAGACAAGGAATAAACTTGACAAAGACATTACAAACACTTTTAACAAGAACACACTCACATAACTCTTGGTTGCTTGTTTTTGCAGATAATGCACTAAAGACTTCTGGTGATTAGTAGTTTTCGTTCCCTACCTATGTTGAATGCACTTATTGTAAGTCGCTTTGGATAAAAGCGTCTGCTAAATGACTGTAATGTAATAACTCCGACTTACTCAAACACTAATACACTGCCTGCAACAGACAACCTGACACTCCAAGATTCAATAGCCTGGAATCCAGACTAACTCGCTCCATTCAGCATATGTTTTTTTCACGCTGAACATAGTAAGTCAGTCTGATTCCAGGCAGAAGCCACGCCTTAGCTTCATGACGCAAAGGAAAAGCATGAAACACTCATTTACATACAGGCAATAGATTGAAACTTGTAGCTAGGCTCCAAGCTACAGTAAGTAATTTGAGAGGGATTTAAAGATCCAGCACGAAATCAACGGTGAACAGAGGTTTAAGTAGTCACAGGAGCTCATTAGCCTGAACAGTCTCAGCTGGGAACACCCAGATGAGTCCACTCAGGGCGATCGGGGCACAGGGGCGAAGGGAGTAGTAGAGTGGCAGAGGGAAATGGAGTACCAAAGTCTGATGTAAAAAACAACGCCCCCTGGGCCATGGAAGTGTTTTTCTCATTCAAAATCCCAACTTTTGAAAATTGGTATTGACAATTAGAAATATATTATTTTGTTATAAGTATCCACAGGTTGACAAACTAGACATAGACGTTCTGGACACTTTATTTTATATTGTGACGATAACGTCCATAGACATTCTACCCGGAAATGCCCGTTTAAATACTGTGATCAGGAGAGGAGAATGGGAGCGGCAGTTGCATGTTAACATAAAACTTGCATGCACTGTCCCTGATCACATACTGTAATTCTGTAGTTAAAGACACACATGTTAATTTAGATCAAACAGCCGTAAGTACAAATTGCAAAGAATAGAACATCCTAGATACAGTATCACCGCAAACAAGAAACATAAATCTATGACCTTCCCAGAAGCACAAAGCTAGTAGAATAGGCCCATGTAGGGACTGACCATCCGTTCTTTGTGTACCTTTGAACTAGTATAAAGATGTGTGACATTGGTATTGAGAGGCTTGAGGGAGACACTATCTCTCCCAATGTTATGATGGCGTCTACAATAAAGATGGATACTGATTCTTGACATTGAGTCCTGCGTTCTCGTCCTGACCTCTGAAACCAACTTAGTAACATCAAAAACTTCCATTACAGAGGCGACCGTACACACCTGGGGGTGGATGTAGAGTGTAAGGATGGTGCTACTGTCCTTGCTCCTTTTGATGCCGTGCTCAACGGCCGGTCTTTCCCATACAGTGACCCCAAGAAAGCAGCCATCAACGATGGGATCAACATCAGCATAGAGGGTGTGGAGGTTTTACTCATGTCAGAGTTCACAAACATTGCCTCAATATAAAAGAAACACAAACTAATTATTTGTGTGGTCCACCCCCCCCCCCCTGCAGGTTTGTCTTTTAAGCTGTGGTATTTGAAGCCAGACAAGACCTCTGGAATGGTGAAGAAAGGGGAGAGGCTTGGAACCATGTTGCCTATGCAAAGTGTCTACCCAGGAATCACCTCTCACATTCATGTTCAGATGTTTGATAAGTCTGATCCCACTCAATACATCAAATGAGAAAGTCGACAATGAATGTTAAAGTCGAGATGAAATGAAAATGCATTTTTAACCCCATTAGATCACGTCAAAGCAGTTTCATAAAAATAGATGAAAGAAAAGGTGTTTCATCTGGACTTTAAGTTCCCGGTAAGAGCTATGTCCTCAGTGGACCTCTTTATTTCCCTGTTAAAGATTCACTTGTTCAAACATTCTTTTACACAGCTCTTTGTGATTACAGCTCTTTGTGATGTGACAGGTCCTGTATTGTGATGTCCAGCATTTTGATTTCCCTTATCTCATTGGTTGATAAGTTAAATGGCTTTTGAATTTGTATTAAAAATACAGTATGTTCTTCTGCTTTTAAACTTGTGAAGCACTTTGTGACTGTCAATGTTTGTGAAAGGTGCTCTACAAATACATTTACTGACTTACTTACATACTTAACAGATGGTACAGTATGGGAACCATAGAGCAAAGTAAATATAAAAGTCTATAAATAAGGTATTAATTAGTATAATATGTTTCACTCTACATACAGTATATTCAGTGTACTTTGTACAGTACTCTAAATCTCTGCACTGTACATTTCAGGCTGTATTTCTTTCTGAGTAGCGTTCTTTTCTTCTTGGTGTGTAAGAAAATTGTATTTGCCCCCTGGAATAAAATTATAGATTTGTTTTTAGTTTAGTTTACAAGGTGCAGTACACACACGCACGCACACGCACACACACGCACACGCACACGCACACACACACACACAATGTTCTGAACAGTTTGGTCTGTAGTCTGTGCTGTAGTTTTCTTTTGTAACAAAAAAAAAAGCCTGGGTTTCCGAGGCTAGTGCTGTAGCTATTGATCCCCTCTCTGGTCTTATCAACTTATGTTTGTCTTTATAGATGTTATGGTGATTTATAATGTGTTTTCACTGAAAACATTGTCTTTCCCTTAAGGAACAACAAATTGAGGAAGAGAACTGAACAGAATTGAAAGAAAATAATAATAAAGGTCCACAAACACAGATTTGATCTTCTATTTAAACAGACAATAGTCCTAACACACACTGGAAGAGATGGACGAGGCCCCAGATAATTCTCGGAGGCCAGATCCAATCAATGCACATGAATTTACAAGAAATACAGAAACAATTCTGCAGTCTCAGCAGGACTGCAGCAAAACAAGCAGTGAGCAAAATGCACTGCTATCGTACATAGTTCATTTTATGTTGCTCTACTCGGGAGAATGTAATTAAAATACTAGAGGGATGCAGCTGAAAACGCTGCAGTCAACAGGCAATTCTGATCAGCAAAGTTACTTGTGGCAAAACTGTGGTCACTCTATCCTGCGCTGTCATCAACTTGATATAATTATTTTAACATATTGTACTTAGTCATTGGTGGACTGGTGATGTTCATAGTAAACACTACCAGTCATGATTACAGTAAGCCTCTGTAAAATCTATGGTTCATGATGCTAAACAGCATAGGCAACAGTGGGGGGCAGCAGAGTCCAGTATATGAGGACTCTGGGAGCTACTCTCTGTATGTGATGAAACTGCAATAATGTTGAACTACTACAATGATAAATAGGTGATGAGAGAGATGAAGATATGAATGCTAATGACCACACAAACTTGATTCACAAACACCCTTTCATATTGTCTCTGTTATCTGATAAAACTGAATGCACAAAATATGAGGTCTGCCTACTATGCATGCCATAGAACTGACCAGGTGAATCCAGATGAAAATATTGATTTCACACATTATGTACAGTATATTCAAGAAAGGGAGATTGGCTACTGCCACAATAGGGGAGGGGGGGGGGGGGGGGTGGATTGAACAGAAGCTTGAAAGACTTCAGACAGTTGAGGAGACATGGATTCAGATTGTGCAAAGTGGGTGTGCAACTGGATATTAGCACTGTGTTCGAAACGTTTTGTCAATTCCTAACATTTTGCTGTGCTGTGCATGTTTTCGGCAAATGTAATCCAGCTGCTTTTGACATTGCACAGGAGACATTTAACAGTGAGCATTGTCTTACCTCTGTTTCAGCTATCCAGCAAGGATCTATTGATTTGCTCAGGCACTTCCGAAATGACCACTGTTAGCATGTTCTGTAACAATGTGCATGAATAATGCGTTGTTTGGAGCAAATACACTATGTGTCCATGTATACAGCAGCAATATTATCGACCTGTCTGTCTTTCTGCCTGCATGTCTGTCAACTGACTTAATAGGCAATAGCATGTGAAGGCTGTCTGGAGACACATGTCCTTATTGGATGCTTCAGTTTCTGGCAATATTATTAGAATGTCTGTCCCTGATCATTTAACAATGAAAGTGGATGAATGAGTATTGTGTTGTTTGTCCACTCTTGTGTACTGCAAACTGAATTGCTCTTGGGATGATGAATGCTTCTGTGACTATGTTGAGCCCAGCAAAGAAGGAGGATGCAAGATACAGCCTGAGAACGGGGATTGATTGAGGAGTGATAGAAAGGATTGTGAGGGAAAGGGATTAAAGAGAACAAAAGGAAATGAGGGAGAAAAACTATATTTTAAGCATCCTAATGTAAGTGGTATCCTCCTCACAATGCCATATTCATTTGTAAATGATTATTCCATGGTCATTTTTTTCACATGGCTTTGATATCTTGCACTCCCAAATATTAGTCAATTATATTGAGAATGTAAGAATTTAAGCTTGCTCATCTGTGAAATGTGAAACTGTAGATGAACGTCAGAATTACAAAATGTTGTAAGATTACAGAAAAGGGAAAAGCACAGACAACAGGTGCAGGATGAGATCACGGAGATCAAGAAGATTGGGACAGAATGAGTTAATGCCAGCCAACCTAATAAGTTTATGGAGTGCTAGTGAGCTTGTTAAAGGGACCAGCTATTTATGTTCCTCCATCCACATGAGATAAATGTTTTTTTCTCCAAAACCAATTCAACAGAGAAGAAGCTGTGTGAAGAAGAAGAAGAAGAAGAAGAAAAAAAGAAACAACATCAATTGGATTTTCAGTCCCTCAGTGGCCAGATCTGTACTCAAAAGACTATAAACCTTAGTGACAGTGGAAAATGTGTGGTCGTACTGACCGGCTGTGCAATTGACTCTTACAAGAAACATTTATTAGCTCCTAAGATTCTCTGTCATTGATCCTAGAGTAGACCACATGCATGTGTCTGCCCGTGTTGTGTGTAAGTCCTTCCATCCCAGCTAAGGGCCCTGAATCTTGGGGTGTTCATATTTTTCAGCTTTGCACCTTAATTCTACCTCTATTCAGTGTATTGCCCTTAATCACACTTAAGGTGTCAAATACATTGCTCTCCAAAGGACATTTATGCATTTCAATTAGAGAATCTGTCGACAATGCATTATTACATTACAGATGTGTTGCGTTGCCTGTGTTGAATTTTGTTTCACTTATGCAGACACTGCACGTCTACCAGCCGTTTCTTGAAAGCTCCCTGTTGTTTTGAGGAGATAATATTTCATCCGTGAGTCAACGTTGCGACAGGATCCATGCACTAAAACAATAGCCATTGTCCCTGCATGATCAATGTCCTCTGAAAATATTTAGGCTGAGTTACCTCGCGTGGGACCT